>NC_059149.1:10686079-11041162 GCF_020740605.2 Lemur catta | reverse complement strand
TAGTTATACCTCAATTTTATACTAATTAAAATATTTATGACTTTACACCTAATTACATGCTTTTTGTCTTTATCCCATCAAATATATCCCACCATCTGCCAAGTTAAGCTGTTAGAACATGCTTTATGTATGTCATTCTGTAAAACAAACAAGCCAAAATATCTGTTCTTATTCCATAGAATAAAGTCATGGAATTTTAGGAGGAAGGGACCTTAGTCTAGTACAAGGTGTCCTGTCTCTAGCATTTCAGGGGGCTGTGGCTGTTGAGTTGTGGTTTAGGTGTGTCTGTTAGTGGAATCTGTACTTCTTCCCAAAGTAGATGTTTAATTTTTATTTTTATTTATTATTTTTTGAGACAGAGTCTCACTCTTTTGCCCAGGGTAGAGTGCCATGGCATTAGCCTAGCTCACTGTGACCTCAAGCTCCTGGGCTCGAGTGATCCTCCTGCCTCAGCCTCCCAAGTAGCTGGGACTACAGGCATGTGCCACCATGCCCGGCTAATTTTTTCTGTATATATTTTTAGTTGTCCAGCTAATTTCTTTCTATTTTTAGTAGAAACGGGGATCTCACTCTTGCCCAGGCTGGTCTCGAACTCCTGAGCTCAAACGATCCATCTGCCTCGACCTCCCAGATTAATTTTTAGATAATTCAGATTATGAGCATGTTCTTCCTAACCTTGAGTTGAAATGTGTCTTTCATTGCTTTCCACACAATTGTTTCAATTTTAACCTTTTGACGATCCAGAATAAGTCTAATTTCTCTAAAACATAACATTCAAATCCATAAACGATGTCGCCGTATCCTTATACCATGCCTAGACTCAACTGCTGACTTTTACGTTGCTAATATAAACAAACTTTCTAGTCACTTTGTCACGTTTGCCAACCAGCTCTGGACACACTGAACATCCTCTTCTAATGTGGAGCTGAGAACTGAAATCAGTTGCCTCAGTGAGGCCTGACAAAGAAGAATTCATTGACTTGACCAGTATTTTTTTAAGTCCCTACTTCAGATGCACTAGTTGGTGCTAGGAAGCAGACACAGTTACTGAGGTCGTGAAACTTAGGAGAGACCACAGATGCAAATATTAACAAATCTAAAAATATAGTTTGCAGGGTTACTACAATTATTTGTTTCAGTGTGTCATTAAAGTGAGCCTGCCTTCATGCGACTCTTAGCAGTGGATCAAATAAATAAAAAAACAGCCTTCCTATTTTTCAATGGTGCTGTTCAATCTCACGTGAATTAGGAGAGACACTCGGGTCACAGGAGTTTGGAACCTGGGGGTGACCTCCACATCTCACGTTCTGTCCAAGGCAGCACAGAATTTCCTCTAAGCATTGTGAACCAGTTTGGTTCTGAAAGACCCTTCCTTCCTAAGTCCAGAGTGACATGAAGACCAACTGCTAGTGCTGTCTACTGACTGCGGCCAAATTTTATGAATTTGTGTATCTGCCAAATTTACCTGCCACAAAGGATTCAGGACGTTCAATATTGTCACCTCCCCAGTGACAGCGGGAGGTCTTCGTGTATATTTCATATACTGCTAGCTGGCCACTCTTCCTGAAGCACATTCTGGATTGGATCCTTCCCTAGGGTGACTTTTATCGAGGGAATTTAGCTAGAAAGGTGGAAACTAATCTTAGAACATAGAGCATCTGAACTTGTTTCGCTTTTTCTAAACAGCAATGTGGTTCTTCCTCCAGTGCTGGACTCCTACTAATACAGGGCCCAAGAGTTTCTATCTTTCCATTTATTGCAACAGATGAGTGTTGAGGCACAAAGGAAACTAAGGGTTTTTTTTCTACCCACTCTCGATCTCCATGGGGCCTGGGAGGTATTGATTGTAAAATACCATTCACGGGAGCAGTGGTAGAATCGATATATTAGCTCAGGATGAGTCTCGAGAACAGATGAAAACATTTTAATTATTTTTTTCCGTTAGGCAGTCACTTAGACTGCTTTTCTGACACGAGAAGTTCATAGTGTGGTTGACACGGGGCCACTGGAATCGAGAGTCTAGGCTGGAAATTCGTGCTGCAGCCCAGCGTGGGCGATGCAGGAGGAGGAGATGCTCGTGCACTGGCAGATCGAAGCGAGGCCTCCAGAGACAGGGCTGCAATTGACAGTATAATGATATCCACATGATGACCCTTAAGGGAAGGCTGAGTTCCTTTACCTCTCTCTGTAATGAATTAAGCATATTTATATTCAATCACCAAGACATCAATGCCAACCTCCTTGTCAAAAGCCTGTTAAGGCCGGGGATGTGGGGCAGTAAGCAAAGAAAGAAACCAAGAAAGAAAGAAAGGAAAATAACAACAGCTGCTACCCCACATAAGCTCTCTGTTGTATTTTTGCCGGGACCTTCCTAAGGAGCCAAAGCCTGGCCTTGGCTCTGCTCCCCCTGCCTGGGCTCCCCTGGGGCTGGCCGGCTGGCTCCTCCGGCCAGAACCTCCACTTACTCTCATGTTCTCTCTCTTCCTCACCCGACAGAGATCTTTCGGGATGTTTTATGACTTATCCTGCCATATATCTTTATTCCCATTTCTCCATTCCTCTTATCAATTCCTTGTGCAAGGCACCAGTTGGTGGTCCCTGTCACTGTCCAACTGGTCTCCCTGCTCTGACACTGCACCAGGGAAGGCCGTTCTTTCCCTCATATAAAAGTGGTCACCCTAAAAGGTCAATCAGGTCACATCCCTCCCCTATATGACTCTTCAGTGGCTTTCCGCTGATCTCACAGCTGTGAATGGTGTAGGGATCAGGAGGAAATCGCTTTGATCAGACCCAGACAAAATACGGCTGGGAAGACACAGAGGAGAGGAGGCTCATGCTTACATGTTGGAGACAAGAACTGTTCCCAAGAATGTTCTAGAAACCCCACACGAAGCCCTTTCATGCCCTACAGGAATCGACTGCTTCCGCAGGGTTTCTCACCAGAGGTGCTTCAAGATTGCAGTAATTCACATAAGATGCTCGCGACGGAACATCGCCCAGGAAGGGCACCTCTAGCCATGAACTCCCCACAACTCCAGCTTTGAGCCTCTGGAACCACCAGTGAACTCTGTTTCTAAGCAGCTTCTGTGAACCTTTCCCTTTTTGCTAATGAAAGCTTCCCTTTTCCCTTCCCTTACCGGATGCACTGGAGGCTTGCCGTTCTTGCATTCCGGGTTATAATCCTCATTTTACTTCCTGAGTAAATGCAACATATTTGGAGATAATTTTCTCTAGTGTCTTTTATTTTCAGGTGGATGCAGTAAAATACGTACCATATCCTTTAAGGCCCTGTGTGATTTAGCTCCTACGGTACTAACATGACCTCGTGTTAAGTCATTCTTCCTTGCTGACCACTCCAGATTTTTTCAGTGCCTTGAACCAGTCAAAGGAAGAAAATTCAGAGAATAAGAAAGGACATTCGCTGTGGTCCTGGGGCAGGAGAGATGGGTGGGGTGTAACTGTCTCCCTGTCATCTTTCGGGTCTCAGTTAAAATGCCACCTTTTCAGAGAGGCAGCCCTGACCACCCCGTTTAAAATAAGCTCCCCCCAGAATCATTCTTTACCTCGTTTGAATATTTTTGTTTGTTTCCTTCACATCGTTTATCGCACACTGTTTATTTTATTTTTTATCTACTTTACATTTGCTGTTTCTCCCGCACTAGAACATATTTTTCACGAGCTCAGGGACCATGTCAGTCTTGTTCATTGCTGTTCTCTCAGGCACCTAACCTAGCGCCTCAGCACTACTGGTGCTCAATACATATTTGTTGACTGCCTAGTTGAGTGGTAGAGATTTTCTATGTACTTACCTACAGGTGGTCCAGAGGGAAGAATGGACGTAATGGTACGTTGTGTTTCCTGCCTCATCATGGATGCAGAATCCTGGTACAGCTTTCAGTGCAGATGCACACGTTCTCTGTGTTTGACTGTGGCCTGTCTTACGGACAGTATGGTGTGATTTGGGCAAGGGATCATCCTAGTGCTCTTAAAGACTCTCTTTGACTTAGGGTCATGGATCTTAGCGTTCCAACAAGAGCTGAAATGGGCCGGGTGCGGTGGCTCACGCCTGTTATCCTAGCCCTCTGGGAGGCCGAGGCGGGTGGATCGCTCGAGGTCAGGAGTTCGAGACCAACCTGAGTGAGACCCCGTCTCTACTAAAAATAGAAATAAAAATTATCTGGCCAACTAAAAATATGTATAGAAAAAATTAGCCGGGCATGGTGGCACATGCCTGTAGTCCCAGCTACTCGGGAGGCTGAGGCAGGAGGATCGCTTGAGCCCAGGAGTTTGAGGTTGCTGTGAGCTAGGCTGAGGCCACGGCACTCACTCTAGCCCAGGCAACAGAGTGAGACTCTGTCTCAAAAAAATAAAAATAAAAAAATAAAAGAGCTGAAATGCATTGAGTGCATACGACGTGCTGCCACTGTGCCAAGCACTTGACACTCCTCGTTTAATGCTTGTAACAACTCTTTGGGGATGGTGCTGTGATCATCACCATCTTCAATGGGGGAGGCTTAGGTTGGCCGAGATCAGACAGCTTGCTTACTGTTGATGTGGTGAGAAGACCCTGCACTCTAGCCCAGGCTCTCTGACTCCAGTTCTCAATATCTCAACAACACACATGTATTTGCCTTAAATAAAGAGCTTCCTCTTGTGAATTGTTTTATTTTTACTAAGACAAGGATGTTGTGGTAGCAACACTTTTAAGTCACCAGTATATTTTATGTCATTTCATTGGGTCCTCTATGATAGAAGAAATCCATACGCCCATGAGAGGCAAACCCCTTAGAGGCCAAACACACAGGAAGCAAGAGAGGGAGAAGGTTAAGTTCATGCCATCGTGATTAAAGACTGATACCATCTACTTCATTATCTGGCCTCAGGTTCATTCGGGTGCTGATGAGCATGATGATAACAATTGTTCTTACTTCTGCAGGACTAATCTAGTGTTTGTTTTTAGAATACAGATCCAGGATTTATTTTCTTCGGTGTAACCTTACCAAGAGATGGACAAGATGACCAGTCTACATGTCTCTTAAATGTATTCATATTTTCAGCATTTAGAGTGTTGGGAAGAAACCTGGTTTATCGTATCCTCACTAAGTGCTGCATGTTGTGGCTTTGTATACATAATATCTCATTTTGTCTCCATCACATGAGTAGGTAGGCAGCTGTTATTCTGTTACATGGTGTTGCCAATTGACCACAGAAAGCTTTATGTAATGTTACATATCAGAGCCCATGTGAATATCCAGTGTGTTAACACACACACACACACACACACACACACACACACACACTGCTGCTTTGTGGTGTTACCCACCAAAATTTCCAGCAACAGGAGCTGTATGAACCAGTGAGAATAACATAGGCTTGGATGTCAGATAGACTTTTCTTGTCATTGCCAGGTCCCCCTTTTTGCTAGCAGGGAGCCCCTGGACGTGGTGTTAATTTCACTGATCTATAAAATGGAGATGATCAGAACCTAAGAGTCGTTAGAAGAATCAAATGCAGTGACTTGTGTAAAACGGTGGTAGACTCAGGGGAGATGACCAAAGAATGCTTCCTCCCGAGGGTCCCCTTGTCTGCACAGATGTCAAAGGCACGTGTAGCATGTGACCTCTGGACCCTGTCCCTTCCTGTGATTTCACCTTTGCTTTTCTGCAGCGTGAGGCTTGCAGGGAGGATGAGCTGACTACTTCCCAATGCTTTAAATGTCACACTGCATTTTTTTTTCTTGTTTCTAGGCAGTAATTTACCTTTGACAGTGATGGATGATTATTCAGCTTTGATTCATACCAGGATTTCCTTATAAGGAGAGAGTGGCATATCATTGAGGAGTGCTGCTGTTTTAAATATGGGAAATATTTTCAGTAATTTCCTAATTAGCATGAGTAGTTATAAAAGCTGTTTCCTGGGCTCTGTGAGGAGCACATTCGAATTCCTGTTATGCGTACGTGTGGCTATGTTTCCTCTGTGGTAAGGATCCACCCAGCACACCCCAATAGGATCCATCTCCTAAGCCCGTACTCAAGGGCCCAGAGTGATAACACTGGGCTAAGAGACGTTCAAGGCCAATGCTAATGCTGATTCTGATGCAGAGGGGACCCAGGGAAACATCTGGAATCTCAGCCTGGCCTTTTACTTTAGCTAAATGAGAAAATGATCTCTGATTTTCTTCTACTCCTTAGAAAACTTATGAGGACTTGAATCTGAAAAAAATTCAAACTTGAAGTATAATCTTAAAAAGTACTTTTATTATTACTCAGTAGATTTTAAACCTCACGTCTGACTGGTTTGCTCCATGAGATCAAAGCAGGTCATAGTCAGAATGTCTATGATTTGTCACAAGGGAACCAGGTGGGGAAATATGATTCTATAATATGTCTGTCTTGAAAACTAGAAAAAATGCAAATGAGAACAGCAGTGAATTAAGTATCATTCTTGTCCATATGAAAGTATCACATACTTCTAATGTAAGGAAGATTCCTTGAGTTATTTGGGCGGCAACTGTGAGTTTTAGCGTTGTAGACATAGAAGTAGTCTCATCTTCTGATGCACCCTCTGAGCAGTTAAGGAAACCCAGGCCAAAGACGTGGAGTGACCTTCTCAGGGTCGTACAACTAACTGCTCATAAAGTTGGACTCTCCCATGACAGGACTTAGAACTAGACAGTGACAGACTTCCAGCCCATACCATGCAACCACAGATCACAATTTACAACTAATATTTAGCAGGTGGTTTTTGCTGTGCTCAGAGCCTAAGCAGTGTTAGTTAGTCTAGCTACTTCTCAGAATGCAAAGATCACCAGTCTTTGCAAGCTCACCATTGCTGCTGACTTGGAGTGGATCATAGCATTCCACCTGATGCACATGCCTTATGAAATTGAGATGATCCTTGGCGTGATGATGAATCTTAATCGTCATTGTGGCTGGGCCGCAGTGCCCAGATAGTTGGTCAAATATTATTCTGGATGTTTCTGTGAAGGTGTTTTTTGGATGAAGTTAATATTTAAATCAATGGACTTTGATTAAAGATTACCTTTCATAATATGAGTGCACCTCATCCAGTCAGTTGGAACAAAATCTGACCCCCTCTGAGCAAGAAGGATTTCTGCCAACAGACTGCCTTTGGGCTCAAACTGCAGCTCTTCCCTGGCTCCCAGCCTTGTCTGTCTGCCCTGCAGATTTTGGACTTACCAAGCCTCCACAATTGCAGGAGCCAGTCCTTAATCAATCAATCTCTCTTTCTGTATACATATATATATGTATGCACATATGTATGTAATGCACATATACATACATACACACACACACCCCTCCACAACCACCCCCTCACGAGTCTGTTAGTTTTGCTTCCCTGGAGAACCCCCAACTCATACACATTGGGTGCCAGAAGTGGGATGCTGTTGTAACAAATTCCTAAAAATGTGGAAGTGGCTTTGGGACTGAGTGATGGATAGAGGCTGAGTTTTGAGATACTTGCTAGATAAATCCTAGATTATGTTGAAGAGACTGTGGGTAGAAATACAGACATGAAAGGTGCTTCTGGTCATAACTTACATTAAAATGAGGAACACTGTGTTATTAGACACTGGAGGAAAGATGATTCTTGCTATAAAATAGCTAAGAACTTGGCTGATTGGTGTTCTCCTCTTTGTGAAGGTAGAATTTGTAAGTGATAAACTTATTTATTTGAAGAGATGTCTAAGCAAAGTGTTTAAAGTGTGGCCGGGTTTCGTCTTGCTGCTTCTAGTAAAATGTGAAAGGAGAGAGAAACTAAAGGAGGAATTTTTAAGCAACAGAATCATAACTTGAAGATTTGGAAAATTCTCAGTCTTTCCATATTGCCAAAATTGAGGAAGTGTGGACTGGAGAGAACACCAGGGGTGTGGCTGAACCATCATTCCATAAAGAGATTACGGGTGTGACTCATGGAGACAATCAGCCATCTCAGCAGAGGGCAGGATAGAGATGGGGTCCCAGTAGCAGAAACACTGTCAGGGCTAAAGATTACAGAGACGGGAGGAAGGAAGGCTGTCAGATGTCTAGGATTCTGCAGGATGGCACAGTAGGGCCTCTCCAGCTGGGAATGTGGGTTGTCTTTCAAGAAAAAGGGAAGAATGACCCTGAAGATGATTCACACCAGTAGGGCTGCCACTGCCACCATGGGTCAGAGTCTGGGGGTGGAGAAGAGGCTGTGTCCTTCTTGGTTTCACAAGGCAGGGCCACCTCCTCCGTGTTAGTGGGCCATGGTTGCCGCCCAGGGCCTGGAAGGCAGGGCTGCCACCCTGGTGGGCCCAGAGGACAGAGCGTCAAACTGAGAAGGATTATTCTTGAGCCTTAACATCCAATGGAATCTGCTCTTCTAGGTTTTAGATTTGCTTTTTGTGATCACGTTCTTCTTTCCTGTTGCTCCCTCTTGAAATAGGAATGTTTATCTTATGCCTGTCCCACCACTGTATCTGGAAAGCAGATAACTTACCTTGTTTCACAGGTTCACAGCTAGAGAAGGATGTTGCCTCATTGTGGTTGAGAAATAAATCATACCTCATTTCTCAACCACACTTTGATATTTAGGTGATATGGGAGATGGAGAGTTGATGTTTGAATAGCGGTTAAGACTTTGGGCTATTGGGTTGGAGATGCATGTACTTTGCATGTGAGTAGAACATGAATTTGGGGGCGGGGCAGAGGCTGGGGTGTTCCCAGCTGACTTTCCTCCCCAGAATATCTATGTTGAAGTTCTAACAACCAGTGTCTTCAGAATGTGATTGCATTTTGAAATAGTGTCTTTAAAAAGGTGATTAAGTCAACGTGAGGCCATCAGAGTGGGCCCTAACGTAATCTGACCGATGTTTTCATAAGAAGTAGACATTTGGACACACAGAGAAACGCTTGGGGTGTGCACACACGGAGGAAGGGCCACGTGAGGACAAAACAAGTAGGTGGCCATCTGTAAGCCACAGAGTCTCAGGAACATCCAAACTTGCCAACATCTTATCTTGGACTTCCAGCCTTCCAGCACTGTGAGAAAATAAATTTTTGTTTAAGCTCCCCTGTCTGTGGTATCTTCTTATGGCAGCTCTAGCAAACTAATACACTTTGCAAAATTTTCCAATTATGTCATTCTAAGTTGTTGACTTACTAGTCAGCTGTGTTGTTGGCGTCCACTTCTGCAAACTTGCCACTTTGGACTTTTGCAAAAATTTAAACATTGCAGCCTTGGGTATTTCACCTAATTTGAAGTAATGAGATGTGTTCCAAGACATGTCCATCAGAGATTTATGTTCAGTTACAATAACATTCAGCTTTGATAGTTTTTATTTATTTTTCAGAGAAGGATTTTTTTTTTTAGTTTTCACATTTAATATTGTGCACTAAAAAGACAGAGGCCACTATTCATACACAAACCTTGACTTCACTAAAATATAACCCAGTGGAAAAAATACATTATAAAGATATTATAGTATATTTATGATGTTTCCTTTTTAAAATTGTGAGTTGGTTTTTTTATAACCAGGGTTTTCTTTATTTAGCAATTCCATTTTCTCTCTTGTAATCACCAGAAACAAGAGCACAGAAATGTCTTATTTGTTTTGCTTTATTAAGGATTTTAGAGGCTCATGGAAGAGAAATTTCTGTATAACCAAAGTTTTCTTTTATGAACCAAAATCAAAACAAACACCTGAATGGTCTTTGATGGAAATATCTTTTATCTACAGCACACTATGTGATGGCTTAGCTTGGCATATCGGGTACAGTGGATACGTATTAAATGTTTTCAGTGATTCAGGCCCTTCATCATGAACATTTTTGTTATTCTCTTGGCCTCTGGAAGAGGGAGACTGTCCCAGAGGCTGTCAGAGGGTTTAGCATTGATTGTCATCTCACCAAATGGCTTCAGGTTGCCTTCTAACTGGAGTTCTGAGAAATAGTTTTAAAATTCCTATTTTTTTTTTTTTTTTTACCAAAATTGTCCTGAACTATTTCTTGCTATTTTTCTTCCTCTTCATCCACTCACCTATAGAATTTCTTTTCCTCGTTCCTAATTTGCTTTTCTTACCCCTTCACTATGTGCTTAAATAATTGAATTGGCAACAGTTGTTGGCAAGTAAGCACAGGTGGGCTGGGGTTCGGCACCTGATTTTTAGTACCTGAACTTTGCAGTGGTAGTGTTAGTAAGAATAGGACGACCAGTACTTTACATGTGCTTGTTTACATTCGGATAACTGAAGCTGCTGAATGAATTGTAGGTAAAGAAAGTATTTCTGGAACAGGTAATGTCAAGCAGGAGGTTTTTCCGGGAGGTATCTCTGAAGTCTTTGTGAAACTGAAATATAAATGCTGTCTTTTAGAGGACATATGCTCATTTATTTGCCATGTGTAATTTTTCAAAATAAGCATTAACTAAATTAGAGAGATACTGACAATTTACATGACTGTTAACATGATGGACTTAGCTTTAAACAATAGGTCTATGTTTGATAAATTAGATGATAATTGACTTACACAAGAGATACCATTATTTAAAGAAGCCCCAATACTAGATTAGTAATTACATCACCATTTCCTTACATTTTAACTAATTATTATAACCTAGATTTTTATATGTCCATTTATGTAAGACGAGAGACCCCAGCATCATTATCCTTGGTAGCTAGTAGTATAACATACTGAAAAATACACTCCAGGGAGTAAGAGATACTTTAGAAATTGTTGACATGTGGGAAGAGATCCACAACTCGAAATACTTATTATTGGTTTGCAGCCTCTAGGAGTGCTCTTTAGGGATTGACAAAATGGGAATTTATGACACATGTATCCTTTGGTTTGTTTTTCTTTTCCCTACCCTGACATGTGTGTCTAGTATTTTAAACTGCATTTTCTTATTTATTCTCCACTCAGACATTTATTTGCCAGAAACTGATCATCATTCATCCGTGTCTATTACTGTCATTAGCTTATGTGGGAATACTTATTAATTGGTGCCTTCATCATTAGCTTTTCTTTTTACCCATTCTTGTCTCATCACCACTGTAACCCCATAAAAGGACAAGAATATGGTTTGACTCCCTTTTGGTAGCTGGCTTTGCATGGAGCAAGTACTCGATAAACAATAAGTAGTCCCAAATATTTCACTTGCTGCCTTTTTTTTTTTATCTTTCTTTGTTTCTGGAACACTGCATTTTTCTTTTCTTTTTTTGCCACCTTTCTACGGTCTAAGTGTGAGTCTATATTTTATGGCCATTATTTCTTTAAGCAAAGACAGAGCTTCCAGTTTAGGTCAAATGCAATAGATAAGCTATGTTATTACTCCATCCTCAGAGCTTAGACATTTGTTTTTCATCCGTTTTCTTTTTGTTTTAACGGTCACAAGATGCAAGTCAGAAGAAATAAGTTTGTCACTGGGATATGCTACTTCTGTCAGAGCACTCTGAGAAGGGAAATCTATAAGGAGGGAAATATAAAGTTACTACTAGCATTTTAATTCTTAATCGAGGAAAAGCTAGAGTTGGCCATCAGTGATTGGGAACTTGGAGTCTCCCAAGCCTGTTGTATGGTTAATGACACTGTAGGGCCAGAGAGAATTTTCCCTACCCCACTGTGAAGGTTGGAGTCTGCTGAAATGAACTCATAGTAGACAGATTAGCAGGAGAAAAGGCATATGAATTGATTAACATGCATAAACATGGCAGCCATATGAAATATGAGACCCCAGGAAAGGCCAGATGGTTGAGACTTGAACAGCTTCTTCATAGTGAAGAGGAGATGGGGGTGATTCTGAGGGTAGCAAATGATTTTCAGGGGAAACGAATGGGCCCGAGGAGCAGACAACAGTTTGTAAATGATCTTCTTAGGAAACTGAATGGGACTGGCAAGTTATGGGAAGGTGAGGGGCGGAACTGCTCTGTGAACAGAGGTTATCTTCTTGTGCAGATAAAGTCTTTTAGGTAATCTCTAGGGGTTTCCCTTAGAAGAATAGATAAAAAGTCTGGGTGTGGTGATCAATTTTATTCTCTTCTGTTCTCTGGTTAACTCTGGTCACTTGATGAGATTCCTAGGGGAGGGGGTCTTAAGTCACATGTATTTCTTTTGGAAGGACTTTTCCTCAGATAAAGGAACCTCTAGAGAGAGCCCGTCCTGTGCTTAGGGGGAGAAAGGAGATGGTTAGAAAGTTCTGGGTTCTGAGGCTGCTCCCCAGTCCTTCCAGTTTTCTTTAATTCGAAAGTGCTCACTGTGACAAAGCACCATGCTATGGGGTAGCATTCTCTCTACCGCAACACTTTTAATTTGCTCTTATCTATACTTTAATTTCATTAACAATTAAGATTTGCTTCAGTGAAGACTGTGACAAAAAAACAGTTTGCTCTGGAGTTAAGCATCTGTTCCTAGTCTTGAAAATAGGAAAGGCGTTAACCGTCTCCCAGCGAGGAAGGGCTTGGGTTGTGCATGTCATGAATTCTTATGTCAAAGTGGGTCTGAAGCCAGTTGCTTTAAAACTTGGTGGCATTTCCTTATGTTGTTTGGTCCTGTCTTTATAATGAATAAATTGGCCTTTCTAGTTGGTAAATAATTTAAAAGTGTATTTAGGTTGTTTGTATCACAAAATAACAACAAAGGAGTAAACCAAAAAAAACCTGAAATTTACAAATAGAATTAAACCCAAAAGAGATGTTGGTGTTAAAAACATGAAATAAAAATATCTAATACTGAGTATTGAGATTTTTTTTAATTAAGCAGAATATTCAGGGTTGTTTTTTTTTTTTTTTAACACTGGTTTGCAGAATGCTTCATAATGATTTTCAATGGATAGTCTGTTTTCTTTCATTAATTGATATATCATTCTCCATATTTTCTGAACAAGAGACCCTGCATTTCTAGGTTTTACTAGGATATATCAAGGAAAAAGTTACTAAACTTGATAGGTGGATTTTTCTTTGAAACAAAGGACACATACATGAAAACATTTGGAAGTTAATTTGGTTTTTAGTTTGTTTCAAATGACTAACATTTGGATACACTGAGAGAGGATTTTAAGTAACCTATTTGTGGTAGATGGTTCCATGTAATAAAATAGATGCCAGTTGTGAAGAGTCCAGTTCTCAAAGTGGACCTTTGTTATTTTCCCTCTTTTGTCCTTTTTTTTTTTTTTTTTTTGAAGTGGAAGGAGGGAACTTTTCTCTGTTTTAATTTTTTATAGTTTCCCTTTAGCTGGCTTTTTCTCCCTTGAACTCTAAACACATATACAAAGTACCTTTTCTGTGAGATTATTGGCACTTAGTAGCATAGTTACATATAAAATGATGCTGTTTCTGATAATAAAATACCTAATTAAATCTTTGATGTCTCTGTTGGGTTGGCAGTCCATTCTTGGTTCTCGGTGTGCCCTTGGCGGAAGAATGGCCAGACATACCAGTAGCAAGGCCAACACCAAAGGAAGTTTACTGGGGAAGAACAAGATATGGTCAAGAGCAGGATACATTCCCCACGGACAAGGAATGGCCCCCTGTTGTAACAAGAGGCCCTGGTTATTGTCCGGGGTCCTGTTGTATATTGTATGGATTTGGCCCTTCTGTGGTTTAAACATAGCTATTGAACCACTTTGATGGAGGGTTAATGACATAATTGGCCTTAGGTTAGTCTGGGTCATTTTCCAGATCCTATTGTGCCCGGGCTTTCTGGCTCCAGGGCTGGGGGATTTCCTGCATTTTTTTTGCAGATTGGCAGGACAATCCTCCTTCCCCCAGGTGTGACAATTGCTCAGGGCAGAATCAAGGTGGGGCTCCCGCTTTTGTCCCTAGGATAGATTGCCATCCCACCACCCTGGAAATGGCTTGAGAACAGGGACTGCTTATCCTTTAGCCCTTTTCTCAACATTGTATCTTTAGCACCCAGACTGGTACTACCTAACATCTCCTGACAGCAATTCCTAAGACTTTCCACCAAAATGTTTCTAAAGGAAATGTATTAACACACTGTTCTCTAGTAATATTTTACGTTATAATGAATTTTTATTAGTATTATTTACCTTGATAAACAGGTGTGATATCACAATATCTCTTTCCTGGAACACCTTGAATCTTACAGTACAGTATTTTTGTTACTCGTCAAAAAATCCTATGAGATTGCCAAGCAGTGTTATATTCATTTTGCAGATAGAAGATCAATAATCTCTAGAAAGAATTGATTTCCTAAGAATTACAAATAGTGACCGTGATGAAAAGCAGTACTCTCCATTCAGCTACTTGCTATTCAAATCGTTTGTACACACTGGCAGAATTCTAATTATGAAAGTTGTGCCTTGTATACGTTGAGTCAGGTGTTCAGAATATTTATTCAAATACAGTTGTCCAGAATAATTCTGACAGTCCCCATCTATATAACATTAAAATTTGTCAGTTATATTTTTTTGTGGGTGTGATTTTAGTTTTTTGTCTTTCCAAGTGTATTTTAATTTCTGTTTGGTACAATGGGACTTTCTTTTGCCCTGTTTTAATTGTGCTTTTGCTTGTTCTTTATTTTATTTTAGGAGTCTCTGATAGAAAACTCTTAGGACATGGCTTTGGCACTTTTCTACCTAATATTTTAGATTTTTTTTTTCTCCTCTGTGCAGTGTCTAAAGGCTCTGGATTTTGGGCTAGGTAATGGTATTCGGGATGGACAAGCTTTCTCCCAGGACTGAGCCGGTGAGGCTCAGGGTTCTGCCCAGGGCATGAGAAGAAATGACTGAATTGGGACTGAGAGCTTGACAGCTAAGCTTGTTGCCAAGGGATGGTTAGAAGCGTATTTTTAATCACAGGGAGAAGAGAGAGACTGAGGACTCTGGCCTTGCCGTGGTGCTGTCATAGCTCAGAGCTGGAAGTAGTTAGTCTGTGTGGAGATCGGGAGACGGTGTCAAAATACCTTTTCCCTAGCAGGATTGTGGAGGATGCGAACATTTCCATTTGGCTAGCACAGGTTCTTTCTATTAACTGGGAAAAGAGCCACGATTTGCAGACAAGCCTTAAGGTTTACAAGAAGGTGGAGCACCACCGTATTTCCATCCTGGTGCCCCTTTCGGAGACTAGTCCTCAGTTTACCTGGGTTCAAGAGAGATAAAGAAACTAAAATTATTTCACAGGGACATGGGTGTGTCTGTGTGAAAATCCCATTGAAATACTAAATAATAGTAGCAAATGCCCTATTTTTTTGACCCATCAGGGAAGGAATTTCTTATTAATAACAGGTGTTGATGTTTAACTACTACTAGCAGCAAAGTTATAATGTAAACAAGCATTTTGGGTCAAGTACCAGTCTTGCTAAAGATAGGATGTTGAAGAAAAGGGCTAAAGGATATGCATTTCTTGTTCTAAGTCCATTTCCATGGTGGTAGGATGGGAAGATACTAACCCTAGTCATCACACTGGGTAATATTTGATTGCAAACGGATTAGTTTCCAGAAGGCAAAAGAATGGGGTTCTCTGAGAGCAATATCCAACAGAGCTGACTTAGACTGAGAAGCTAGGGTTA
The DNA here is from genome assembly GCF_020740605.2 of Lemur catta. NCBI lineage: Eukaryota > Metazoa > Chordata > Mammalia > Primates > Lemuridae > Lemur > Lemur catta. The sequence goes on along the minus strand of NC_059149.1, from coordinate 11,025,650 downwards.
TTTCCCCAGGGTGATTCTTGTGCCCTTACCTAAAGGGAGCACAGGTAGGAATTGAGCAGGTGGAGCTGGGATGGAAGAGCCTTGCCCAGTTAGCTGAGAGGAGGGGAAGGGAAGGATTGAGCAGGAGTCACTGGAGTTGTTCTGAGTCTCTGAGGTCAGTTGAAGGAATGTGGTCTTCATCTAAGGACTTTTGGAAGCCAGTAAAGGGTTTTTAAGCAGAAGAAATCTTTCTGGCTGTAGTGTAGGGAACAGTTTGCTGTGGGTGTCAGACCTGATGGGACAGATCGTTGAAAAAGCTCTTGCAATAGTCCGGGAAAAGATGGTGCTGATTTGCATCAAAGTGGAGCAAGATGGAGAGCAATGAATAAATCGAGAAAGTTTGGGGAGTCTACTTGGAACTTAGGGTGGGTTGAAAACTGAGGGTGAGAAGAGAAGGCAGAGGTCAAACACAACTCCTACCTGTGTCATTTTTAAGAATGGTTTCGTTAAGATACAATTTACATGCCATATGAAATTCCCCATTTTTAAGTGTACAACTTAATAAATTTTAGTGTATTTTTAGAATTGCACTGCCATCACCACAGTCTAATTTTAAAACATTTCCAACACCCTAAAAAGAAACCTCGTGCTCATTCGCCATCACTCCCCCTTCCCATTCCTGGCCCTGGGAAGCAGCTATTCTACAGATTTGCCTTTTCTGGACGTTTCATATAAATGGCATCATGTAATATGGGTTCCTTCTGGTCTGGCTTCTTTCACTCAGCACGATGTTCGAGGTGCATTTGTCAGGGAGGAAAAATGTCTTTTCCTCATCCATCCTACATTCAGGACTGAAGCCCCTAAAACAAAAGGCAGATTAACAAGAGGAAAACATATGCACTTATTGAATATAAGTTTCACGTGATACAGGCACCTTCCTAGGGAAATAAAGACCCAAAGACATGGTTAAACTTGGGTATTTTTATGCTGTAATAGATTTGGTGAAGAAGTAGAGAGTCATGGAGAAATGGGATTGGGTAAGAGTGTGATCTAATGGTGGTACACTTGAGGAAATTTAGCAAGGCTCGTTTGTACAGATTCCTCTCTGGGTCCCTTTGTCTTCAGAGATTAGAATGTTCCTTTCCTCTGGGCATAGGGAGGGCACCTCTTGAATGATGGTCGTATGACCTGCTTCAGGAAAAGTTCAGAAAATCCATCCTAGGTTTTGATGGCCTGCTTCAGGGGAGAAGAGTGGGAGAAGTTGACAGTGACCTTCCTGCTTCTGCTACTGTCTCAGATGCCAGGGTGCCATAGCTCAGGGCAGCATGTCCTGAACCCCATCACATCCACGCTGCAGCCCTACCTGTGCTATTCGAAATTTGGTGGTTCCTTTACTTAAGGAGGTAGCATCGGAAAAGAAGCGGTGTCGACAATGGCAAGGGACAGGTGATGAGTCAGATTTTGGACATATCAAGTGTGAGGTACCTTTTTGACATCCAGAGGCAATATCTCATTTACAGATGACAATGAAAGCTCTGAGCATCAATAAAAAGAAGTGACATAAAATGGTGGCCTTGGACCAGGCCTTGTGGAACTCCAACATTTTAATGGTTAAGGATGGATTTGAGGGAAACAGAAAAAAGATCCATTGAGATAAAAGGAAAAACAGGAGCAAAGTGAAGAGAGTATTTCAAGAAAAAGAGAATTGTTCTATGCATCAGGTGAAGCAAATAAGTCTATTCACTTGGGGGCTGAACATTTTCATTGGGGTTGTTGTCATGGAAGCCGTTGGTAACTTTTGTGGGCTCTGGGTTGGCTGAATGAGTCTAGACTGAAATAGGTTCAAGATTGGGTGACAAAAGAAACGGGAATTATGAATGCAAGTTGCCCTTCGGTGAAGAAGAAAGAGATAATGGGATGTAGATCTGAATGTTGTTTTTATAAATGTGGGAGCAATTCGAGCAAAGCTAAATATTGACCGGCAGGATCAGTACAGGAAAACTGGGAAGCTGTAGATAGGAAACAGAAAGCAAACAAGGTGGGGTGGACCTCCTGGAGGAGGAGGACCAAAGGCAGGTGCGAAGGAGGTGGAGGACGGATGCTCCTCCAGTGCAGCAGGAAGGAAAACCCAGGGCTGCGTGGAGATGTGGGTAGATTTACGTTCAGTTTGGGGACTTGGTTGTGGCCATAGTGATACGTTTGCATTGACATGGCCGGCCGGCTCCTCTGAAGGAGGTTCACTGGATTTAGTCACCAGACAGCAGCACGAGCCATGGTGAGCGCGTCCAGAGGATGTGCCAGCCGGGCTTCATGAGCTCAAAACTCATGTTCACTAAAGGAAATGTGTAAATCACACCTTGGCTGGCAGAAATTTCATTTTTCACAAATTAGCCTGTGTATTTTTATGACTTTTGTTCCTGTGCTCTTCTTTCCCCTCGGTAGATCCTGTTCCCCTGCACTCGCTTCCAAGCATTCAGCAGTGTTTTGAAACTTGAACTTGAACCAGCTCAGCCTGACTCAGGATGTGAATAACACTGCAGTAAGCACCTCCACGGCTTGAATCAGCAGTTGGCTCCTTCGTGTCCTTTAACTTTAATCATGACAATTGATCTGCAAATCAAGTTGAGGGAAGAGCTTGGGGATTGGGTCAGACAAATAGCTTCAGTAAATGAAATGTTTCTCCAGCTAAGAATAAACACCACACCACGGGTGCAGTTATGACCCGGGCAGGATTCGGTTTCATTTTTTACTGTCCTCCTGCCAGTTTGCAAGTTCATGCATTAGCAAACATTTCCGACCTCAGGCCTGGGAAGCACCTACATTAATTTGATAATTGCACTTAGGAGGAAAGTTGATGTTACTCCTCCTTTGTGGAAGATTGAGTGTTAACCTTGCTACCAGTTAGTTCTCCCTCTTGGATATTTATCTTTTTGATTCATCATAAGTTAACTGACTGAATGGCAGATATTTTCCCACCCAACAAACCACGTGTGATTCAATGACTGCGTTGAATTCAGTTGTTGGGGAAACTTTGTTCTCTGGGGTGATAACTTTTAAACAAATGTTGCGAATATATTTTAATTATGTCTGGCATCATTTAGCCAGAGGAAACTTTTTTTTTTTTTTTTTTTTTTTTGAGGAGTCCATTTAATTTCCCTTTGAAAGTTTTGGTTTTAATGTTGAAAGGCTTTTGAGAAGATTAGCTTGGGGGGGATGAATGGGGCAAGAGAGAAGCTACAGGAGCACCACAAGCTGTTCATAAGCAGCGTGGAGAAGGCCTATCTTCCTTCGCAAGCAGGGCATTAATAATATGTAACAGTTAATACCCTGTCTTGCTTCCCAGCTATTGCTCATTAGTGGGAGCAGTGCATGATATTGAAAAACATCCGTGAGTCACGCAGGCTCAAACGTTTCATTTTCTCCTCTCCCCCCACCACAATGTTTTATTAATGCTTATACTGGAAATGCAAAACATCTGATATTCTAATTGGATTTCATGCAAGAGAAAATATCAAATTGGGAACAGGAAAACATCTTGCACCACTCAAACCCTAAACAGTACTGAACAATCACCATCACCTTTCATTTTAAGTAATTTCATTTTTGAGTGACATGAAGCCATGTATTCTGTTGTTACGAATTAGTTTTCAAGGAAATACGTCTTACCTCTTGTCTTAGTCTGTTTTCTGTTGCTGTCACGGGCTGCCATAGAGTGTGTGGTTTATACAGAAAAGAAATGTATTTATTATAGTTCTGGAGGATGGAAACCCAACAGCATGGCACTGGCGTCTGGTGAGGTCCTTCCTGCTACATCATGACAGGGTGGAGGGCATCCCATGGCAAGAGGACAAGAGCAGGAGAGCCAGAGAGAGCTTGCTTTTATACCAAAGCAATACCTGTGATAAGGAACCCAGTCCCCTGATAATGACATTAGTCTCTTCATGAAGACAGAAGGATTAAGTTTTCAACACATTGACTTTTGGAGGATACATCCTACCATAATGCTTTTTATTGACTATGTTAGGCTTATAAGATGAAGATGTTAAATACTCTTATCAAGCCCCTCATGTTCTTAATCAGGCTTTTTATATAGGACCCGATGACTTCAATATTTCCTTCTCTGTGGAAGTGTGATCTCTGACATCTTTCTTTTCTGAGCTTCCTGTAGCACTTTGTGTAAACCGTATTTATGCAACTCATCATATTTTAACCCACTGAAGGGTTTTGACCTTGCCCACCAGGCTGTGAGCATCTTGAAGCTGGTTTTATACTTAAATAAGAGCCTTGTGTACCACGGCTGCACCATAAGTGATAGGCGATCGATTGAATGCATGTTTATGACTTTAAAGACAAAGATCAGCCTGAATTCATTGTGCAATTCACTGGCTATATCCCCCTTTTGGGGGAAAGGGGGGATGACAAGTATGACATTTTAAGAATGGGTTAGTTAGTAATAAAGCCCAAAACCTCTCTAATTAGGGGTTCAGAAATTCTTAAAAATTATAAAGTAAATGGGGGAAAGGTAGCATTCAGAGTCCCCCAGTTCTCAGCAGTGCACCTCTGGCTGCTTTACTGTGAGCCCAGTGAGGTCAGAGAGCACGTCTGACATTATTTACCAGTGTTTACCGCAGCACTTGGTATATAGTAGTTGCTCAGTAAATACCCGATGTCTGCCTGACCAAAGACTGTCTGCTTAGACAGTCAGACATGACACTGCCCTGTGGAAAACTTTACACAGCTCAGAAAGTGTCATTACCGACGCAGTGGAAATAAGCCCATCTATCCTAGAGAGGCTTAGTGTCAGAAAGAAATCTTCCTAAGAACTCCATCACTTCCAGGTGCTGCCTGGCCAAGGTGAAAAGCAAAGAGATCCCTCACTGGCTAGCCTGCAGTTGCGTGTTTGTCCCTTAGGTGTAGCATTTCTGCTTATGGTGGTTTCCCTTTGTGTCTCTATACTTGGGAGCTTAAGGGAGGGGGAAGAGAGCTTCAAAAGCAGGTAACAGTGGGCCAGAGTCCCCCGGTACAGGAGTGGTACTCTGTGAAGGTCCTCTAGATCCAGAGCTTACCTGGGTCTGTCTTGGTTTTGGATGTCTCTCTGCAAGGGAAGAAGGACAGATGAAAAACAAACAGATCAGAAAGCCTCCCTAGTCCTGACTAGTTTGCATCTTTAAAAAAAAAAAGAAAAAGGAAGGAATAAACAAAAAAATTTAAAGCCCTGTCTTACCATTCAGAATTGAAATGAATTATTTGGATTCAATGACCCCATTCTTACCATCATAGAAAGCATTTTAAAAAAATATAGAATTCTCACGAGTCTTACAGAGCTCCTACATCTTTGTGCTGTACTTGATGTGTTAACAAATAAAACTTTCCGTGTGTTGGAGGGGCTGATGTATGTTGATGGAATGTGGTTTCCTTTCTTCAGCATTAAACAGAGGCAGGAGAGATGCTTATTTGTGATAACTTGCACTCCACTTAATATTTAAAATTTGAGTATTTTGTAAATGTATATAAATATGAATTTATAGTACAAGAGACTACAAAAGGGATGATGCATTCTTTTCAGCTGGCAAGAGAGACTCTGCTACTAGTGTTTTATGAGCATATTAATCCTCACTGGTGGATATAAATGTGTTGGTTCCCCGTAGCCAATTATAAGCATGTTTTATGGGCTGACATTCCCCCCTTAATTTCTGCAGAGCCTCACTGAGGTAAGTAAGCATCTCAGGGCATAGCCCACCTCAAGCACCCAGAGAACTTAGATAAGCAGTCCTAGGGTGGAGGTGGACTTGGAGATAAAAGCTGCCCAAAACTTATATCCTTCCTACAAGCCAAAGTCCTTTTTATATAGAGAACAGATGCTGTTTAGATCTAAGCAGAGTTGTCACACATGTGAGCTCAGTCACATTTCAGGACGGCCACTAACCGCCCTGCACGCTCCCTGAGCTTGCGGGCCTCCTAATAGTTCATAACGAACATTCTTTCACATGCAGCCCCTCAAATGGCATCTGAGTTCTTGCTAAAGCTGTGGACTAAGCGTTTTAGATGGATTGTGTCATTTCATTCTCCACAAAAAGGATGACACTGATATTTTCACTTTTTTATCAGACACAGAAGCTGTGCTCAAGCTCCTTGCTACTCTGAGTGTGGCCCGTTGGCCGTGATCATCAATATCGCTTTGGAATTTGTTAGAAATGTGAAGTCAGTGGTAGAAATAGGAAATCAGTTGTCCCAAGAACGGCCAATTCAAAACCTGCCTTTTTACAAGATCCACGGGTGACCTGAAGCGTTGCCTAAATTCCCGCAGCCAAAAGTGTGGCAAAGCGGGGACTCAGGTGTAGCTGGAACCCAGACCCCCACGTGGGACGGTGAGTTTTCCCAAGATCACATAGTGAGCAAGTGTCAGAGACAGGATTTGACCGTGTTGTGCTCAGGAGTATGAATATTTCACTGTGTTTTAATGTTTGCATTCAATCATGGAGAAATTAAGAATAATTAGTAGCCCAAGTTTTTGTTAATCAGAACGGTAAAACACTGTGCTAGAAGTTTTCTTCCTAGGAAAGGAGTTGGAATTTTAATTTGCACACCTTGTGTTGCTCTCTGAATCACCACTGAATAGGGTGTGCTGAAAATGCCTCTTTGTGTCTTGTACTAACTTAACATCTAAAGAAAGGACTGAGATGGTGAAAAGAACGTTAAATATAGCCACCTGCTGTACATACTAGCTGAGTGCCCTGCTCAGTGTTTATTAGCATTGAATATATATGAGACTTCAGGAAATATTAATAGGAAATACTGTCTCCCTTGCTTTTAACCTTTGCAATAGTGGCCAGGTTTGGCTGACCTTACTTAGTTATGGCCCTTGGAGGATACATAAGAGGCAAAAGGATTACAAAGATATGAGAGTATTCCAGGCAGGAGAAGGTGTGAGAGAGAGTTCAGAGGGGGAGAGACTGCCGCATACTAACAGGACTTTCTGTCTGGAGTCAAACAAAAGCTACTGGTGACTTCTCACTCTTAGTTCTGGCAGGACAGCACTGTTGTCAAAAAGAGCACCAGCTTTGGAGCTAGATAACCTGGTTCCAATCCTGCATCAGCTCTGACCAGCTGGGCGACCTTGGGCAAGCTATTTGAGCTCTGTGTTTTGATCCCGGTAATAGAGCAGGATAACAGCACCAAAGCTGTGTGAGGCTGATTAAATGAGTTAATGTCGCTAAGTGCATAGTCATTGCTTCTGACAGGTGCTCCGGTAAGTGTTAGTGCTTAGTTTTCAAGTCACTCTGGGAATATCAGGAAGTATTAGATGTAGACTCTATAAAACTATGAAGCTAATAACCTGCTTGTGAATGAGGGTCCTGAAATACGGTGTGATAAAAGCATTGTGAGAGAGCAAAGGAAGAGAAGATAGGAAAGGCAGCTTCACCCCCAGGCTCAAGGTGTACCATATAAAAGTTCTTAAACTCCATTCAGACCCTCTACTCTGTTGGCTCCTTTGTTCTTTCCGGCCGTTCTGATAGTCCCAGATTTTGGTGTGCATCAAAATTATTTGTGCAGCAGTTTACAATGCATATCCCTGAGTCTTTTCCCTAAAATTTTGATGTAAGTCTTGGCATAGAACTCATGCATCTGAATACTAGCAAGTCCTTCATTTGCTAATGCTGGTTCTATGATGGCTCTTTTTCCCTCCGAATAAAACAGAATCCATTTCCCTGTCAGCACTGGGCTCCCTGTTTGCACCTTCAATTTCTGTCTGTAGGTGGTAGAGGAACAACCAGGTCAGACACCCATGTGTACACAAAAGAAGAAAGAGCCATTGTTCTAGACTGGCTCTAGACCGGGTGAAGATGTGATCATGCAAACTTACTCAGCATCATGTGGATCAAATTACTTGCAAACAATGGTAAAAATGTCTGAAAATTATGGGAATATTTTGGAGATAAGAAAAAGAAAATGGGGCTGTGCACAGTGGCTCACACCTGGAATCCCAGCACTTTGGGAGGCCAGAGCAGGAGGACTGCTTGAGGCCAGGAGTTTGAGACCAGCCTGGGCAATGTAATGAGACACCATTTCTACAAAAAATTTAAAAAATTAGCCAGGCATGGGGGTGTGCACACCTGCTCAGGAGGCTGAGGTAGGAGGATTGCTTGAGCCTGGGAGTTTGAGGCTGCAGTGAGCTGTGATGATGCCGCTGTACTCCAGCCTGAGTGACAGACGGAGACCCTGTCTCAAAAAAAAAAACAAAAAAAAAAAAACCCACAAAACAAACACAAACAAATGGAAAAAGGAAGAAAATGGATCCCAGCACAATTGAATGGCAAGAATCTGTTCTGCTAGGCTGGCTTGATGAAACTAAATCCCTTCGTCAGATAATGACTTGAGGGTCTGAGGACTGGCGTGAAGCATTGGAAGCTCCTGATGGAAGGAAACTAGCTTTGAGAAATCGGGTATAGGTGGGATTAATTTTGAGACCAGGTCTGTGTAGGGGTGTGGGTGATCAAGATGTCATTGGGAGGTTTGTGGCAAAGGTTAGTGTGAATAATAAACTCAGGGACATAGACACTGGGAGGGTGAGCAGAAGCAATGCGAGTGAGTGAGAAGATGCCTGATATGTAGGAAGCAGATGGAAAACATCATCATTATTGCAAAATTACCAGCATGTTTGAATTCCTCCAGCTTTTCATTAGGGGTTGTCTAGATGGCTTTATTTTTTAAACCAAAGCCTCTTACCCTCCTGTGAGGGAGTGTATGTAAGGAAAGTGACTCTGCAGTGGTTGGCTCTGGGTACAGACTGCCTTTGATCAAACTCTGGCTTTACTGCTCCTTACTGGGTGAATTGAGCAGGTTGCTTAACCTCTCTGTGCTGTTTCCTAGCAGCCTCAAAGGATGGTTGTAATACATGGATAGTACTTGACATTGAGCAATGTCCTTGGTAATTGTTAGTTATTGTCATTATTTTCAATAACTATGCTTCTTTTGTCTTCAAGCGGTAGAAAAACAGCCCTCAGATGTCCTAAATGATAAGAATATTTATTATTTAATGGAACACAGGTTATTAATTCAACAGTTCAATGAGGACATCAGGAACCCAGGTACTTTTGATCTTTATATATCTGTGATCCTCAGTGTGTTGAGTATATACTCAAGTTGGCTCCACTCATTGTAGCAAGATAGCTGCGATGGTTCCTGCCATCACATTGAGATACAACATTGTCCAGCAGAAGAGAAGAAAGACCTTTTTTCTTGGGTGCATCTTTTGAGGTCCCCAAGTCCCCCAGCATACTGTCATTCATATCTCAACAGTCAAAATTGCTTCCTCTGCCTATTACCTGTATGACAAATGCAACTGGAATTATCCTGATTGGCATATGAAGTTGCAGAGCCTTGGAAAGGAATGGACTAGACAGGGGCTCCCATCAAAAGGAGGAAGAAGTTAGCAAACAGTAGTGTTCACTAGAGATCCAGGTATAATTTTTTTGATGTCAGAGTCAAGGAACTTGAGGTTCAAGTATTTAAGCAGTTAGCCTGAGGTTACACAGAAAATGTAGAGCCTGTTTTTGAACTGAAGCATTTGTGACTCTAAAGCTTATAGTTTAAAGCCTGTACCTTCCATCGTGACTCATAGGCTTATTCGAGTTGGGTTAGGACAGGCATCTATTTAGAAGTCTGGGAGTGCTGATTGCATTATTTTAGGGAAGGTGATGGAAGGAGGGATTCAGAGCAGGACAGCTGTGTCCAGCCTAGGCCGGTGACACTGTAGGCATCTAAGGACTGTGCCTTGGAAAGGCCTTGTGTTCCCGAGTGGGACAGACATGACTCTGTGGGTCATGACTGTTGGAAAAGGGCTGTCAGCCACCGGGAGTAGATGACGTGCACCATATTGCTTTAACTGATGGATATTGTCCTGGCTTTTAAAAATGATGTTTGACAGACACATCCATCCCCTTTGAAGGTGTTGCGTAGGGGTGATCTTTTGGGGTATTTCCATTCGGACTTGCCTTCTTACCGGTTCCTGTTGACCCAGAGTGCGGGTGAAATACTGTGGCTGTTGGTCCCATCAGAGGAGGTCTGTATTGACTCCGTGAGGAAGAATGGCTTCATGACAAAGGTCTTAGAATACAGTGACAACACAGCCTCCCAGGTGGAGAAATTTTCGTGGGTCTTAGTTATTGATAAAAAAAAAAGTCAAGAGTTAAAAAAAAAAAAAAAAAACGCACAGCAAGAAACCTTGCTTTTGGAAATGGGTAGGTTACAAGAACTGTGGGTTTAGTGGAACCGTTTGGGACCTGGTGTCAAGAAGCCATCGTACTGTCACTCGCTGGTCCTGCAATGGTCATCGAGGCACTCATGTTTTCTACCTTGGGGACGTGAATTTAATAATGTCGATCCCAAGTCTGTTACAAGAAATGAATGGGGTAATACACGTGAGAAGGCTTTGAAAGTCCAAAATTCCATGTAGGAACTTCCTGGCACTCAGATAATCTCTTACCTCACTGTGTGGGCTACAGTGCATTCTTAATACAGTGACCTTGGGGAGGGGGTGGTCTTTTTTATTTTTCAGTTAATGATTATTTTCAGATATAGCTGGGAAGAAAGGTTAAAACTCTGACCTTAGGTCTAGATCATTTTAATTTTTTTAATTATCCTCATCCGCCGAAGGCCTGACATTTTGACTTTATCAAGGAGCACCAGGAGGTTGCTGATGAGAAAGAGGGTGTATCTCCTCAGATACTTGTAGGGGACGAAGACGGGAGTCCCTTGCACCAGGCTGCCACCCCTGAATGTTCTCTTGTAATTGCTAAATGGGCAAGGCGGGAGTGAGCCCTGTGAAAAGACCCACTGGACATTTTTTAAAGTTGCACTGGGAAGAAGAGACTGGCCTCAGGTCTCTTCCAACTTCCTCCTCACGAAAAGGATTTCAGAGAGGGAAATGGCAAAATGATGCAGAGCAAATTCCAACGCATTGCCAGGTGCCACCAGGGCCAGAGACTCTGCCTCTGGGAGGTGACATCTAAGCACGAGCCCCTAAATTACACACCTTGGTGATAAACTCGGCAGAGCTGAGAGGCAGAGAGCATTGGAAATAGATGTAGAGCTTCCTTTGCAGTCTAGAATGAACTGGAGTTATTGGGCAGAATTCTAGCATCCTCAGAAAATAAAATTTAGCAGCTTGCACGACTCGGGTTTGATTTAGTGAACATATGTTCAAAACTTAAATAGTTTGAATTTATTATTAATAGCAAATGTCTAATAAAAATAAAAAAAATCACTTATTTTCTTTGATTCTTGCTATAGCTCTTCAAGGTTGATATTATTACAGAAACCCCATCTTAATATATAAGGAGGACACGAAGCCTCTGGGAAGTCAAGGAACTTAAATTGTGCACGTCCAGGTGTGTGCCTGGCGACCGAGTATTCCCCTTCCCCACTGGTTTCTACTCTGTCACGGGGTACAGGTCTGTACTGAGAATCTGGGCAGTCACAGGGACAATAGTGCATGGCAGGGCCCACGGCCAGAGAGAGTGTCAGTCTTGAAAACGGAGCACAGATTCTTCATTTCCTGTGCATTAATTGAGGAAAATAGATTTATTGTTCCGAGTAGTAGAGATGAGGGCAGGAGGGTTGGCCTCACCCTTTCATGGGATATACTTCAAAGCTGCAGCTCCAAGAAATAGGAAGGGGGGGAGGTCTGAGAAAGGGTACAGATGATTGCTGGAGCCCTGCAGTCAGGAAGAGAACACAGGGCCAAATAGAGATCCCGTGTCAAGATTTTAGCTTGTCTGCCTTGCTAGGAGAACAAGATATTTTTTTTTTGTTTTTTTGAGACCCTTCAACGCACTACATGCTGGTATTCTTCCCCGTACTGGGTACCTTGCCCGGCCTTTCTCACTGTGGACTTAGGAAAAAACCAGTGTGTTTTTCCATACTACTTACCATAACACAGAATACTTTTGTGACCCCAGATGTGTCGTTTTTTTTTTTTTTTTTTTTTTTTTTTTTTCCTGACCTCAAGCAATGCTCCACACACCAGCTGGGCATCCTCTAATTCAGTTCTGATGCTAGATAGAGTCTGATCCCACCAGACCCCCCCGCCCCCACTTCAGATGCCAGTTGGAAGTCTGGACCTGTGCCTCTCACCAACTGGCCACAACTATAATTCTTATGACCCCCTCCCTGGGTTTGATTAACTTGCTGGCTCGCATAACTCAAGGATACCCTTACTTATGTTTCCTGGTTTATTATAAAGGATGTTGCAAAGGATACAGATGAATACCAGATGGTCAAGTTATTGGGGTGGGAGGGTAGAGCTTTCATGCTCTCTCTGGGCACAACATTTTTCTAGCACCTCCATGTGTTCAGCAACCTGGGAGCTCCTGACCCAGTCCTTTGGGGTCTTTATGGAAACTTCATTACATAGGCAGGTTTGATGACCTTGTTGGCCATCGGTGATCAACTGAGTCTTTAGCCCCTGTCCCCCCCTGGAGGTTACGGGGATGGTTCTGGAAAGTGCCGACCATCTAGTCATGCCTCGGTCTTTCCTGTGCCCAGGCCCCATCCTGGAGCTCCCTAGAGGCTGCCAGCCACCAGTCCACTCATTAACACACAGAAAACACTCTCAGCAATCGGTAGGTTCTAAGGATTTAGCAGTTGTATGCCAGGAAGAGGGGACAACCAAGTATGTATTTCACAAGATCACGCTTGCCATTTCCTGTGTTGAAATAAGTATAATCAGTTGTGTGCATTGCATATTTTCACACCTGTGACCAGTTATCACCTACTGGCTTTTTTTTTTTTTTTTAAGCAAAAATAAGTCTTCATTGCTGTGGTTGTGACAAATAGCCTCTTACAACCTCTGCCACATGAGGTTTCCCTGAGCCCAGGAAACTTAGGATTCACCATTACTGTAGCCTCACCCGTTAGCTTGGGATCCACTGGGAAGCAGATTGTAAACCGTCACACTCAGCCTCAAGTCAGGCTCCCTGTCTGTCTATAGCTGGGGATCAGTCCACTCGTTTTTCTAAGGAGGCAACTTTTCACATTTTTTCCCCTGTGTGGTTCACGCAGGTAAAGCGAATGTTCTTCCCCGTCATCCTGCCTGCTGTGTTCTCTTGCCCCTGTCAGGGACTTCACAGGAAAATTGATGTCACCAAAGATGACACATATAAATCAATGTCTGGTATTTACTTAATGTCACACCTGAATTATTAATTCACTCTTGACAAGAACAAATGTACAGTGGAATTTACTAATTTGGACTAATTGAGGGAAAGGCCAATTATATACAGCAAAGCCTTCATTAACTGGAATCCAACTAGCAAGACTTCACTTCATCATCTTATACTTCAAGTGTAAGAGATTTGCAACTCTTAGAAAATCAAACTTTCGGGAACTTTCCCTTTCAGAAATGATTTCTAGATTGCACGTTATGATCATAGCGACCAAGGCTCTTGGCCTCCTAAAAGTTTGCTGGAAAAAAATCACTGACATGAGGCAGATGGATTAGTAGGAGAAAAGGCATGCAAATTTATTCTACGTGTGTCCTTGGGAGCCTGTGGAATGAAGACCCACAGATACAGAGGAAACTGTGTCCATTTTTATGCTCAGGTTCAACAAAATGTGGGCAGCCGTATAGAAACATGATTGGACACAAGGGCATGATGTGATGCTGACAGACTGAGTGGGGAACCCAGCCAGGCCTGTCTGTCGAGATTCTTCTTGGTCTCTCTAAGCAGCATCCTTCCTTCTGGGTGTGGGGCAGGACCCTCTCTGGAATGGGGGTCTCATGAACTACAGTCAGACAAGGCAGATCGGACAATTTCTTTATGGCTAGTTTTTGTGCAGAATATTTTTAGGTTTTATGGCTGGCTTTGGGGAAAAAGAGGTTCTGCAGTCTGTGACCCACCCGCCTTGGGGAAGAGGGATTGGTTTCTGTGGCCAGCCTCGGGGGAGAATGGGACTGAGAGACAGGACAGAGATAGAGAAGGTCAGAGAAAAAGTTTTCCTTCTGAGACCTTCATCTTGGGGTGTAAGAACAGCTCCTCTTTCACGGGTCCTTCCCATACCCAGCAACACGGTGTGCTGCCAAATCCTGAGACACCAAGGAAGTAGCATAACGAAGTCTCGTGTAAGTACAGTGAACATGATTTAGGGCAACCCTTAGTGGCTTAGGACCAGTGTGTGGAACAATGTTAATAACCCTGTGTGTACAGGGCTCTGAAATAAGCATTTTATATGATTTAGGTCTTAATTTTTTGCTGCTATCCTAGAAAGGAAATGGTATGTTTATTCCTCTTTTGCATGTAAGAAAACAGAGTTTAGGGGGATTAAGTAAACTGCTGAAGGTCTCACACTAGCAGGTGATGGGAGGAAGGATCTAAACACGAGCTGTCTGGCTCTGAAGCTCATTCACTGAACCACTGCCAGAGTCCAGCCATTTGAAGGAGGAGGAGATAGTGTGTGTTGAGTGGCAGTGAGTCCTTCATCAGAAGTGACGCTGTGGAAGATGGGTGGAAGATGGGTGACATGTTGGATGGCAAACATCTAAAGGCCATTCAGATATTTAAATTTTATTCTAACTCGCAGGTGCTATGATTCTAACCAGAAAATGTGTCTGACCAAAACACTTCTTGCTTTCTTTAGAATATCAACATGGGCTATACTGCTATAAAACACATTAAAAATATAAAGTTTAAATTCAAGAGTTTACTTTCCCTTTTCATATATGCATGCAAATTAGGTAAAGAATTATCTGAGTAGATGACTAAATGGAGATCCTTGGATACCATGTAGAGTGGAGGTTTCTGATGTCCTTGAGAAACAGGAGTCATTTAACTGGTTTCAACATTCTGTTCTTCCCCCCAATCTTGTGTACATTTCTAATTGGCTTGGTAAACTCCCTTTTTTAAGAAAATACAGAGGTGTTATTAGTCTAAGGTATTATAATGTCTAATTAGGGTATAAATAAATGAAGGCACTTTTGCTATAAAAATGCATATGTCTGTTAAGTTATTGAGACCAGGGTGCAATGCTTGTGGGGTTCTGTACTGCAATTTCCTGTGAATGCTGAGGACCATTACCCAAAGACACATATTCATAAAATAACAATGAATAAGGAAAGGAGATCTCTCTACATGTTAGACAAAAGAGTAATCAGGCCTGTAGTCACTTCATTAGTTACCTGCCTGCACTCTTGTTGGTTCTTAGAAAATTTCACCATTATCTGTAAGAAACTTAATTAGATTTACTAAGAAGAATTGAGATTACATTTCTTCCCTTGGAAATCATTGGGTAGGATTCTTACAATCTGACCAAGAGCAGTTTCTTAAACTTTAGACAAGGCTGAAATCTTGAAGAGAAACACTGGCCAATGAATTGTAGTTATGTTCTTGCAGTGATTCAAGGTGAGGACTTTCACCCTCACTCACCTTTTGTCTTCTCCTTTCTCGCAAACCTGGATGATAAAGAAGAACTTTGTTTTTGGTAACCACTTCCCCAAAATTTTCCTTTATCGTGCATAATAGAGAAGCTTTCTGGAGCTGTTATGAGATGGCTCTTAGCATTTGTGAGATCTGTCTCAGCGGCTCAGTAAGAGCAACTTACAAGGCTCAGAGTCTTTCTGAGCATCTGCTGGGTGCTGGGGGCTTGTCTGCAAGCTTGCGATTCATCAGTGAGTGAGGCGGATAAAAGTCCTGCCTTTGTGTACCTAGCACTCTAGTAGAGGAGGCAGGAAATAAACAGTAGGTATTAGAGGGATGTCAACAGCCTAGAAAGTTAGAATGTGAAAAGTGCTAGAAAGAAAAAGTTCAATAGATGAGAGTGTGAGGAATGGAGAATGGAGAGAGAGGTGCAGATTACCTTATTGCATAGGTTTGTTAGGGGAAAACTCAATGAAAACGTAACATCTGAGCACATGGGAAGGAGCTGAGGTCATGAACTCCTCTGGAGCCCCCAAAGGTTCATGATCTCACTCAGACTCAAGCTCAAAGTCCAGGGTCCTGAAAGGCCCTTCTCTCTCCCCTTCTTTAGTCTCAACTCTTCCTCGTTTCTAACCTTCCCACCTTCCCTTGCACCTCACCAACACTCCTCATATGCACCCTGCTACGTACTTGCTTCCTTTGGTTCCTCCATATTCCAGGCAGGCCCCCACCTCTGGGCCTTTGCACTTGCTATTTCCTGTGCGTGGTGTGTTCTTTCCTGATTATCCCTATACCTTGCTTCCTCACTTTCATGGGCCCTTCTTAACTAAATTATCCTGGTGCAATTCCTCCTCACCCAACATTGCTACTCCCATTGCCTTGCTTTATTTATCCCTACAGCACTTATTTATCCTCTAACATGCTATATGCTTCTGAAAAATGTGTGTGATGCCCAGGTGCAATGGCTCACTTCTGTTATCTCAGCACATTTGAGAGGCTGAGGCAGGAGGATCAATTGAGGCCAGGAGTTCAAGACCAGCCTGGACAAGTAAAACCCCATCTGTACAAAAATTTTTAAGAATTAGCTGAGCGTGGTGGTGCATGTCTATAGTCCTAGCTACTCAGAAGGCTGAGCCCAGGAATTTGAGGTTACAGTGAGCTGTGGGTGACAGAGGGAGACCCCATTTCTATTAAAAAAATGTGTGTATTATCTATCTCCTCCCAAGCATGTCTGCTACTGGAGCACAGATTTTTGTCTCCTTTGATTGCTGATCACTCCCAACATCTATCAAAGTGCCTGGCACAGAGGAGGCACCGAAGAAACTGTTGAATGTGAGTGGTGTATGTGTGTAATGAACATATGAATAATGATTGTTTACTTGTTAAACAGGTTCTTTTAAAATCCATGAAAAGTTTGCTTTTGAAAAGCAAATAATGTATTATACTGGTAATTTTGTTTACATCATTTATGTGTTCAAATTTTTAAGATATTGCAAACATATCCTTCACCAGTGGGTTTGTAAAATTCCAGCTAAGTAAGTTGGAATCAATTGGTTATCATCACACATGCACGCCACACAAGAAAACTGTTGAAGAGGGTGAAAAAATCCCCCAGATGTTTGATGTGGTATTTCAAGAGTAGAACCCTCATTGCCTGCCTGTCCCTCCCCCAACTATATCACATGTCTCCGTAATCACGTGAGCTCTGACATGCAGAACCCCCACGCAGGAAAGGATGTTTGAGCAGTGCATGTAGGAGATTATAGACCCAGACTGCTGGTATGTGATCCTCTCTCTCTCATTAACTTGCTGTAAACCCTTTTAGCCTCGCATGCTGTCAAAGACCCGTCTGCCAGACTCTTACACAGTTCGAGAGTGAGCAAATAAGGGCTTTTGAGAGAAACCTTTAAAAGAACTATTATCTATCAGGAACGCCAGAGTGATCCATCTCTGCATCAGGGAGCAGATGGAAGTCGCTGCAACCAACTAAGAAGAGTCAAAGCCCAACTGCACATTTCCCGGCTGGCTTGTGTACAGCATTTTAATCGGAGGGTATAATCTTGCAGTTACTAGGAATGAGCAAACGGTAGAAAATGCTCTTTTAGTCCTCACAGCCTGACCCAAGAGATGCCACCAACAAAGTACAACTTTTAACATTGCTGTACTTTGTTTGAATGTAGCATTTCCCTGGCATTTTATGTCCAAAACATATTTTCTCTTTCCTTAGTGGCAATCCAAACACAAAGAGAAATCAACATTTTAAAATTCAGATAAGCAGGAGTTAGTTTACAGTTAGAGATTTTGAGCACACTGCTTTTGTGTGATAATATTTGAAATTTATTTCCCCAAGTTATTGCACATTCATTTCTGGAATTTTCATTGCAGAAAATTGCCAGAAGGGATGGATTTTGTCTTCTTCAGCTGGCAGAACAATTTTCCACCTGTCTCCCAAATATTTGATGAGAAGGATTATGTTGCCGGCTCTGAAAGTTTATACTGTGGATCCTTCGAAAGTGAAAGGGTCTAATGAAACTACTACCCTGATATGAAAGTCCAGCTTGCTAAAGTGTCTGTGAAGCTGTGGATGGATTTCCGGTAGTTAGGGCAATTTCTGAAACTCTAGCTTCAGTGACACAAACACACACACACACATGCACACAGTTCTGAACCCATGGCAGGGCAAATGATGTTTTTTATCTTTTACGTTGCAACTGTATCCTTGTATTCAGCAAAAGTCTTGTGGCCTTGCCAAAGATTTGAATTAATTGCCCGAAATTATTGTTGTTCATCTTCTCGGTAAATGGAACTGGAAAAAAAAAAAAAAAAAAGCACTAGGGCATGGGTAGAGATGAAATTGTCATTTGATTTCAGGTTCAGGTAATTTACTGTCTCCGATGAGTTTTGTATTTCTCTGTAGTATGTTAGGTACACAGCCAGCAATCGCCAGTACGGTCAAAAAGAAACAGACTTTAAAAATCTATGCATAATGGCAGCAACCTTTTAAACTGTCAAAATAAATATAAAACAGTTGTTTTTCCTCTTTTCCCTTGTTTCTTTGAATGCTTTCTGGACATCATAAGTAATAATAATATTGCTGCTGTCAAAAGAATTTTTCTGAAGCATAGATTTTACTATGCCACATGCCGCCCCTTCAGGTGGCTCAGAGCAAGGACTAAAATTCTTGGGCTGGCAGTCATGTCCCTGGATAATGAGACCCTGACTTAGCTTTTCTGTCTTATTTTCCACCACCCTGTGTAGCCAACAAGCTGGTAAAACTGAACTATTGTCTCCTGCAGATTCCTTGCAAATTACCTAATTTCCATACTTTTGTGCATGCCATTTCTTCATCCTCCTTGTTTATCAAATTTAAATTTTGGCTACCGATCATGACCTAGCTCAAATTCTACTTTGTTGAAAAAGCCTCCTATGTCTTACTTTCTGGACTTGGACCACTTTATAGACATTATTTATAGAATTTTTCATTTTAGGTTTTTTATTTGCATCAGTTGCTTACAAATCTGGAATAAGACACATTCGATCATCATGAAGAGCATTTGGTGGTTAGGGTGGACATAATAAATAGCCTTGGCTCCAAACTGAATTGCCTATTTTCTCCTGAAAATCTGCTCCAGACTTTTGTACTTCTCACAGCTCGTAAAAGTCACCTGGCTTGTAAGAGTCACCCGGCTTGTCATTGGTGGTGGTCCACCAGTGGCAGGCAGAGCCGTTCCAGTAGGTCGAGGGCTTCAACAGTCTGGCAGGAGCCACTGTGAGGATCATAATCTTTCCTATATCATGTCACCAACACATGGAAGCAAAAAACATTTACACAGGTGTGCCCAAGATCTAGAATGGAAAAGCTGATACAGTAAATCCCTCAAATTTCCTCCTCTCTCTGATGCCTCTACCCAGACCTTCCCCTTGAGGCTCAGCCTCTGGGACCCTTCTCCTGCCCTGTGTCCCACCACAAGCCCTGCAGATATCTTCATTTGCTTATTTCGTGCTTCCTGGGTAAATGGCAGTGTACACGTGTAGGACAAATCCCAGGCTGAGCATGTCATATCTTGTTAATTTTACTTGAGCATTAATTTTACTTGAAGATATGGGGCCTTTGTTGTTTTTGTGAACCATGTATATCATAAAGCAAAAAATCTAAATTTGCTTGAATTTGAAGATGAAATAGATGATACCAAACAAATGTCTTAGTGGAGGTCATGCTGTTCTCCTCACTGCCACTCTTAAGATATCTGCAGTCGTTCTTCTTTGCTGTTAGAATTATTTCAGTACAAAAATTTTTAAAATTTAAGATTTTGACGGTATGTAGCCTTTTTGTAGTTAATAGGTTTTGTTCCGTCTTTTGTCTTCCTGCCAAAGATCTTCCCTTTACTCCTTTTTCCCTAAAACAGAATATACTGCCCCATCTTCATAAATGTGCCTCTCTTTGACTTCTCTGACCAAGGCGGCTGGAAGGTTTATAGAGTATCTATCTAGACTGTCATGCAATCTTGTTGAAAGAAGTTTGAGAACCAATCATATGGATGGAAAAGAGTGGAAAAGGGTAAAAGTCAATTCTCCTCCTAGTGGAAAGGCAACTCTAAAACAAAGTAAATCTTAACATAGGGGAACAGTTGAAAATGGGCAATAGTTTTGTTGTTGTTTCCTTTTGCCTTTAAAGGGAGGGAAGCAAGATTGAGAGTGGACCTATAATTAGGAGGGTATCATTTGTTCATTGGTGTGTAGACCTGTGCTGTTCTAGAACTAGAAGAGATTTAAGAGAGAGGCTACTAACTCCTTGATTTTAACCCTGGCTCCTAGGAATCCATGGATTTGCAGAGCAGGTGGGGCATGTCCGTAATTTTCTGGATTTCACAAAGCATAATGCAAAAATTGTGCATTGACTCACAGTGCGTCTCTTTGATTTTGGCTGGAGCTTTTGAAATTCAGTGGGGTTATGTTGGTAATGATGAAAGCCTTAGTCTATTTGGACTGCTGTAACAAAATATCATAAACTGGGCATCGTACAGACAACAGGAATTTATTTCTTACAGTTCTGGAGGCTGGGAAGTCTAAGATCAAAGCGCCAGCAGGTTCAGTGTCTGAGGAAGGGCCACTTCCTCATAGACAGCTGCCTTCTCACTGTAACCTCACATGGCAGAAGGGACAGGGAGCCCTCCGTCATCTTTTTCCTATGGGCACAAATCTCATTTATGAGGGGTCTCCTCTCATGGCCTAATCTCCCAGAGGCCCCGCCTCCGAATACCGTGGCCTTGGAGGTTAGGAATCCATCATATGAATTTGGGGGGGACAGAAATATCTATTACATTACAATAAATTAATCAGAGATTCTGATCATTTGTTGTCAGAATTTTTTAAAGTACAGAAAAAACAAACACCATGTATCTGTCTTTAATCCTGATGATCATTTATTATTAAGTATTAAGTAGCATTATTTTCTGTATCTGCTTGATGTATTTTTAACAAGAGAAATAAGCGTTACGGATAACATGAAAATGCTTTTTCTTCCATGCCTCTTCCTACCCTCTTTCCCTTCCCCATATTTGCAAAATCAGCTCTTGCAGTAATCTAATATCTTCCATTTTATTTTCATGTTTTAGCATACATTTATGTACTTGTGAGTAATATGTATTACATTGCTTTATGACTATGATTTATAAAAATTTATAAAAATAGAACCCTACAGAATATATCATTCTGCAGCATTTTTTTATGCAACATAAATTGCAATTTATACATGTTGGTGAATAGATCGATGCTACTGTCTTACTGCAGTATTCTCTTCTATGAATATATCTTATTTGATTTATTACTTCTATTAGTAATAGACAGGTATATTGATCTTAATTTTTCTCTGGAAAATATCTAGAACATATTTATGCATGCTTTCTTTGGCTTGTGTTTTGGTAGAAATTCCTTTCTGTCCCCAATTATTAAAAGCATTGGAGAGAGTATAGTAGTATTTCACAAATGCTGTTTGGTCGTCAGAATCCTTTCAAACATGGACTCCCAAGGAAGACATGGTCAAAGGGATCGGATGTCATTGAAGTAGTGCACCTGTCTGCCTGTGAACGGGGCTAAATTTAACTCATCTTAGAAATTTTCTCTCTACTCTACCTTTTGAAAAAACCAGAGTAGGAGTGCACAAATCCCTTTGGTTACATATCACTGTCTCCGAACACTGGAGGTAGGAAATTTTTAACAACATTTGACCTAAAATTCTACTTCTATAATTGAAGCTCCATTCCTGCTTGTTCTCTCCAGGAGTAATGAAGAACAGCTACTTTCTTACTTCTGCTCTTAGAGTAACCCTTTCTAATCCGATATGCTGGTTTAGAGTTCTTTTGTCCTTTAGCTTTTATGAGAGTAGTCTCTTTAGCCTTTCTTCTGGGGTTTCTTCCCTTAGGTCCTTTGTATAATTCTAATCAAGGCTTTTTTTTTTCAGATTTATCCATTTGTTGTTTAGTTTTTAGGGCTTAAAACTAAAAAATGTGATCTTATCATGGCCTTGCTTGTACAAAGCTGACACAGTTACCTCCCAGTTTTTAGATATGACTCTCTGTATCTGTGCTTGTGCATACGTATGTATATATCTATCCTTTTTTCAGGAAATATGTATTGCATCCCTTCTGTTTAGAAGCCCTCTTGCATTTATAGCATGCCCACATGCAACCAGCAGTATTGGGTGGTTGGATTATATTTAACATGTGACCTGGTTATACCTCTTGATATGTTGTACAAAGGCTATTTAGGTAATCAACTTAGTTGATAAAAAGAGGGAATTATTACTTCAAGTATACTAGAGGATATGTAATGGATGTTCATAGCAGAACTATTTCTAATAGCAAAATAAAACAAAGTGAACAACCTAAATGTCCATTGACAGATTGGATAAGTAAATCATGACATTCACACAGTAGAACACTACAATGAAAATACACTAACTCCAACCAAATGCATTGGCAAGGGTGATTTTTAAAAACAGTGTTGAGTTCAAAAAAGCAATCGGAAGAATATGAATGGCCAATAAACATACGAAAAGATGGTCAACATTTTTAGCCATTAGGGAAATACAAATCAAAACCATAAGAGATACTATGTCATAACCCACTAGGATGGCTATAATAAAAAAAAACAGATAATAACAAGTGTTTGCAAGGATGTGGAAAAAACTGAATGCTCATACATTACGGGTGGGAATGTAGAATGTTGCAGTCACCTTGCAAAAGAGTTTGACTCAAGCATAGAGCTACCATATGACGTATCAATTTTATACCTGGGTTATACCATACCCAAGAGAAATGAAAACACATGTTCATGCAAAATCTTGTTCATGAGTAGTCAGAGCAGCATTGTTCACAATAGTGAAAATGTCCCAGATGTCCATCAACTGATAATGGTAGAACAAACCAAGGTGTAAGCCACACAACAGAATATTACTTGACAATGAAAAGGAATGAAGCACCAAGATAGGTTACAAACCTTGAAAATACTATACTAAGTAAAGGAAGCTAGTCACAAATAATCACATTTTA
This sequence comes from Lemur catta, assembly GCF_020740605.2. Classification (NCBI taxonomy): domain Eukaryota; kingdom Metazoa; phylum Chordata; class Mammalia; order Primates; family Lemuridae; genus Lemur; species Lemur catta. Next base: position 11,002,708 of record NC_059149.1, on the reverse strand, counting down.
TGTGATTCCATTTACATGAAATATCCAGGATAGGTTAATCTATTGAGACAGAAATTAATATTGATGGTTGCCATGGGCTGGATTAGGGAGAGTGGTGAACAACTGCTACTGGGTTCAGGATGTTTTGCGGGGAGAGAAGAAAATGTTTAAAACAGATTATAATGAGAGTTGCACAACTTGGTGCATATACTAAAACCATTGAGTTGTACACTTTAAATTGATGAATTTTGTGGTATGTGAGTTATAAGATTTTTTTAAGAAGTAATCCAAAGAATGCATACATTCTACAGTTTTTATAAAATTCAAAAGTAATCAACTAAACAATATGTTGTATAGCATTTATGTACATTTTGTAAAACCATAAACATAAAGGAGGAGTGATCTGAAAAAAGAAAAGAAATTCAGCCTAAAGTGGTGGTGGTTACCATTGAGTTTCAGTGTAGGATCACACCAGAGAGTGTTAGAGAGTCTAGTTTCTTAGGCTAAGTAGTGGGTTCCTTTCCTAATGTTTACAATTCATATATTTTAATCAATGCTTATTGCTAAAAGTTCTATATGCATTAAATGCTTCATAATAAAAATCTAGATCCAGCTTTATCTACCTTTTAAAGGAGGGTGGTGCACTTTGTATTAGTGGGACAATGTATGTTTATGACATACACAGAGACTGCTAGGGAGAGGCAAAGGGTGACGTCACTAAGAGATGGCCCATTATGAAGCCGGTACGGTAATGAGTCCTTGGTTGTACAAACATGAATTGTTTTGTATTAGAAAATTGAGGGAACGCAGTTTTATTTTCCAAAAAGGTTTTTTTTTTTTTTAATCTTTTGAGAAGGAATAAGCAGAGGGAGGAATAGATGAAACTAAGAAGTGAGAGAAAAGACAAAACTACAGGGTGGAGAGTGGGCATATTACCTTAATGAAAATGAATACCTGATACCCAATTTAAATTGTTTTCCTACAATTTAAATGCCCTCCAGCTCTGAGGACGTTAAATGAATCCTGCTGTCCAACAAAGACTTGGTGTAATGAGTGCATCGGGGCATTTTTATTTTCATTTTTGTAGGATATCATGAAAAAAAAATGCCATGTTTTAGGAGTGGTTAATGTGTGACAGAAGAAGAATGGCACAAATGGCAGAAAAAGATTATTTTATTTAATTTTATTTTTATAATTTAATACTCAGTCTTCCAGTCTTCTGATGCATATGCGCTCTGTTGAGGTGCTGGGCAGTTAGTGGATCCGAATGCCAGTGTTTCCAGTCCCGTGATGGTTGGTTAGTGGGAATTCCATTGAAATCACAGCTAATGCTTCAAAGATGGTATGCCCTTGGGTTACTTCCATCTGAAGTGTCCGTACTGACCTCTTTTATTTGTCTCTTTGTTTTTGTGTTCACTTTTCAAAATTTTAAAAGTTATATGGAATTATAAGTAGCAGCTTCTCTAAGGTGGTTATATGCTTAGCTACATTGGATCTCACCAGCATAAGCACCTTCCTGAACAAACTATAAACCAGCCTTCATCACCATGTTTTCAAAAATGAGAGCATTGCTCAGCTATCGGGCTTTATGTGCTTCTCTCGGAAACTAAGTTGAGATCCCTTGAGGAACAGCCTGCATAACTGAGCACACAGAGTCTTAGATTCATGGTACCAGGCTCCCCGCACAAGCACCATGCACGACACCCCCTGCTCATCCTATCATTTTCCTATAATATCTGCTAATTCTAAAATCAACATTTTAACATGTTTATTTTGCTTGAGCGTTATTTTTGGAATCAATTCCATGGCAATGCTTTCGATAACGGGTGTCATACTGGGCTGTCTAAAATCTGATTTTAGGAATCGCTTTTCTAATCAGTCGTGCACCCACTTGGCAGTAATCTGACTCAAACTCAATTCTCCCGGTCTTTGATGAGCTCTCATGTGGAGCCAAATCTAAACTCCCTCCAAGATGGATGTTTCACTTGCCCTTTCTCTGATCAGAGGAGCCCTCACTGAACTCCAAGAGCTTGTGAAGATGATTACAATGAGCTGGTGATTTCAACCAATTCCTGAAATGCCTTGGGATATTTTTACCCTGTGAGCTGTTTATGCAAAGAGAGGAAGTTTCATCCAGAAGGAAAAGAAATAGTTTAAGACAACTTTGGGTTTAAATGTCAGATTTTTTTTCACTTGAATCTCAGTAGTGTATGGTAGAAAGAACTCTATTATATAGATTGCTATTTCCAGTCTCCTAACCTCCACTCTGCTGTTAACTACGTGAATAAGCCTACTTAGATTCTATGATTGACACTTCCCTTGTCTGTAAAATGTGAGTAAAATTGGATGATCTGTGTGGCCTTTTCTAGCCTTAGTGTGCAGTGATTCCAAAGGTAGATTTGGTTGATTCTGCTCCTCTCTGCTTTTTCCATGACAAAGATGCCTCAAATATCCACCTAAAATCTTTCTCTTAAGCACGTTTTTTTTTTTTCCCAAAACACAGCATACTATTGAGTTATATTTTTGCTCTGAAAACTTGCTTAAATCAACCTGATTAACAATAATTACCAATTAAAGATTATCTTTGATATCTAGCAACTTAATAAACTATATGAAGTAGTTCTATAGGTATTTAACTGCTTTCGTGATTTAAAACCTATTTTTATTCATAATGACAATCGTACTGTTGTGTTGGCTCATCTGGAACATTAATTCACAATCAAAAAAAGGCAGCTATGAAAAGATACTGCTGTACAAGGAGGGGATTTTCGAGAAATGACAGATCTGATTATTCACTTGGAGTCACAAGGATACAATCCATTTGGGGGTTTCAGAACAACTTAAAACTTCTTTTGGGACCTCTGAAATTAGGAACGTGCTTTTTCCACTAACTTTTTCATTTCGGTTGGGCAGAAGAGCAACGTGTGACTTCAAAGGTATTTAGTTGTAGTAAAATCCAGTTCAGCTGTTAAAAAAGAAAAATCTTTTCTCTCCCTGCCCTGGAGTGTTCATAAAGAGTCTACAAATACAGCCTGTTATTTTGTGTGTGTCACAATATAACTGGCATAATTATCTTCATATTGGGCTCGTTAAGCATCACATTCTTGTGTGAGTCACTGCGGTGTGACAATGGCCCAGCAGTGAAATGGTTCCCTGTGAAACAAAGGACAAAGAGGCAAGATTCTGTTCTAGTGGTTTTTACCTTTAAGTCTGTTGTTGTCAATGGAGAGCGTTGCTTTGATGCGTAATTAATCTAACTGAAGTGTGGTGTTTTCCACTTTCTAATAGAAAACTAGTAATCTGCATTGGCGACAGACCTAGACCTTCAGCCAAACCCAGGGTCCACATTTATCTTGAAGGTTTGTGCTGTTCCCCGCAGCCGTGGGGAGAGCGGCACATTCTTCAGAAAGTGGCTCCTTGAGACCTTGGACACTGCAGCTGTAATAAGAGTGGGAGCGGGGCTCATCCATCTCCCCTTGTTCTGCACAGGGACGTTGTCCCCAAAAGCACTGAGCGCCTTGGAAGCCACGTGGATCCCCACATAGGTGGCCTGAGTCGTTGGTGTGGTGGTTGTAATTGTTTTATCTGGGATTCATATGGGGTGGGGGAGCGGAACACATTCATAAGGTAAAAAGGAAGACCAGTGAGTTTTATTTTTTTTCAATGTTAACATTTTAATTTCTGCAGAATTATTTCTAAAAACTTTAAATATTGAGACATGAAATTATTTGCCCCATATGAAGAAAATCTTATTTTCTGCCATTTAAGAAAAGGGGGTTAACCAAGAGGGATAAATGCTTATTTCAAATGTAGTGGTTTTCTCTGAGTATTCAAATGCCCCCCACGTTATTTTTAAATGGCACAGAAATGTCCAGTTTTCTTTAATAAATGTTATATATTGATACATCTGACCATTCAGTACCTTCCGTGACTCCCTCTAGGCACACTGGCTCGCTCCCTGACCCTGTCTCTACAGGAGTGTGTAAATGACTATCTGTAGTCATCGTGGGTCAAAACTTCGTGAGCCTTTATTTCTGTTTTCATCACATTTTGTAATGGGCATTCTCTCTGTGATAGTGTCACCTAGAAAAAACTAATTTTAAAGAAATTAAAAATACCTATAAATTGCATTCTGATATATTCAATAATAAACATTGTAGGCTGCTCTTTGATTACATTTTTTCTCTTTGTTGCAAATTAAGATTTTTAGGATTTCCCCCCATCTCTTTATCGCAAGAACCTTCAGAGCTGTTCCCTTGGTTTTCCGGGGCTGTGTGTAGCAGATGAACACATAGGGATTGTTTTGATTCGAATCTCTTGTAACTGATAATAATCAGTGTATTCCTGAGGCTGCTTCCCAAAAGGTGGACAGCTTCTGTCTTGGTTAGTTCAGGCTGCTATAACAAAAATAACACAGCCTTGGTGGTTCAAACAACAGAAATATATTGCTCACAGTTCTGGAGGCTGGGAGATCCAAGATCAAGGTGTTAGAAGATTTGGTGTCTAGTAAAGGCTTCCTGGTTTGCAGATGGCCATCTTCTCCTTGTGTCCTCACAAGGCAAAGAGCAGAGGGAGAGGATGAGGGCACTAATCCCGTTCATAAGGTCGCTGCTCTCATGACCTCATCAACTTCCAAAGGCCACATCTCCTAAGACCATAGTATTGGGCATTAAACTTCCAACAAATGAATTTTAGGGGGGGGCACAATATTCAGTTCATAATAATCCCCAGTCGGGTTCACTGTGACTTCCGGAAGCAACTGGTGATGACATATTATCCATCAGTGGAAAAAATAATCTCTAAGCCTCAATTTTTTTTTTTTTTTTCAGTTTTCCCTTCTAGGAATTGTATTATAGGGATGAAATGGTAATGTGTATATCTAGGTTTTTTTTTTTTCCAGTAAGCAACTTGTAATGTTCTTTTTGTCGGCTTTGTCCGACACTGTTGTTCCATTGTCTGTGTCACACTGTCAACTTTAAACACTGTCTAAACATTGATTTTAGTATCTTTTAATGACGTTATGTTGTCTTTATATATAGGTAGTAAGTGTGCTTTATTTCCGATTTGCTGTTAAAATGTTAAAGCCTAATCCTAATGTGACGTCAACGATAAGTACCTTTACTGGTCTCCTGCTTGAGAGACTTTGGGTTGATAGTTCTAGATTTACTTAAAGAACAATTAAAAATAAGTATGTTTACTTACTTACATAAAACCATATTTGAAAAGTATACAGTCCCATTTTTAAGTAAAAGTACCACAAAATATGTCCTTGCTGGGATTTTGCAGTGTCATCGTTTCTGTAATTTAATATTTGGGATGGCCACAGCAATTATATTTGACCAGAAGAGCACTGTAGTCAAACTTGTTTTAAGTTATATTCGGGCTGCAAAGAAAAGATTCTGAGAGACGGGAGAAAAAAATAATAGGGTAATGAGATCAATGATATCAGCATCCATTCTTTTCTCTTCTTATGCTCACTTAACCTAACAAGAAAATTTTGATACTCTCTGGATTCCCCATATATTTGTTCTGGAAGTTCCCTCGAAGTGTTAGGGAATGTCTCATTCCTCCTAGGGCACACTGACCATTTGATTGATGGTTTAATATCTTTCCCCGAAGTACCAACTAGTGTTGGTTGTTTCTTTTAATTTCAAAACCTGTTCAGTAGTAATACGGGTTATTACTGATGTCCTGACCTCAGACCCTGGGTGCCAGCAAAATTAAGTGCACGCTGTAAGCCATAGATACCTGCAAGCTATCAACCTATTGATGATAAATAGCAAACTATAATAGCCTAGCAACATACACATGATTGTCTGATTCATATGTGCTTGTGCATGGAGATAGGGTGCTGAGATAGCTAAATAATTAAATCACATAATGCAATTAAACTTACTCTGTTAGAGCGTTCTTTTGCTCCCCATTCTTCTTGCTGACAATATGCACACCATGCTTCACCCCACTGCAGTTAAGCTGATTAGGTGATACTAAGCTGCTCAAGTATGTTGTAGGCTTTTTTTTCTTTTAAATTGTTGTTGCTTTTTCTTTTAAGCTCCATAAGTCAAATGGCAAATTCTTGAGGTACAGCTGCAGGTCTTCAAAGGACGTGCATAATGCTATTTGCAAACACATTGCAGCAAAGGTGAGTAGCCTTCAAGAACGTTGGGTCCCTAGAATTGGTCCCTGGGTTAGCATCGTAAATATGTAAATATGTAAATTTTTCAGGCATTTCCTGGAGTGCTGCTGAGTAAACTGGGCTCTTGTTCTAGAAGTTTCTCCCTCACAAACAACTCTACAGGATGCAGCTCTCATGTGTTTCATCCTTTACCATCCATCCTTTAATTTTTCCTTAATTAATAATAATGTGGTAACAGTAATTCCTATTATACGTTGAGTGCCTATTATAAGCCATGTAATATTGTAGTTCACTCATATTTAGCTATTAGAATGTGCCCAGTAGCCTTGTAGTACTATATTATTCTCTGCCTACATGGAAGTATGTAGAGGCTAGGGTAGATGAGATATCTTGCCTAAGACCATACAGCTAATTAATAAGAGAGCCTGGATTTGAGTCTAGCTCTGTCTTAACTGCAAAGCCCACATTTGTTCCTCTGTACCAGGGTGCCTCTTGATAAAAGATATCAGAAGGAACAATATTTTGTGCTTCAAACACAACTTGCTGTAAATCTGTTTCTGACAGTGCCTGGCATCTTCTCTTAGGAGGATAAGGAAATTAAGCCCCTTCTATTGTTACAAGTTCCACATCCCAATCAGATAACTGTCGAATCAAATCAGGACACAGCTTCTATTGCTGGACACTGGTGCCATGTGGTGTATTGTCAGTCTTTACTAAATACCACATCCCAGCAGGCTCAACTAAATCTGTGTATTAGGAAAAATAACAAAGGAATTAAAGGATTTCATATGAGCATCAAAACTTTATCCTCATATCAACGTCTTAGGTGATTTCCAGAACAAGGACTTAGTTGTGCAAAGAAGGTCAGCTCATTAAGAAATGGAAAACAAATCCTGTTTCTTTTGCCTTTTCTGTATGAATCTTCCACACAATACATTGTTTTTTGGGGTTTTTTTAAGATGTATGTTCTTCCTTGCATAAGACTTTCTTTAGTCTATAGCTAACTATTCTCGTCAAAATTCTGTTGCATTTGGGGTAGTGAAACTGATCTCTTGATTGCTATAACCCAAAATTCTTTTTAAAAATGTGGTAATGAAGGAATTAATGAATTGGAAGAAATAACATAAAATGCAAAGTACTGTTAATTATCATTTAAGCACTTGATGCTAAAACAGTAGAATATATACATTCAAGTTAATGTTTTTCTTATTTTTAGATATTATACAGTTGCAATCTCCTGAAAACTCTGTAAAACATGAAATTTAAATGATCAAAAATGAATAAGCAGTTCAGAAGGTAAATGAAAATATTTGATAAACATGTTTTAATATTTCACTTTAGTAGTTAATAAATATATATTTAATGATTACTATCCCTTTTACCCATTAATTAACAAATATCCCCCAAAAGATCATGTTTAAAGTTGGTGAGGATGAGGAAAATTGATAAAAATCTAATAATGTGGGTGCCTACATCAATCTTAGTCCTTTTGAAAATAAAATTTAGCAGCACATGATTTGCAGTCAGTACCTTTTATTGCAAAGGTAACAGTCACAAAGTTTTTTCACAGCTTCATTTACTTATTTCTGATTTAAAGATGGTTCAGTAAGCTTGTGTTGAATCTCAGAGCTGTCCAGCCCCTGGGGATATTAGCAATGAACAGGAGTGTCCCATCCTTTGCTTTCATGAAACCTGCAGTCTAGAGCAAGGTGCTCACTGATACACATCAATAACTATATAGTAGTGCAAGGTTTTATAGGGTTTATGGAAGAAAAATGTAACCAATCCAGAGTTTGGGGGTTCAGGAAGAGCTTTCACATAAGATGTGTCAACTAAGCGGAACCTAAAGGGTGAGAAGAGGCCATAAGTGAAATGTAGGGGTGGGCGAGAAATCTGCATTGTGGGCAGAAGGAAAAGCACTTGTGTAGGCTCCGGCTGGAGAGCACTTAGATCCCTCAAAAAACTGGGAGACAGTCCCTCTGGCTTCTGGGAGGTGAAGTGATTAGGTCTGAAGCTAGAGATATAAGCAGAAACCAGATCATGAAAGGCCTGGTCAGTCATGTTAAAAGAAAAAAAAAAAAAAAAAGATAGGGATTTTTATCCAAAAGAGTGAAGAATTTCGAGACAAAATGGCATGTTTGAGTTTGCATTTTTGGAAAGCTCGTTCTGCTTTGCAGTATCTAAGAGCATGGGAGGACGGCCACCAGGAGCGACAGCAGACGGCCAGTAGGACCAATTGTGGGAATTTAGGGGAATGATGGTGGTGACCAGGACAAGCTTGGTGTAGGAATGGGGTTGAAGAGCAGTTGCTGCACTTGAAGGATATTTAGGAAACAGAGTCAACAGTGTTTAGTGCTGAATTGGATGTCAGAGCTGAACATACAGGTTCTAGCTTGGGGAACTCAGTGCATGCTGGAGCCATTCTTTGATTTACGGAGCCTTGACCAAAACACAGTCTGAGGGGCTGAGCAGTAAGTCTGTTTCAGGCATATGAAGTTTGAGGGGTCTCTGGGACATTAGGTGAATATATCTAAAGGCAATTTAATGTACAGATATGAAGCTCCAGAGAAAGAACTGGACTGAAGATACAAATTTTGCTGTAATCAAGATATAGATGATAAGTAGAGAATTATAATAGCGATATACAGCTAAAATTTGTATATAACTAAATGCTAAATAGCATGGAAATAGCCAGATCAGCACTGACATACCTACTCTTATACAATCATTAAGAATCAGTTTTAGGAGACGTTACTAATACCACGAAAAAGTGAGAGAACATATTACAAATATATGTGTAGCCTATATACGCAAAGCCAAACTATGGAATATATGTCTGAAAAAGGTACTATTAATAAAATGAAACCTACTGGATTATTAATAGTATTAGTCTTTGGGAATTTTAAAAATATACATCATTGTACTTTTCTATGATTTAATGTCTTATAATAAGCCCTAATTTTCAGCACAAAGTATGTCATGAAATGTTAAAGACTATATTTTTAGTTGTACTTTATTTTAATGGAATCTTTGCAAGGTACAAGGTAATCTTAAAAGAGACTTTACCAGATAATTTTCTGGGTAACATTTCTCAATAAATAATAACACAAAATTTAGTTGTAAATTTAATATTTTGTGTCCCACTGAAACAAAAGCAGCATAGTGTTAATGAAGAAAATACTGTCCTGGGTGTCATTAGAGAGAGATTTTTACCTTGGACTGTCCCTTAGAACTTTCTGACAAGTTTTTTAACCCGAGAGCATGGATGACTCCTAAGATAAGAGTTGGCCCAGGTTTTATCTAAGGTGATCTCCTACTCTATTTGTCTGTGTTGACATCACATACCAAAAACTCTATCAAGGCATGTTCCAGTCAAATCAACTCATATTTAAATTTTCATAGATGCGGCTAAATGCTCACAGTCTGAGTTTTTAAAATGTGACCCGACATCTAATAGAAGTGTATTTATTTCAAGGGGAATTTAGTGTTTGTTCCTTATACTTCTGTTTTCCCCCTTTCATTTCTTCTTTTTGTCATAAAAAGATTGAAAGTCCCTGCTGTATTCGTGTGTGGAACATAAAACACAAAGCTCTTCCTGAAAGGTAATTTTCCCAGAATGAAAAATACGAGAATGGTGTTTGATTGTTTGGTTTTCTGTCATTCAGTGTTGCATTAAAACAACCATTTTTCCATAACTATGAATGGCCTCACTCTTGAAAACTGTCAGGTACAAATGAAAAGCAATAACACTTTGCAAGCAAAACCTTTCCCAAATCCCACTAGGTTTTCAGATGAATTGGAAAATTAGTCAGTGGTTACATCATATACAAATGTATCCATTGTTGAGGGAAAAATTAAACAACATATAAACTTCATCTCATTCCGTATTCTAATTCTTTTCCATTTTTTTCTAAGGACTTAGTTGTTTTTTTTTGGTTTTTCTCTGACTCACAGATTTTAATACACTAATGTTAGAGAACTGAAGTGAAACCCAAAAGATATCATAGTTTACAGATACCTTTTATTATATTCCTTCAGCAGAACAAAGAAGTGTGGGTGTGGGTGGGTGTGTATGTATATGCATTTCCTAGTTATATTTTTATTCTTAAAAAAAAAAAAACAAACTAAAAGTACAGAAAAAGCAAAAAAACTTAATACAAGCAAACTTAAGTTACCAATATCCCACCATACAGAGAAAACCATTGGGCTAGATTTGACATCTTACGACGTCCTAGTCCCTTTGGAGAAACTGTTATTGTAAGAACAGGTGCCTCGTTAAGTCATTGTTTGTTTCCATGAAGGACAGAGTCATACCTGCCATCATAACTAGTGTAGAATGTCTAGTTCAGACCTAATCTTAGAGGCCAATTTTGGAGAAGGCTGACGTGAGAGCTAAAATGGTGGCTACAATTTAAAAATCAAAGCAAAACAAAGAACCTTTCCTTGTGACCACCTTGGGAAATAGGTCGCCTATGTTAGTGTGGCTGAAAGAATAACCCTGTCCTTGTGTATTACAACCACTATGATTTCTCCCACATTCGAAGTATACACTCAGAGTTCCATTAAACTGGCCTTAGTGTTCATGCTGCAAACCAAGACAGCTGTATGCAATTTGGTGATTACTGTGTGTCTGCATCTCTGTAAGTTCCTAGTGCAAGGCACGTGACAATGAGAGATGTTAGAGCCAAACAGGACAGTGGTTTTAGTAAAATCTCAAGCCCTTTAAAGTGTGCATTCTAATGAAGATGATGTTTAGCTCTACCTGGCCTTTCAACTTCCTTTCCATTCACTCACAGCACCTTGTATTAATATTTCAGCCATCCCAAATTCCCTACAATTTTCTCTCTGATCTCTGCACATGCCTTGCCTGCCCTTGGGCTGTCTTCTCTCGCTTGCCCACTTGGTCAACTCATATATCCAGCCTGTGCTGAAATGTAGTCTTCCCTGTGCTGCCTGCTGCAAATCCTCCCAAGGAGAGTTAAGGTTTTCTCTCCTCTGAGCCCCTGTGACATTTTGTGTATACTTCTAATACACTGGAAGCATGCTTGTCATTGTTCTGTTATTATTTATCTCTAATTTTAGCCCGTGAGCCCCTTGAGGAAAGTAACTATGTCTTAGTCATCTTTGAATCCCCAATACTTAGAACATTGTCTAATCTTAGGCATGCACGCACGTCTGTTCAACAAAATTGAATTAATTGAATGTATGAAGGTTAAATTGTGATAAATTGGGGGATAATGAATGCGCTTTAGTAAGCTCTACTGAAATCAGAAATTCCTTGTTCAAGGAACTAAGAATGGCTCTTCCGATTTCTTTGAATGTGTAGTAAGCGTTGTTTACCATCTTTCATTCTGCAGAATTTAAGATCTGCTGAATGAAATAATACCTTTGGCTGGCAGTCTATAAGACTGGCACAGGTGAGGTGAACTATGCAAATGCGGTGATATAAAACATTTCCATTTTTATTAGAGGTTAGGAAGAAGGCGGAATAGTTTTTGAGTTTAAAAAAAAAACACAAACTTTTATGGGGGCCTAGGGAAAGAGTCTGTGTTTCATAAATTGCATTAAATATTTGGTATGTAAAATTCTGGCTGCTGGTCCGCATTAAACGGGTACAATGCATCCCCTATCTAATTAAGTAACCATATGGAGACAAGTCACATTTACATAAACGAAAGCAGAGAGCCCGGCTCTATTGTGTTCTCTTTTAGATTATGCAACTTGTTTTCCTTGCTGTGGCTTTCTGCTCTGACTCACCCACTGCTGTGGACCAATACGCTCACAGTGAGTGGAAGTGAGAGGTGCCTTACTGCATTTAAATACTGCAGTGAGAGGGGCTCTGGAATAGTATGACATCTCTCATGTTTAATAACTACTTGCCTATGAAAGCCAATAGTTTTGGGATCTGTCCAGCAGGAAACTCTTCGTGTTTTATTACATTGCTTTGCAAGATAGCCACGTGCCTGCTGGAGGGTGTAGCCATTTCACTACGTTTATTAAGGAAATGCTTCACAGCATGTTTTCAGAATTTTCAACTTCACAAATTTTACTAACATACATATGTGTAGCAAATAGTGAAGAAGTGTTAAAAGCAGCAGTTCATATCATGCTCTGAGATAAAAATGATAATGGTAACCACAAAATTGAAATATAAATGTTAGGATAAGAAGTTTGGGAATGGAAGTCATAGGGATCATAATTATAATTCTCTTTTGTTGGTTTTTACTCACACAATGATATATATGTGTGACATTTATCCATTTACTATATTTTTACATGTAGTATTTGAACGTCACGAAACATGAAATAGATTTTAATCGTCCATTTTTATGGATGAGAAAAATGGAACCTCAGGGCTAAGTTACTCACTCAAGATTGCAGCGTTAACCCAGACTTTATCAGGTTATTTGATTCTAATCTAAAGTTCTTCTGTTGCACCAGATTTAGCCTTTGCTTTGTGGCATGGTCACTGTTTGCACTTTGAAACAAATACCAAGCTAGTGAAAAGACAAGCATACTTTGGAGACAGAAAAAAAAAAATGAAACATATTTTAAATGTATTTCTCTCAAGAAAAAAAAGTATGAGAATAATTTAGAATTTCTCAAAACCTCTTGAAGCTCAACTTCACTTATGCTCTAACCCTGTGGATAATTTGGGATAACATGGGGCCCCGGTGTGCTCAACTCCATTACAAATGTAACACATCAAATGGTCAAATCTTGGCAATTCTGTATGGTTAAACCTCATAGAACGGCCATGCCTTTTTCCCAGTCATTTTTCTTGCGGGGGTTTACGATTTCCTTATATTTTAATTGGAATTTTAGCTGTTAACTCTTTTTGCTTAGAAAGGAATATTTGTTTCCAAATGAAATGTTGAAGAATCCTTCTCATTTATTTTATTTCTCAAACAATTTTTCTTTGACTTCCTTATTTCTGACTGTGTTGAGGATGCCTAGTCAGTTGGATGAGAGTTGGTTGAGTACTTACTTGCTATTCTCTAAAAAAATATGTATTTTTTCAAGACCGTGTCTGGGTGCGTCCATAACACCCCCATCCTGACCTGGAATCCCAGGCCAGCTGATGAGGTAACTGAATGACCTTTAACGTAAATGTCATACTTCCTGTAAGTGGTGAGATCAACACAGATGATGTGTCATTTTCTGCCATGGTTTTAGAAACTATTGCCCTACGGCAGACCCTCACTCAATCACAGTCCCAGACTTCTCAGGGTCCAGCCATGAGAGCTGAGATGGAATTGTGAGGGGCTTGGAGTCAGAGACCTGTGTTCAGATCCTGAGTCCACCATTTAACTGGCTGTGTGACCCCAGGCAAGACACATGATGGAAGCATTTCCTCAGATGCAAAATGAGGATATTCCCAGTAGCCACCTGGGAGAGCTGTCATGATGCTCAGGTGACGAGTCTACATAGAAGGCTTGTAGCCATAACCTGTCATTACTCAGGAGATGGCAGCTCTTTATTTTTTACTTTGTGCTAGCATAGTTACCACATTTCTTACTTTACCAAAACTCTTTCCTTAACAGCTGAAGGCATTAGGATTTAATTAAGTGACACTTGGAGCTGTGGCTTTAAGAAGAAAGATGCAGCTATAGCGATGAGGAATGTCTTCTGCCATGAATAACAGAAAATCTATCACTGGCTTTAAATAAGCCGAGATTGTTAAAAAGCCGTAACACGTTATCTGGTGGGGGGGATGGGGCTCCTGGTGGCCATTGAGGCTCTCGGTGATGTCCCCGCTGGGGCCTCCATATTCCTCTTGCGCTTTTCCTCACGATCTTCCCCAGCGACAGCAGGAACAAATGGTACCAGCCACACCTGTCCCTTTTATCAGGAAAATGAAAGCTTTCTTAGAAGCTTCTGTTTCTGACTCATGTGCTAGATCCATGTCACCTGACCGTGCCCACCTACAAGGAGGTGTACTGAATGCGTGACTTTCCCAGCATCTGCCGGGGCAGTGGTGTGGGAGAAGGCAGTTGGCAAGGTCTGTCACCAGCGTTTGTGCCACCTGGTCTTAAATCTTTTCTCTGGATTCCAAAGTGGAGTGGGGGCAAATGTATTGAGATTATAAGGAAATTTACCTTGAGGCGAGAAAGCATTCATGCACTCTCTCATAAAGCTGTTTATTAAAGTAAGCGACCTCCTTCCTCCCAGCTCCAAAGAACAGAATCTATCAGTGACTTATAAACCCCTTAGAAATTTATACTTCGGTTCCTGTTCCTCTTTCTTCCCTTTCCTTCACTTTTATTTTAGGAATTGAGAATTTCCTGAAGAATTCAGTCCCAAACCACCAGGTGGAGCTGAGCATGATAGCATCCCTGGGGTGAGAGAGATGGGGAGGAAGGTGACACTTGGTCTGATGAGACAGGGAAGGGGTGTCCTCCTGCGTTGGGGGAGTCCCACTGCTGGACAGAGCTTTGCTGCACCTGGAATTAGGGTGTGGGGGAGAGTGGTGTTAGGGATAAGCAGTGTTGGATATCCATATGGATATATGGATAAACACCACTCCCAACACTTCACTGTATATACAGAGCCCCAAAAAATTAAAAAAGAGGGGTTTCCACTGGTAAGGAGCCAGTTTACACTTACCTCATTTGTTGGAAGGATGCAAACAAGCAGTTACACATATATAATTCTATATCTGCAATCTCTCACCTTCCCACTGCCACCCTAATAAACCAGTTGTTTTCCTTTCTTTCTTGTTTCCTTGGATCCAAGCCCTTCTCCAGGCATACCTGATTTTGATGTTGCTTCAATAATGGTTAACACATGACGTTATAGTCCACCTTTCTTTTTTTCCTCTGAACATTACGGCTGATTCTTGGCTGGGTGTGGTGGCTCATGCTTGTAATCCCAGCACTTTGGGAGGCCGAGGCAGGAGGATTGCTTGAAGCCAAGAGTTCCAAGACTAGCCTGGGCAATATACGAGACCCTGTCTCTACGAAAAATAGAAAAATTAGCCAGGTGTTGTGGTGTGTGCCTATAGTCCCAGCTACTCACGAGGCTGAGCCGGGAGAATGGCTTGAGGCCAGGAGTTTGAGGCTGCAGTGAGCTATGATGCCATTGCACTCCAGCCTGGGTGACAGGAAAGACCCTGTCTCTGTTAAAACAAACAAAGAGATCATAAGGGAGGTCCCTGGATAGCCAGGACCCTTAGTCTCAGACATTTCCATTGCTGTCTCCTGCTCTGTTTCCGATGTGGGCTGAACTTGTTACTTTCTCTAAAGAGCATTCATTGAAGTGGCAAGAAGGATAATCTAATTGCTTTTAGATCTGTTTTGTGAGTTGGCTGGTTAAAACTTGATTTATCTTACCTAGTGCTTTTCTTCTTTTATTTGGCATTTTATTTATGCTGGATGAATGTGGTTTCATTCTTAGAGATCATTATTTACAGCACCTTCCCCATCCTCTCGCCCACGCAGGTAGTTACTTCAGACACATTCACGCAGTATTACTAGTTAAGCAAAAATGCATCATTCAGGATGTATGTCTGTGCCCGTCCACACAGGCTGCCACTAGGGGTTTGGGGACATATTCTTTGCCAGGTGACCCTTTTATGCAGCAGTAAACTGGACAGTACTAAAGCCTCTGATGGGAATGTTCGATGCCCGTATAAAACCCTTTAATACCTTTGTCATTTTCTCTAATGCATGGATTTACAAAAGCCTACAGGAACTTGGCATTTGTTGAAGATGGAAATTGGCACGAGGAGTCAGTAACAAAATAATATATGATATATTTTATGAATGCCATTGTAAATACAATTTAAAACATTAAAAACACCCCCTCCCAAGATTCTATCCCGAAACTCCTCTTACTCCCTGTGATATATACACATTTTATTTTCCGAGTGACTTTATTGTACTTTTATGACATAAACCATTTGCCCTTACTGTTTCAGAGTATTCGCTTTATAATTTTTTTATACTTCCAATTACTTACATATGAGTTAACCTTTTCATTGCAAGGACATTTCAGGGTTTATGGTATTTTAAATTATTTGTTATATGCAACTATTTTTTTTTCCTAAAACTTAAGTAGATGTATTCAATGGGAAAAACATCTTATTTGGGAGAATCAAGCTATTGCAGTGGCGAATCGTGCCTGGGTGTCACTAGTGGTAAAGACCATTTTTAGAACTCAGTGTCTCTTATTTTCTTCATTATCCAAAATAACTCTTAAAGTCCAGGCCCCCCACCTTCTTTTGTGTATTTGAGAATTCTCCTTATAGGTTCTTAGAACATTAGCCCTACTCTTAATGAATTAGGTTGACCTTTGACAGTGCTGATTGATGTGGGTTGTTGACTTACGAGTGAGTAGTAAGAGCCAGTGGTCCAAATTGCACTGATGTCATACGAAAGCCAGGTTAGGGCCCAGGCTGCACCCCTTCTCCCCCTGACTGTCTCTTGGGAGTTGGGTCTGAGGGGTGGGATTGTTTTTCCAGGAGTTCACTAGGTTGCTCTCCTCAGCTTAGTCCCAGAGACTGGTTTGGTCTCCCTGGGAACAACCATCTCCAGGGCATAGTTGGTCTGAGTATTGCAATCTTTGCTTTCTTTGTTCTTTCAGTGGAATGGCCTTTGGAAGGAACACGATACCACTCCTGGGCATCTCCACTGTGCTCGGCAGTCAGACTCCTCTGCCTGGATTTTGTGGTCATTTCCTGGGACTTGGGTTCTGTCCTAAGTGTAGTGAAGAGACAAGGGAGCAAAGTCTTGGCTCCAGCTTTTCCCTTGTTCTATTGCTTTATCAGTTCTCTACAGTTAGGGGAGAAACATATCTATTCTTCCCCCCGACCCTTTTTTTTAATGAGACATGGTCTTGCTCTGATTCCCAAACTGGAGTGCAATGGCGTGCTCATGGTTTACTACAGGCTCAAACTCTTGAGCTGAAGTGATCCTCTTGCCTCAGCCTCCCGAGTAGCTGGAACTATAGGTGCACATCACCATGCCTGGCTAATATTTTATTCTTTTGCAAAGGTGGGGTCTCACTATGTTGCCTAGCCTGGTCTTGAACTCCTGGCTTCAAGGGATCCTCTAGTCTCAGCCTCCCAGAACACTGGGATTACAGGCGTGAACCACTATGCCCAGCCTGTTCCTTCCCTTTGATCAGACATAATTAAAGCTTCAAGCTCAGAGCCATTTTAGTTTTAGTGATTAGCTTTAGTTCTCACCCTTGGTTGTGCAATCCATAGTATATGGTGAAGGAGTGTGGGCCAAACAAAGGCAAGCAGAAATGAACTGACATTCCTTTCGAAGAGTATTAAGTTGGTAAGTTACCTAAGGCAGAATGTCATTACTAACTGCAGAGTTTCATAAGTAAAGAAAACGGATAATTTAGAATGTTTTGGATGGATCTTATGAATGAGAATCCTCTACCATCATTACTGTCATGCACACATATTTGTGGGAGAACAACATCTGTTCTCACCATTTTTTCAAAGTTTTGAGGCAGCTTAGGGTCATCATTGAACCCCTTGTGGCTCACTAGAGTGAATCCTGAAATTCAGCCTCCGCCACAGATTTTTAATCTCAGATCTTTCTTCAGAGAAGCTCAGGTTCAAAACTGAAGTTTGAAGAGTCCTCCATTTATTCTTATAATTTTTCTAGTAACACTGAAGGTGCATCCAGCTGGAGGTTCTCCTATCCTGCTAGCTCAGCTTCTAGAAGATCATTCAACTATTCGAGACTTACAAGCATGCTCTGTTAAAATGATGCGGGTTTGCAGCACAGATTCTTAGAACTGGTGTGGGCTTAGCGTTGTGTTCTGATTTATGTACTGTCTGTATAGACTGTGTTCTGATGTCCTCTTCGATTTTGCAGGAACTGACAATGGCGAAGCCCTTCCCGAATCCATCCCATCAGCTCCTGGGACACTGCCTCATTTCATAGAGGAGCCGGATGATGCTTATATCATCAAGAGCAACCCTATTGCACTCAGGTGCAAGGCAAGGCCGGCCATGCAGATTTTCTTCAAGTGCAACGGCGAGTGGGTCCATCAGAATGAGCACGTCTCTGAGGAGAGTCTGGATGAGAGCTCAGGTGAGCAGGTGGAGCTGTCGGAAGCCCTGGTAGCTCTTGAGATTCATGTTCTATGTCTGGGAAAGGCTGTGGACCCCCCCACCTCCTGCCATATTTGAATGAGGTCAGATTTATATCACTCCAGACTTACAAAACAAATCCTATCTTTAAGTGACCCGACAGCTGCCTTGGTAGTCTATTCCAATATGGTACTGAGACTTTTTTTCCTTGCTCTATGTAACTTTAAAAACCTAACTCTGCGTAGGAGTTAATATTCTCACTGGAAATAAAATCAAGCAGTCACTGTTTTCATTTGCTGAGTTCTAAACATTTTTGAAGACAAATATGAAATCTTTCATCAAACCCTTTTTTAAAGCAATATAGTTTCAGTTTCTTTAGTCTTTCCTCCTAGATATTATTCTTGTGTACTTTATTCTCCACAGTTGCTCATTCCTGAGTCCTCTGTAAGTTTTTTTGACTGCTGTGCAGTGGGAGAACCCAAATTAGATTACCATATTCTAGCAGGATCTTCAGTATGAAAGAATTTAGAGACCATCTTTACATTATTAGTTTGGCTAATTTGGCTGAGAAGTGGTGTTGATGAAAACAATGACCATACTATTAATAACTGATGTTTATGGAGCACTAATTATAAACAAGGCCTTATTTCAGCATTTGACAGGCATTATCTCAGTCTGTAAAACGGCCCTCCGGGGTAGATAATGCTATTATTACCTTCTTCCGAGGAAACTGAGGCTCAAAGAGATGCAGTAAACTAAATGCTTGTTGCTGGATTTATAAACAAAATAACTGGACTCCAAACCTTTAAAATTTATAACTTTTTATATTTTAGTAAACAAAAGAACAGTATATGCTTTTGAATTTTGGTTCCTCAGACTAGATCCAGTCTGGTCACACTGTAGATTATTGATTTTATTAGTCCTGACTTGGCAGGATCACTAGATGTTGGATTTCGAGTAAGTCAGAAAACCTCAGTATAATTAGGAATTTTCAAGTCAGCTTAATTTGCTAACTCTATGCCAGTGCTTTTCAGTGTACTGGGGTAGGTCTTCAAGAGAATTCAAGGATCGTAAAGATACAGCCCACGTAAGTGGGCTTTACCCTGAGTTACAGGAATAAGACAAATACACCCTATAAGTGCAGTACAAATGAAATTAGGATAAATGTCTAAAAGAGAGTTTATGGTGTTATGGAGAATTTTAGAAAAGAAGATCATATCTAACTAGGACTATCAGGAAAGGTTTTGTGGAATTGATAGCATTTGAAAGGGCCATTGATGAATATGCAAGTCAAATAGGCATAATTGATGGTACATTATATGAGAGAGAGAGGAGTTTCAGTGATTTGAAGGCCACAAACATTAACAAATGAAGAAAAGTTAGTCTAGCTCAGCAAGAAGTTTAGTTTGGTTGAAATGAAAAATTAGGAGCCGGTCACAGTGGCACACACCAGTAGTTCAGCTACTCAGGAGGGTCAGGCAGGAGGATCGCTTGAGCCCCAGGAGTTCAAGACCAGCCTGGGCAACATAGTGAGACCCCTGTCTCCTAACAAAATGTAAAATTAATGTAAGAGAATAGCAGACGATAGCTAGAAAGCTTAATCAGTGGCATGAAAGGCCTTAAAAGCCAGCATGTGGAATTCTTTACTTAATTTTGTGGATATTTTGCTGGTGGTAGTGATTGATCACACTGATGTATGGGAGGGCAGTGGCTGGAGCTCGGCTTCAAAGGATGAACCTGGCAGCAGCGTTGGAGAAACAAGAATGAGAGAGCAGGGAGACTTGCTTGAATAATTCAGGTGAGAGAATGTAAGATCTGGTCCTAGAGTGGAGAGGCCACAGAAATCAGAACTAGAATATAAATAATTTCATTAACAAGTAGAAAAATTTGAGATCATAGTTTGGACAAGCTGAATTTGAGGTGCTTATGAGATGCAATGAAGAGATATAGAACTGGAACTTGGTAGAATTCAAAGCTAGAAGAGTACATTTGGCAATCACTAGTAAAGAGTGAAGCCATGGAGATGGAGGAGTTGAAAAGAGAGAAGAGGTCCTGTGACAAGCACATGGATCTAGAGGCATACCTCTTCCAGAGCCAGGAAGAGAGGAACATCAGTGTCCAATAAAAAATAACCAGAGTGTTCTGTGTTCCGAAGCAAAAGGAAAAAAGTTTTCAAAAAGATCTTTAGGTAATGCTCTGTCTCTGCCTAAAAATCAATAAAGGGCAAAGAACTGAACATTTCATTTATGTATGTATGAATAGTGCTAGTTATTATTCAGTTCTGAACCAATTTAGGATTGCAGTGTAAATACAAAACTTCAAAATGTAAAGAAACACTGAACACAGTTTCCTATTCATTCCAGATTGGAACTAGTAGGAGGAAGAAAGAAAAAATATCTGTTTTAGAGGTGATGTTCTCCAGACCAAATCATGCTTAGAATCCTGGAACCTAAGCATGAGGACTAGCAGAGACTTTAGTGAAAATCTAACAGCTGTATTTTACACATTAAAAATCTTAAGATCCAAGAGATACAAATAGTTCATAGCATTGCTGTTTCCAAAACCCAGATCTTCTGATTTCTACTTCAGGTCGATTTCTTCAACGCTACAAGCCACCTTTGCCCTACAGATTTCTATGCTTTCCTTCCAAATCAAAATATGCACGAGTTCTCTTGCTGACATAAGGTTGGACTGTGGCACACAGCTCACCGTTTTCCATCACGGATCTGTTAAGGGTTTCACTTGCCCACGTGTATAATCCTATGCATATCCCATTAGAATTTCTTTATTCCTGACCCTTGCTGCCATGTCTGTAAAGGACAATCTGTATTCATGTCACGTTTCTAACACTGTCAGACAAAAGTTTCTCACAATCAAAGATAGACATTTCCAGGAATGTGGGTACAGCTTCGTTTTTGACAGAAGGATTTGGCCTAATGAAGGCAAAATTGAATCTTGGTGTCAGAAAAGTTTCTGATTTTGTGCCCGCAAGGTTGGGACCTAGGATAGACACAGGTGGACAGACCTGATGTTGGGGGAGATTGAGTGAGTGACATCAGCAGACTCACGTACCTTGGCATGAAAAACTCAAAGGAAGACTCTGGAATTGGGGAGAGGGCAATGAAGGGGCAACATCTACCGTAGAGGCAACAGTCTATAAAACAGCAGCAGACTGTGAAAGCCTTATGTTTCTCATACTCAATTAGTCCAAAGAAAATGGACCCGAATACCAGTGGCTCAGTGAGGCTGTATGTTTTATCCTCAGATGTCAGATGTCTCTGTCCTAGATTTTGCCTAGTAATGAACTCAAAATAGCAGAATCCCATTGGGTAAACTGTTCCAAATGAAATATAAAGAATAGTGAAAGAGTGAAAAATGACCAGCTAGTTTTTATACCACTGCTAGGAAAATCTTATTCCATTCTCATTTAAAGACCTCTTGATAAGTATTGCAAGCCGATTTAACAGTACACCCTCTTGTAATTTCACAACCCTGTGTTTTCTTATTGCTTCTCCTTTTTAATTCCCGTAGCATTGCTAGGCAACCCCATGGCATGCGGATAGCATTGTTGATTACTTTCTCCTACCTCCATGTAAAAAATCTCCTCCTCTCCACTTCCTTTTTAAGAAAAGCCCCCTGCCCCCCCAAAAGGTCACATATTTCAAAAGAACTGGGCAGAACCCAACATTCATAAATGACAAAATCTGAGGAGATTATATACCAATTTTTTAAAAAGCTGTTGAGAAAGAATTTAAATTTTAACAGTTACCTCCTGAAAAGAATTTAATAAGCACAACCCTTTTCTTCCAAGTTATTTTGATTGAATCAATAGGAAAGAAATGTCTCTCCCTAAACAGTTTTCTTCTGTGTAGTTAATGAAAATCGCTGTCTACCACACACTACAATTATGTTTCCTAAGCTCTGGATTAATAGTGGAAGAGTGGCAACAAGAGCAAGATGAGTGGAGATATTATACCCCAAACCAATACATAAGTGCAATTAAGGTTGGAAACGAAATGGCCTCAGGTATTGAAAAATGGATGGATTACCTCCCATGGGTGCTCCAATGCAGAGCTGGAGAACAGGGCTTGACTACCTTTACAGACTTAATGGCTTTTGATTGGATCTGTAAAATAATTCCTGCCAGCCCCGTAGGAGTGAATGACACCTGGAAGCCAAGGACAGTGGGACCACATTTAACCAGAGAGAGAGAGGACTGTCCATGTTATTGAAGTCGTGTTGGAAGTAACTCCTTATATGTCTTTGGAAAATGTGCTCTACATTTCTGAAATTCCAGAGGATTTTGATATTCCTCTCCTTCATAGGCTTGCTTGCTTCACAGAACTCATGGGAAATGCACAGGGCCTGGGAGTGCCTGCAGTAGACACAGAATCTTGTGTGTCCTAAATTGGAAGCAATAAGTCCTTTCCGTTGTTAAAGGCTGCAAACTGCCTTTGGTCTTTCTGGTAATTTGGCCCTGTCATCTAACAGTTCAAATAAGAAGAAAAAGGATTATATGTTTTCATGCAATTTAGCTTGGAAAACCCAGAGCTAGAGTTCTTTCCTGCAAAAAAGTACAATTTATTTGACATGAGTTACTGTGCTTGTGCAGACAAGGCTATACCTCTTGGTAATGTACACTTGCAGTTCTCTGCACAAGCTCAGGGATCCTCTTTCATTTGTTCTGCCTCATTTCATTTGGAAATATGGGAACTCTTCCTTGTGCTGTTCCTCTGTTAACATCTGGACGCTTAGAGTTGAGAAGTAATCTCAGCCCAGGAATCATGCCCCTATGAGAAGGATGGAGTGTTCAGCAACACAGAAATTAAGAGCTTTAGTATAATAGGCAGATGCACACATAGTCATATACACAACAACAAACAACAACAAGCCAAACATTTCTAGGCAATTAGGATTATATTGCCTGTGGGAAGCTTAAATTATCAATAGGCTGAACCACTTCTTTATGGTTCAATAAAAACAGGAGTTCCCTTAACAACACTCTGTGGCTCTTACCTTATTCTACCTCAGAGATATCGAACTTTAATGAGTGAAATAATGGGTGTTCTGATGTGTTATGGGAAACGTCTCAAGTCTGGTAAACTAATATTTTTCTTTTTAAAGAATATCATTTCAGGGGCTTCATTGTGTGTGGTTTCCTTTTTAAACAACTGGAGTCCCTCTCTGGGGATAAAAGGTTAACGGGTTGTATTGAGAAAAAGGAGAAGATGTAGACATAAAAATGTATTACATTTTAAAAGTTTATGTCTCAAGACTTTGCTGTGCTGGGGGTGGGCCTTTGAATATAGTATCTTCCAGAAAACCATTTATGTGATGTTACTCTCAGTGATTCACAAATCACCAAGGTACATTTGGGAAGCATATAGTGTAGACCACATAACACAGATATAATCATTCTCTCAAGTGTCCCATTGACAGTTTGTGGGTTTAAAACTCATTTTTGTAGAAGCGTTCTCCCTTCCCACCGTAGATTTCATCTTGTTCCTTCCTGTGTTTCTCAGAGAGAAAACTGACATATTCTTAAAAGGTTTTCAGGAAGATATTACAAATTCTCTCTATAACCTGTGGCAGAGTATCAAGGTCTTGTCTCTTGTGTCTAATTTAACCTTTACCTACTCCCCAAAAAACCTGGAGACCGTTTACTCTCATCCTGTCCTTAACAATGACAGAAAATAGCGAATCACTTTATGTGCTTTAATAACAATTCCTGATATTGACCAGAGAGTTGTTCGAAACCCCTAATTTTTTGACCAATGTCTTTGGACTTTTTTAGTCTTTTCTGTTGATATAACATTAAGAAGTACGTTTATTTCTTTGACATGGAAATTAAAAGATCTGAAAAAAACAAACACACACACACAAATCTGAGGATACCGCAGTGGTTAAAAGCATGGATGTTAATGGTAGATGGCACCATGTTCGAAATCTGCCTCTTCATTTACAAACTGTTTAGGGTACCTGTGTCACTTAGCTTCCTTTAATCTCATTTTCCCCCTGTGTAAAATGGCAGTGATAATTGTATCCACCTTCATTGTTGTGAGAGTTACAGCACCTAACTCACATGACAAACTAGCCCAGGGGCCGGGTGTGGTGGCTCACACCTATAATCCTAGCACTCTGGGAGGCTGAGACAGGAGGATTGCTTGAGGTCGGAAGTTTGAGGTTGCAGTGAGCTGTGATGACTCCACTGCACTCTAGCCAGGGCAACAGAACAAGACTCTGTCTCAAGAAAGAAAGAAAACGTTAGCCACCAAAATGGTGAATATAAAATTGGTATTTTATTATTTTTCTTGAATGAGACAAGTGGCTTGTAATTATGATTCAGAAAACCAATACATAATTATGTGCTTTTACAATTCCAAGAAGATACAATGGCTGATATTATTAACAGGTGAATAGTAATTATTTGCCCTTCATAGAGTAATACCCCATTACTTGCATGTGACGTATTCATTCAGGTTGCAGTGTGTCTTGGTGTTACTGTCAGAGCCGGTGGCGGTAGCTCTGTGGGTGATACAAGTGGTGTGATGTCTGCCCTGACCGCAGGTCACAAGCCACGAGCAGGTGAGTTCAGAGGCTGCAGGAATGAGAAGTCACTGATTAGGACAACAGAGTTGGAAATCGGGACTGTGGTCCCCACAGTGTTGTGACTAGGACATGGGGGTGTGTCATCCATGGACACTGTCCTCTAACTAACCCTACCATGTCTATTTCTGCCTCGTAAGTTTCCCGTCTTGCTATTAGCCTACAACACTATCAAGTTAATTTGCTTTCCTGTGCCAGACACCTCTGAGCTGATTAATTGTAATCTCTGGTGTGGAAGGAACTGGAGAGTCTGGGTGTGTTCGTCGGTTCTGTACTTAAGACTGAACCCGTGGTGCTTCTGAGGAAACGTGGAGTGCTTATTATCCCGGGAAAGCTAACGAGGATTCATTAGGCATAGTGTACATGCACATTCAAAGGGAGGCTTTTTTTTTTTTTTTTTTTTTGTCAAAATACATTTTTATCTTGTTGCTAGGATGAGGTGGTAAAAGATATTTAGCCCTAATTAATCATCTGCCAGTAAAATGAAATATCATTCTGCCTTTTAATTATCTATATTTAATTTACTATTTTGGGGAGCATATTGGCCTGAAGACCATCTAAGCTCCTCCAAGATGTGGAGACACAGTTCTGTGACATTTCTTCCCTGTATCTCAGTTTTGAAACTTCAAGTATTTGTGAGATGCATGTGTTCATACCAGAATCCTAGAACCTTGTTTTATGATGGAAACCAAGCTGTATATTGGATGGGGTCGGAGCTTCCGTCTTAGGTAGAATGGTCTCCACCCCCAGATGCTTTTCCTGATCCCCCAGAGAGGCTAGAAGCCACTCTTGTGTGACCTGGTAGCAGTCTGTATTTCTGGTGTCTCTCAGTTGTCACTCAGCTTCTCAGGGCAGGTTGAAGTGTCTCCCCCTCCAGCCTCGAAGCTCATTGACGGCAGGGCTCTTGACCATCTGCTTGTCGCAATATCCTCAGCACCTAGCACAGTGGCAGGTACATAGGGGCCACTCAACAGTTATTTTTTCAAATAAATGGTGTGTTGCAGACCTTGTGACATCTTGTGTGATTTGTTTTTTATGGTACAGGACCTGGGACAAAATAGCAATACCAAAAGTAGAAATCATAGTAACATAGTGTTAAGATGAAATAAGATAATGCATGTGATGGCATTGATAAATATAATATGTAAATATCAATTAATAATAACAGTGATATTCAAAATATGCATGAGCTTCCCATTGTTCAAGCATATTTTCTAGGCTCTAGTCCTGAACCAGTAAGAGGTAAGTGGAAAACATTCCTTTATATGAGTGGTGGACTCACTTCGTCCCACCCAGTGGGCTGTTTTCTGTCTGCTCAGGAGATGGTAAGAAGGGAATACCTTGGGGCCAAGTCCAGATATGAGAGGGACTGACTGAAATACTTAGGGAGGTGGTAGTCCATTAGAGAAAGATCTAGAATGCAAGAGACTGTTGCTTTTCATGGGAAGTTAATTTTTTTTTCTACTCATGAAGTTGCAGTGGAATAGTTTTTTGAGCTTTGTTTACAAAAAGGTGAATAATCATTCTCTAAATCATTCTCCCAAATGATCGTGAATCATTACAATGTAGAAAACGGGGGACAGAGCAGGTGTGAGGTGCAGTGTGGGGGAAAAGGACCCTGGAAACAGAGCACAGAGACCAGGGATGAGAAAACAATTCAACCAAGAAACCTAGTTGGCTAGTTGTCTGCTCCATGTGGTCGGGGATAAGAACATCTTAGAGGAGAAGAGGGTTCTCACGTCCTTGTTGGATCTAGGGATCCAGCTTAGTAAGCCGAGCATCCTGCTACAGAGAACGTGAGGCTGAGAGGACAGGTAAGCATTTGAGAATGGTGTCACACTCCTCCCAAGTCACCAGGTGTATTTGGGAGCTGGTTGGCAGCAGTAAGCAGGGCAGGGTGCTGTGACAGCCTTGTGTCACTGTGGTAATGAGCAGGTGATAACAGGCTTGGGGCCAGGTGTTGGTGGTACCAGCTTGGAGCTAGCCTGGTCCGGAATGTTAAACACTGGTCCAGAAGTCTTTGTTTTCTCCAGAACAAGTCAGGATCTTAGACTAAGACTGTATATCCCTTTTATTAAAAGTTGACCAAAAATAAAATATTTTAATTCTTTTTCTTCTTTATTTCTTTCCTGTTCTCTTTCATACGTTTCCCTTCCTTGAACAGCGAAGCGTAAACCTTCAATTAGTTTGAAAATTCTCTAACTTCTGGCCTCCCAATAGGATTAGACCTGCTAAGAGTAACTAGTGTTTCCTATCTGATAAATAAGGGGATTATAGCAATAACTGCTGTCAGCATTTTTCTCATTTAAACAAATAAAGCTGACAAATGATGAAGTTCTCTGCTGCTCTGTTATGTTTAGTACATGCAGAGCAATTATTCATCTGCTGCCAACGTTAGTCTATCCACGGCTAAACCGTCCAGCAGTGTAGAAGGCTTATTAGCATTTCAGTACCATAGTCGTATTTTTATATTCTCTAAGACTCTACTCCATAACAAAGGCTGATGGTTATAATTCTCACAATAATTTAAAGGGTTGGACTTTTCCGTGCTTATTAGAGTTATGCAGGTGATCGGGTACAATGCTGCTCTTATTTATGAGATGCTGTTTTTTTTCATTTGCCTGGAATTTTTGCTGCCCTGTAGCATTTCCTATGAACGTGTTAGCTGCCATCTCTGGAGATGCAGAAGTGAATGGCTGGGTGCTGTGTGTGTGTGCAACGCTGTGGGGCGAACTTCAGTGGAGGAGGAGATGGGAGCTGGGGTTTCCTTAAGTAGAGCTGCTCTCCTTGGAGGTTTCTCATGTGTGGATAAATGTCATGTATCCAGACATGTACATGTATGTACACACGTACTGTTATGTCTATACACATACTGCATATGTAAATGTGTGTATATGTATGTGTATATATGTGTGCCTATATCACTACAGAAGTGAAGATTTGAGAAAGAATATTTTTCAAAAAATATTTCTTATTCGTTAGTTATCTCTTATTACGGAAGGGAAAAGCGTAATAGATACAAAGTATTCATCATCTTCCAAAGATTCTTCTGGAGACGATGATTTGATAAAACTGAAGACCTCATGTTAGAAGAAGGCCTAATCCAGAGAGAACGCACTATTTGTGGGATGGTAATGCCACCTGTGGCCTTTTAAGGAATCCTGGCCACCCCGATGCAACTGGTAGGGAACTGTGTTTAGGTACAACTGGTTTATACTCGTTTTGCTTCGCTGAGCCCACAGAGGGCCTCTGCTGGGAATTTGAGGCATCCTAATCTTGAAATCGTGACTTCGCCACTTTCCTCCCAACTGTGGTTAGTTTCAATGAGGGGTGGCAAAACCTCCCGACAAGAATGGGATAAGATCATTTATGATCTTCATAGTGGAGCCACCCTGGTCTACTGTTTGTCTATGGGATCATGATTTCTAGTTGGGGTCTTGCTGACCCTACAGGGACTGCCCTGCCCTGGGCTGGCTAATTCTTAGAGATAGCAAACAACTGGCCTGGGAGCTTTTCATATGCAAACAAACTAATCCAGAGCCCATAGCCCTAACCACCTGCTCTACAGAGCTCTCACACTCCAGACTGCTCTTCCCCAGGACCAGGTAGATATCAGACAACTTGGGACAGCCCCTGTGTCCAAGAGCCCACTGACATTATTGGGTTGTCTCTTCACTGTTTGATTGTTTCCTTTGCTGTGCAGAAGGTTTTTAGCTTGATGCCATCCCATTTGTCCATTTTTGCTTTGGTTCCCTGTGCTTTTAAGGTCTTACTCAAAAAAATCTTTGCCTCAGACCAATGTCCTGGAGTTTCCCCAATGTTTTCTTCTAGTAGTTTAATAGTTTCAGGTCTTAGGTTGAAGTCTTTAATCCATTTTGACTTGATTTTTGTTTATGGTGACAGATAAGGATGTAGTTTCATTCTGCATGTGGATATCCAGTTTTCCCAGCACCATTTACTATCCTTCCCCCCCCCCCCACAATGTATGTTCTTGGCACCTTTGTCGAAATGGATTTGGCTGTAAATGCATGGATTTAATTTCTGAGTTCTCAGTTCTATTCCATTGGTCTAGGGGTCTGTTTTTATTCCAATACCATGCTGTTTTGGTATTCGTATTTATGGTATTGGTATTTATTTTGGTATATATGGCTTTGTAGTGTATTTTGAAGTTGGGGAGTGTGATGCCCCCAGCTTTGTTCTTTTGGCTCCAGATGGCTTTGGCTCTTTGAGGTCTTTTATAGTTCCATACACATTTCAGGATTGTGTTGTCTTTTTCTGTGTATGTCATGGGTATTTTGGTAGGGATTGCATTGAATCTGCAAAGTACTTTGAGTAGTATTGTGTGTGTTCTGCAGTGGCTGGGTGAAATGCGTGAACACATTTGTGACCTTTCAAGGTTATTGAATGTTTGTTTGGTGAGACCAAGAAGAGAAGTAGGTGGATTCTGCCTCAACGGGACTCTCTGGCCTGCAGCAGGGCATCTCTGGCCTGGTACAGTTGCCCTGCATCCTACTGTGTGCATGGCTTTGACGTTCTCTCTCCTCCCTTTCACTCTTCGAAGTAGATCATCCACCATTTGCCTCAAATCAAAGAGAAAAA
The DNA here is from genome assembly GCF_020740605.2 of Lemur catta. Classification (NCBI taxonomy): domain Eukaryota; kingdom Metazoa; phylum Chordata; class Mammalia; order Primates; family Lemuridae; genus Lemur; species Lemur catta. The sequence goes on along the minus strand of NC_059149.1, from coordinate 10,973,333 downwards.
TATAAATCAAGCCCTCTTCTCCGGAGACGACTGCCTTAGTTTTGCCTGTTCAACCTTACTTTCTAACAGGCGTGTTTTCTGCCCTAACAAACTTGTAAAAAATCTTACTGTATGTCCCCTTTCTGTGATATTTTCACCTCCTCTTTGCCTGCCAACCCGTCCTTCTCCTTGCTTCTGTCCTTCCACTCATCTTTCTTGTTTTATTTAAGTGCAAAGAAACACACCAAAAAAGCAGCAGCAACATCATCCTCTCTAAGGCATCTTTCTTCCTATTCAACGCAGGACACAGCTTTTAGGATCCTCACATCTGACAGAGAAAACACAGTAATTTTGCACTTTCCGCTAACAGGAGGAGCGTGAATTATCAACTGTCATCAAGATGATTTTCTGTATGTGGGTTCCTCCTATAAATTTAAAAAGTATACCTCAAACTGTGCATGGTGATTTATATGCCATGACTGTCTCTCATCACACGCTACACATTTTATTGACTGGATAGAAGGGAACGCCTCCCCAGCCTGACTAACCCGGCACCCCCATTCTTGTCCTTTAAATCCTGTCCCCGTGATGTCATCATGTCCGCCTCCTCCACCGAGACTCCTGGGCTCCTTTGGATTCTACGGATGCTTCTGTCCCCTGTTTTGCTTTTGAACTTAAAGGAAAAAGCATAGTTAGACACTTAGTTTTTTTTTTTTTCTTTAAATGTTCCATGTGTTAGTCTTCTTTCCATAAAGATAAGTGCCTAAAAATACAGGGACAGAATTGAATTCTTGAAAGGCACCTTTATGCCGTGCTGGTTTTGGTGTAAGACGACCAGGTTCAAACTCCAGACCCTCCATTTACAAACTCTGTGACTGTGGACAGACGACTTATCTTTTCTGCATCGTAGTTCTCATGCCTGCAAGCAGGGGCTGCAATAGCACGCGCTGCCTCAGTGTGTGTGCACATGTAATGGGTGAATGCATTCAAGGCTTACCGTGATGGAGGTGCTTACATGGAATTCAGTAATAAGCATCGCCTCTCCCCCCTCCCCGGCCCACGCTGCCTGGCCAGGAGCAAGCACGGCCGCAGACACTGTGGCGGGTGGAGAGGACACGCTGGCTGTAAAGGCTGCTGCCCTATTTGTGACGAGTTAACTGATATGGCTGGTGTGTCCCTTTTCATCCTTGGCACTTTTGCAAAGTGACTGTTCTTCCCCCAAACAGAAAGGCTTTGATAGTCCTTGGTCGAAGGTGTGGAGGAAGCTCACATTCTCCAGTTTGGGGCACCAAGCTAAATTCCAAACTATTAGAAGGAGACTGCAAAGTAATAAAAAAAACATTAAAAGGTTAAGGCCTTAATAGCTCTATCCCAGTTCACCAGCGTAGCCTTAGCCCCTCTTTCTATGAAAGCGTCTCTTTCTTCACCTCCGTGTAGCATCACAATGGGGTCCTTCCGGGGTTCTCCTGAGAGGGCTCTAAGATTAATTGAGTTCATGGGTGCAACTATGTTATATCAAAAAAGAAATACAAAAAAAAAAGATAAATATTTGAGGCGTTGGTTATCCCAATTACTGTGATATGATCATTACACACACTTGGTGCGCTTATGAAAATATCACATGCACTCCAAAAATATGTACAACTATGATGCAGCAATTTAAAAAGAAAATACCAACATGTACAAAAAAAGAAACTAATTTAGCTCAACTTCTCTGCTTCCCACCTGTGTTTGTGTTTCCTTTGGATCTCGTTGGCTTTGCTGTCCTGAGCCTTTGAAGTGGATGCTTTGGCCCTTCCTTGGCGTGGTCACCCGTGTGCACATGTTCACCGTCCCTTCTTTCCCCTTTGCGACACTGTGATAATCCAGTGACCCTGCCTGGCAGCCAAACCCAGGGGCGGGGGCACCTAGAACAGCCTGGAACTGTGTCTCTGGGGTTAGTGTGCCCAGGCCTCTGAGCTTCCACGATCCCAGCTGTTGACTTAGGTACTACATTCCTCGTTGTGGGTTTTACCCAAAGAAAGACACAGGGAAAGCATCGAGTCGGGTCACTGTGAAAACTGTGATACTGCAGGGGAGGCACCGTTGCTTGCTAATACCTTAGGCTCGCGCTTGCCAGCCTACTCAGCTGTTGGAATTTAATTAGCAGTAATATATTATTGTCAAAGTAATTAAAACCTTGCCTTGATTAAAAACAGAATTGCTTAATTAAAAAGAAAAGGTTTGGCTAACCTTAACTTTCTGTTCGAGACGTACAACGGACTCATTTGATCCTCCCTGTCTCCCCCCCCCCATCAGGCTTGAAGGTCCGCGAGGTGTTCATTAATGTCACCAGGCAGCAGGTGGAGGACTTCCACGGGCCAGAGGACTACTGGTGCCAGTGTGTGGCGTGGAGCCACCTGGGGACTTCCAAGAGCAGGAAGGCCTCTGTGCGCATAGCCTGTAAGTACACTCTGGGTGACCCCGTCCCTGGGGGACTATTCTGAGTGACCTTGTCCTGGGGGGAGCACAGACGAGCATTACATGGAGTTGCCGAGGGGGGTCTGGAGACATCAGATGCTTCTGCATAATATAGATGAGAACAGGAACAGCAAGAAACCATCCGAACTCTCCCTCTACTCGATTTTCATTATCCTCTTTTTAAATGGTGTTTTGAAATGTTTGATAATTTCCTCCGGAGTACAATCGGCAAATCCGTTTGGCTAAGAGACTCTGCCTAGATTGTCAGAGTGCAGGTGTCTCAACAATGCCGGGAAAGACGGTTCCTGAGCAAGAGAAACCCACGCCAATGCATTCTGCTGCTCACCGTCAATGACAGAGTCCAGGGGCCTTGACGGGGAAAGCTGAGCAATGTTTACCGTCCCTTCCAGCAAATCTGCAAAAATAAGACGTTAAAGACATTAAGGGATGTCTATAGCCCACTGGTAAATCTCTTCTCTCTGAATCTTAAAACATGGAAATGGGTTTTTAAACTGCATTTGTTTGACCCAGGTAGGATTTGTATACAGTATACTTCATCCTTCCAAAGGCTTAGAAGAAAAAAAAAAATACACACTCAGAAAATAATAAGAAAGAAAATTGCTTTTCAGGAGAGTCTAAGATTTCTTTATCATATTTCAGCATCAGTGTTTTTATAATCTAAAAAAAAAATGTAGAAATACCCAGACTTCTTTTCTCCTCCTTTAAAATGCCATCAGCCCACCCACACCCATCACCCCACCTCCGTGGAGCCCCATAAAACCTCCTTTGTGTGCCCAGGGGTGTACAACCCGCCCCCCAGGATGAAGTTGGGAGATGGTTATTGTTGTTTTATTCAAATACTGTCTTTTGAGAGTGTCATAAAGAACACGGGACAAGGGAGATTTATTTGAGGACTCGAGTAATTCTTCATAGCAGATGTTGATGGTTTAGGGATTGAGAATAGGAGTGAATTGCTATTTGCAGAGACATTTATGTTTCTTGGGAAATGAAATCTTCGTCTTAAAGTACACATTTCACCTTCACTCCACTGGCGATTGGGAAAGGCCCTCCTGGGTGGTGCCTGGGCCCTAGTAGGCCAGGGAGAAGAGATCACCTCCTAAGCTGTGCTCTTGACCTGAGAGCCATAGGAAATATTAACGGTTTTCCTATGGTTGGTTAATTAATTTTAGCCAACAAGTATATTATGACTCTAAAATAGCAGGTCAGCTGAGAGGGGGAATATGTTTGCATTTACTCTTCTGTTAATAAGCTCAGGTCTGTGCTCCCAGCATGGCCTTGGCCTTGGCCTTGGCCTTGGCTTTGGCTTTGCCATTTGGGGCATTTGACCCAAGTCAAGACAAAGCAGATATCCTCTGGGCTCTTTCTGCAGGGAGCAGAGGCCAAAGAACATGAGGGGTTTCAACACAGGTTCCCTCAGTTTCTTTCTTTTCAACCCCACTTTTTTCCGTCCTCTCCTTCCTTCTCTCCCCAAAGGCCCACATGACCTGTTCTCTGCACTACTGTAAATTCCATCTCCCTGACCTGTCCACACCCCACCACCCCCACTACCGTCTTCACTTAATTTCTGATTACCGGTTGCCTGTTAGAAACCTCCAGGGATTTCTTTGCAGGGAAAAGCTTTGTTTTTGCGTTCAAAGTTTGGCAATGAATGGCTCATACCCACCTTCATTAATTTCCCGTAAGCTTGGATCATGTACGGTGTATGTCACCCTTCCAAACGTGTCACCCTTGCCTCCCTGGTGTGTGCCTTCACTCCCCCACTTCCTGGTTTCACATGTGCATGGCATGGCGGAGAATCCAGACTCGAGAGTCCTGTTGGTTTCCAGTTTCAACCCTTCTTAGTTTTGAGAGGGTAGACAATTTATTTTCATCTCTTCATGTCTTAATGTTTTCATCGATAAAAGGGTGCCTACTTCATGGAACCATTTTGAGAGTTAGAGGTATTTATATCTATAAAGTGTTTAAAAGTATCCTTGGCCCAGAGTTAGCACCTATTAATCACTGGCTATTATTTTATGACATATTTGATCCTCCATAGCATAAGCATTTTGCACACATAGGTGTGTTAATCTTTATTGAAACTAAATGAATTGAATTAAAATTTCAGTGCCTTAGTAATTTTTCTTGTAGATTACGGATATATAGACTCTTTATAAAATTTTATTCTAGGTCAGCCTTAGGTATCCAACTCTCCCAGGTATGATAGAATTGGAGAATGTTAAAAATGGAAAATGCTTTTCTATTCTATCACTTCCTACCTTTTTAGAGTCACGAGATACTTTCCCAATAATAAGCTCACAAATCTCTTCAGAGATTAAGAAAATATGTTGTCATTCTTGTATATGGCATGCACATATATATGAGAGAAAGATATCATATTTAAATAAAAATATCTGACTATCATGAACGCCTATATTATGCAAATCACTTATAATCTCTAGTAATGTTTGCAACATATTTTTAATTTCTTTCCATGTAGCAAGTGAGAGGTTGTTTAATTTATCTAAAATTATTTATGCAAGCCAAGACATGATTTGTTATTAAATATTGCATTTGACTTGGGGACCAGTGTACATTAAAATGTAAATTGGAATTTAACTAGTGTAATGGCATCCAGAGTGGGGAAGGGGGGGATTGCCTTCAGGACCTTGCTTGGAACTCTTTTGATTTGCTTGCAGGAAAAAAAAGGTTTTTAAAAAATAAGTTTCATGTTACACTGGGATAAGAAAGATGATTTCTGGCTGCTGTTGGTAAGCACTTCCCATCAAATAACACACTGTGTGTGAGGATAGGCTTTATTCCCAATAAATGAAAAGCCCAATTGGATATAATTGTCACTATGTATCTTCTTATTAAGATTGGTTTTTGAAGTACCAGAGACATCTTAATGTGCTAAAAAAAAGGATTTGATAGGTCAGTGTAGCTTATGAATCTGATGACAGTCATCTTGCGGGGGCTTTGCAGAATTAGTATCACTTTTACATCATTCATTAAATTGTTGTAGTTCAACATCAGAGCTCCTTATGCTTCCTACATTTACCCAATTATCCATTAAGAGTTTAATGATTATATAACTGCTGTGGGCAAAACCGCCATGGCAGCTGGGACATTGGGCTGAGGGATGTATCGACCAGAATGTCGTGACGTGATCACGTGAGCCAGGAACACCAGGAAGCTCGCTGTGACTCGCCTAGAGATCATTCAGTGTTAAAGGGAGGCAATGCAAACAGTAATTATTTATTTGTGTGGCCGTGTATTCATGGAATTGGACTCACAGGGGGTAAGTGTGCAGACTCCTGGCTTCCACCTGAAACCTTCTGCATCAGGCTTTGGGGGAAGGGCCTGGAAAGTGTGTTTGTATCCAGTTATTCAAATGATTCTATGATCAGGTAACTTTGGGATATCTTGCCCAGGAAAAGTGTTTCTCAAACTTTAACATGCATGCCCGTCAACTGGGATCCTACCAGCCATTCAGTTAAAAATGATTTTGTAAATCAGGTATAAGGCCTGCAGTTTTATATTCCTAATGAGCTCCCTGTATGCAGACTCTGCCAATTGGTCTGTGGACCATACTTTGAGCAACAAGGCTCTAGAATGCCTTTACGGAGCACTCTTTGTGAAATGTCGATTTAATCCGTCCCCCCAACTTCATTTAACAGCTGGGAAAGTGATGTTCCAAAAGGTCAGGTGAGCCAAGCATGGTGGTGCACACCTGTAGTCCCAGCTACTCAGGAGGCTGAGGCAGGAGGATCGCTTGAGCCCAGGAGTTTGAGCCTGCAGTGAGCTCTGATTGTGCCATTGCACTCCAGCCTGGGTGACAGAATGAGACCCTGTCTCTTAAAAAAAAAAAAAAAAAAAAGGATTAGATGACCAACCAAAGGTCACTTGGCTCATGGCAGACGTGGACCCAGATCTTTCACTATTCCCTCAGCCCCTGAATGTTCTTACTGCTATGCTGTGTTGATTCTTTTCTGTTAAATAGGTGTTTAAAAACCACACTGGACAAGTTCATGTGCATTTGAGTGTTTCCTTAAGGAAAGCAGTGATTGCTTTCTTTCCTTACTCCTTTTATGAGTAAATTGCATTCCTCCTCACGGTCAAGTTAGAGTGTGTGCTCTGTATGTGTTTTAGGAGCCAAAGTGCCCGTCATCTGAAACTATTGTGTTTTCTTTAGTGATGCCACACTGTGTCGGGGAGATGTTGGCTGCCCATCCAACTGCCCGGGGCTGGAAATAGCTGAGGCCCAGTTTCAAAAGTGATTTTATACAGGTTAAAAATGAAAAAATAAAGCCAACCTCCACTTACCCCCCCAGAGCTGGCAGAAGTCCGTCTCCAGGGGAGGACTCCCACGGGTCCCCTCCCGTGTGTCTGGCTCAGCTGAGCCGGGGGTAGGCTGGCACGCCGTGGCATCTGTTACTTCTGCTCCTGGACGGCTGGCAGAACGAGGAATGTTCAATTATTCCTCGTTGTTTATTTTCACGTGTGAACATTTGGCTACTTAGCCCTTTCTTTTCTTCCTTGTTTTTCTCCCTCTTTGCTGATAAAATGTTGTGCCTGCATCGTTAACCCTTGGCTGTGCAAACCCTCTTGACACCTGGGCCTTTTCTCCAATATGGGAGAGGGGATGGGGGAATAGAGGAAGCGTTCGCCCATTGTCACCAAGCCTCTGATAGCGAGTTGGCCAAGGAAGAAAATACAGCAGGAAACCACTATTTTGTGGGGTTTTTTTTTCCCTAAAGTGTATAAAACATGATGCACCCTGAATATAATTTAAATATGCTGCTTATCTGAGACCCCCTCCCAAAATATCTATGCAGTTGTGCCAAGAATAAGTGAATAAGCTTCACTTAAAAGCTATGAAACTCCCATAGTAAAAACAGCATAATTTTTATTTGCTTTTTGGCGGATAGTGTATTTTCGGAAAATCATGGAAGAGAAACATCCAATTAAACCTCAGTTATGGATCTGGGCTTCATGGCTTTGATAAATAATTTCACCCTCTAAAAACCATCAGTGGCCCCTTCCTACCTGCAGAATATGCAAATAAATATAGGCCCATCTGCCTGGCCTTCACCTTCATTTCCATTCTTATCTTCCATGATATCCTTATGAGTGCTGCGCTCCCCCCAAGTGGCACGACTTACCTGCTTAAATTGTGGGACATGGGACTTGCTTTTCCCCACCTTGATTTGCCTATGTATACTTTTTCCTCTCTGGAGCATATTCTCAGCCCCATCTCAAACTCTTACCTCTTCCTACCTGATTTCTACATCCACGGCCCCATCTTGCATACTGTTGCCTTCACAAAACCTAGTTTAGTAAATCCCTTATCACTGACCTATCTTGGCACCCAACATTTGACCTCTCATACCAGCTTTACCATTGAAAGGGGTACTCTAGCATCCCTAGCTTCAAAATTCCACGTGTCCATCTCTGAGCTCTAGAAGCCTTTATTTAGTACTATACCATGCTACTTAATATAATTTACCCCAAATCAGAGTTATTTTTGAAGTTGGTTGTGGATTTATTTCCCTTGTTAGGTTGGAAACTAAGATTCAATCTGCATTACTCATTTTCTTCCCCATAAGCCTAGTACAGAGCCTTATATATTACCTTTGTGTTATAAATATATGTCTGGCTTAGAACAAAACCCCATGAGGGCAGGGAATGGCTCCATGAAAGGGCATTTGTCAGTTGCATCTCATGGTTATGCCATGGGGCTAACATGGCACCTGGCATCTTAGTGAATCCGTAGCTCACAAGGACATATAAGGATCATCTTTGTCCTCCCTTGTTGGTACGCTATTCCTGGTAATCAGTACTGCAATGAAGAAGGGGTCAGAAAGGGAAATGGGAGTAATGAGGCATCACACCCACTGCCCTTTGTGGTGTGCAGTATACAGCTCTGAGAACGCTCTGGGCTGCCAACTCCGCCTCCTCTGCTCCCTTCCTGTCTTTGCAGAACATGGAATATGTTCCCAGGTTAATGGAAAATGATATTAAGACTAATCCTCAGCGCTTGGTATAAATCACACGAAAGCATGAAACCCCCCTTTCCTTCCCCGTAGACAAAGTGGCCAAAGTCGAGAGACAATATTATACTACTCTGCCAAAGGTCATTCCTTTCCTTTAGACTTGAAGTTAATTTGTAGGAATATTGTTGCAGGGTAGGAGAGCTGGGCCTCCAGGTAAAGTCTGGCACTTCCTAAGAGCATCTAGCCGAGTACAGGAATGAGTGTGGAAAGGTACCTTGTAATCTAGCAAGATGCACACCCAGCAATGTGGTTGCCTCCACCTGGACAAAGAGGCTAGTTTTTGTAGGCACGTAGGTGCTGTTTTCTCACCAAGCCTTGTGGTCACTCAGTTCATGCAGAGGTGCCACATGAGCCTTTGGCACAGGAGTGGGTAGATAGTCTGTGGGACGCAGTGCAACATTAAAACATGGGGCTTCTTGTGGAAACTTGAGGAAGAGTTTCAAGCCTTCGGCAGCAGAGCATGAAATCGAGCGTGGAGCTCTGTGCAACTGTGGGAGTCACACACCCATGACGTTGCTCTGAGTGGCAGGAGTGCTGATGGTCCAGGAAATCACTGCGTGTAATAGTTACATGAAAAGGGAATAATTGGCCTAGAAAAGGGAAGGACACATTTGAACTGTCTCATGTAGACTTGGGACAAGATTATTCTCCTTTGCTCCAAAGGCGGAGGCAGCATCACTGGAGATAAGTTTTAAGGTGGCATATTTGGGGTCGTGCTAGCAGGGAGAAATGCCCAGTGATGGAAGGAACATTCTTCCTATGGCCGCAGCTCCCTGCAGATGGCACGTGGCCAAGCGAAGGCACACGTGTTTGGGGCAACACTGGAGAAGGAATTACTGTATTAGGTGAGTAAGGGAGGAATGAACTAATAGGGTTTTAAAGATTTTCAACATATTTTCAGACTTCAGAAAAGTTGCAACATAGTACTAAAAACTCCCTTAAGCCCTTTACTGAGAATCTTCAAATATTCACATTCTACTACATTTGCCTTAAGCATTATCTCTCTGTGTTTATGTATTTATGTATGGACAATCAAGTTTTTTTTTCCTGAACTGCTTAAGATAAGGTGCAGATATGATGCCCCCTTTTTCCTAAATATTTCATTGTATGTTTTATTAAATCAAGGAGATTTTCTGATATAACTGTACTATTTATACAATTATTAAGAAATTACCATTAATATAATACTATTACCTAATCTAGAAAACTTATTTATAGTTCATCAGTTGCCCAGTAATGTCCTTTAATAACGAAATTCTAGGTCATGTGTTATATTCATCTCTGAGGTCACTTTAGCCTCCTTTAATGTGGACTGTTCCTCAGTCATCTTGCATGACATTGAGTTTTGAAGAGTAAAGGCCAGATATTTTATCTAATGCTCCTCTATTTGAACATGTAAAAGGAAAGCAACAGCCCTCCAAAAGGGGCTCCCACTAGTCAAATCTGAGACAATTTGAGTATCAAAATGAAAAAAAAGGATTATAACTCATTAAATAAGAATTCATGAATCCATACTGATACTTTAAAAAATTTGGCCGGGCGTGATGGCTCACGCTTGTAATCCTAGCACTCTGGGAGGCCAAGGTGGGAGGATTGTTTGAGCTCAGGAGTTGCAGACCAGCCTGAGCAAGAGTGAGACCCCGTCTTTACTTAAAAAAAAAAAAAAAGAAAAATTATCTGGACAACTAAAAATAAATATAGGAAAAATTAGCCGGGCATGGTGGCGCACACCTGTAGTCCCAGCTACTTGGGAGGCTGAGGCAGGAGGATCGCTTGAGCCCCAGAGTTTGAGGTTGCTGTGAACTAGGCTGATGCCACGGCACTCTAGCCTGGGCAGCAGAGTGAGACTCTGTCTCAAAAAAAAAAAATTAAAAAAAAATTGAATGAATGGACAGACATATAAGTAAGTGGGGTAAAGGGAGAGCTTTTCCTTTTTATAGAATAAAGACATCTATGATTAATTGATTCAGATAAGCATCATCATAGAGGCTAAAAACTATTGGGTGAAAGTTTCAAGAGTAACAGGATATTTACATAATCTTGAATTATCTCTCCACAAAATATTTATTAATTGTAAAGGGAGAACTCTAGTAATTTTTCCATAGAAAATCCTATCATTATGTCACCCTGATCAAGTAATCAGAGTTGGCCAGCACAGTAGCTCACAACTGTAATCCTAGCATTTTGGGAGGCCAAGGCAGGAGGATCATTTGAGGCCAGGAGTTAGAGACCAGCCTGAGCAAGAGTGAGACCCCACCTCTACTAAAAATAGAAAATTAGCCAGGCGTGGTGGTGCACACCTGTCATCCCAGATACTTGGGAGGCTGAGGCAGGAGGATTGCTTGAGCCCAGGAGTTTGGGGTTGCAGTGAGCTGTGATGACACCACTGTACTCTAGCTGGGGTGACAGAGCTGAGATGGTGTCCTAAAAATAAATGAATAATCAAATAATCAGCGTGTGCACCACTAGCAATGGGGCAAATCAACAGTATGGGTCTCCTAATGTGATGGCTGAGAAGATTGTCACTTCAGCAATTGTTTTCATAAAAATGTATTATCTGTGTTTAACCATAGGAGACATTGGACAAACCTACACTGGGAAACTTTTTACATAATAGGTCATTTTTAACAGCATGTTTCTCAGATTGCTGCCCGCATGTGGGACGCTGCTGGGGTGTTCTGGGGCTATAAGTAGCCACAAGCCAGACGTGGCACATCTTTCTGAAGCATCAGTTAGATTCCCCTCAGGTCAGTAAAAATAAATGCAAATACAGCATGAAGTAGGATGGGAAATTTGCATGAGTTTTGAAGATTTAACTTGGAACTTCAAAGTCCCTTTGTGCATGCCACATCTATTTCATTTCCACCCATAAATGGCTTGGGGATATGAATTTTTCTCTTGCCAGTAGGGGTCCTTCAGTAGAAAGTATGAGAAACACGGAACTATGCAAGATTGTGGTTTCATGAACAGAATGGAATGATTAGTCCAGAATTAATATAAACTGTACTACTCTTAATTACCAGGTACACAGTTGACAATACCAACCTTAAAGATGGGAACTACTGAGGCAGAAACACATTACTTTACAATATATCTTACTGTACATGGTGAGGAAGAAAATTTCCCCAAAAGATATTCCTTCATGCTGTTTATTGCCAACCACGATTTTCCCAAGAAGAATTTGCAGAAATACAGCCGTCACCTTTGGAGGAAATCATGGTTTAATTCAATCTGCCATTTTTGTGGTAAATTTTGCCTTAAAAGTTCCAGGAAATGGCCATTTCTATAAAAACCTCAGTAAAACTTTATCAGGGGAGAGGATATGGATTTTATTACAATTCAACTCTCATTTTCTCCACTAAGGGAACCTTCTAATGGATAATACAAACAGCTGAGAAGCAAAACAAACACAAAACTTACCTTTGTTAATCTTCGAGGACTTTTTGAGCCTAATGATGTTCTTCTTAGATTAGTTTCATGTCCTTCCATCAGCGTAAGGACAAGGGAACGCATTCCAGAAATCTGCTAAGTAGCGAAAGAATGCTAACTAATGTGTGAAAATACCAGGTGTCCAAAAATAATTATCTAGCATGTTCTAGGCAGCACAATAATAAATACTGTTCCTTTCCTGGAAGAGTTTATAGTCTAATGTGGGCAATGTACTTATAAACAAGTATTTACAATGGGGTGTGGTTAGTGGTAAGCATAATGTGTTTTACGAGTCAACAAGGGACAATATGCTGATCCTTGAGGCCTAACATACACTTCCTGAGTTAATGTCTGAGCTATTTCTGGAGGAAGAAGGAGGATTGACAATTTAGAGAACATGCATTCCAGGTTAAGGTGAGGTTGAGTAAAAGCAGATGGATTGTGTGGGAAAACAAACAACATGGAACTCAAAGTGAATAAATTACAAGGAGGCAGGAGAGGAGCTACCAGGGAGAAGTAGATGGGTCAGAATTTGGAGGGTGTTTGAATTCTCTGCTAAGAGTTCCTGGATGCAGTTTGAGGCTGTTGAGATGTCACACATGGGACAGTGATGTCATGCTTCCACAACCCGCAACCCTCCCATTCTCTGCAGCCAGAGAGATTTAAGAGGAGAAAGACCCAAGGCATGGAAGCTTTGTAGCAACTGATGAGGCTGTTGACCGAGCTTGAACTTTTGCAGGGGCAGCCTAGGTTAAAGAAGAAGGTATGACTTTGAGGATTCAGGAAGGTTTGTGGCTGCTTAGACGTCGAGCTAGAAGTAAGATGGGAGTTTAGGGACGCCTACAAATGTCAGATTTTCTAGATTTCTAGCTCGAGTGACTGAATTGGTGCTGATCCCATTAAGTAGATTGTGAGTAGAGTAGAAAGAAACAGTTTGGAGAGCAAGATACTGAGTTCAGTTTTTGACCATATTATGTATAAAGTACCTTTAGAACATTCAGTGGATGGTTTTCATATGCAGTTATATTTATGAGCCTGAAGCTCAGGGTTGTAAGAGCAGGATGAAGAATACAGAATGGGGAGTCACTGGCATGGCGGTGGTAGTTAGGAAGGTAGGAAAGTAGATCTCTTATGAGGAAGGTAGGAGGAACAAGGTTTCACCAGAAACACCTATGATGGTTTTCCATACTGTACCACATTCTCCAGCTCTCACACTGCTGGTGAGGAAGGAAAGAACAGCCCGCCATGAGCAACACTCCGTAGGTGGCCAAGAAGTGAACAGAGGACAGGGAGCCCGTGAACAAGACAGAGACCAGTAAGTGGAGGAGGCACTAAGGGATCCAAGAGGGAGTGAAGATACTTAGGAAGAAATAAATGTCAGTAGTGTGGATGTGATCTAAAGATTAGGGAAAGAATTGAGAAGTGCCCATTAGATTTGACACCATGGAGGCCTCTATTGATTGGGCCAAGCAGTGTGATGAGAGAGGGTGATATGAGATCAGAGTGGATCTGGAATCCACAGGAGATGAGGAAGTGGAGGAGGAATAGACAACTCTTTCCAAACATTGGACTGAAGAGACAGGAGCTGGAACAGTAGCTGGGGTTTATCGTTTGAGAAGGAGATGGTGATTTGATACCAGCATGAAGATTAGATAGGCTTATATTTTAAAAATCTATAAAGAAGGAATAGGAGTGACAGAGTGAAGTGGGAAAGATCAGAAGAGCTGGGTTTGAGTTCTGGGCTCAACTTCTCAGCTTTGTGCTGTTAGTCATTCCTAGTACCTGCCACGTGTGAGCATCGTGTGGGAAATTCTTAAAAGTGAAGATTACTGGGCCTCACTCGAGACCTTTGGAACCATAATCTCTTGGGAGGGTGCAGGAATGCTTTAGGGATGTTGCTGTCTTCTGGTTTCCCTGCTCCCCACTGACCACAGTTGAGTTTTCTGTGCAGATTTCTCCTCTTCCTCCCTCTAAATACCATAGTATTCCAGAGTTTCATCTAGAAGCTTCTTCTCTCCTTGATCCGCTGTCTCTGCCTTGGTGAAATCTTTCACTCCGTGGCTTTCTGTGCTGTCTATGTGTGGATTATACTCACGTTCACAGAGCACCTCATCTCCCACCCTGCTGTATACACTTGGACATCCAGTAGGCGTATCAGGTTGATTTAAATGCCCCAAGGAGAACTCTCTTGGTTTTCACCCCATCCGCGCTGCTGCAAGCCTGTGTTTATTCCTCTGTGTTTCCTGCCTCAGCAGTGGCTCCTGGCAAGACCCAGGGGGCATCTGATTCTTCTCTTTCCTTCAGTGGCCTCCCATCCACCAGCACATCGGGCCACCCCTGCCCCCAGAGTATGTCCTGACTCTGCCCTCTGCTCCCCACCCAGCCCAGTCAGTCATCATTTCTCTACTGTGAGAATCTCTTCGCTGCTGCCACTCTTGCTGCCTTAAAATCCACTGTCCACACAGCAGCCAGAATTATTCTTTTAAAAATTGCAAACTAGAGCATGCTGTTCCCACAGCTTCTGAACGTCTTTCAGTGACTTTCCAGACCCCCAACTCTTGGCCCCACAGGAATTAACCCTCTACCCCCCCACCCCCACCTGCATCACTGTGCTTCCCATCACCTGGCAGCCACAGGGACTTCTTTTCTTCCCCGTATAAACACAACTGCTCCTATTTCAGAACCTTTTATCATTCTGTTTTCTTAGAAAGCACCCCCCCATTCCGAGTGGTTGACTCTTTCTTGATTCTAGTTTCATCTGCATTAGTTTTTAGGTCTCCTTATAAGACTTAGTTAAAATACAGATTTTGCTACCTGAAAAGGTGAACAACTTCTGGCCAAGGTGATCTCTTGGATCCTTCCTGTTCTGGCATGATTGGCTTTAGGAAAAGCAAAACACAGTCTCCTTGTCCTTCCACTCGGTTGCTGTATGCGGCCAAGCAGGAGGAGGTGTCAGGTAGATGGTGGCATGTTCCAGTGTTTACATGCCCGTGACACTGGCCACATCTTATCCTCATTGACCTTCCTGGCCTCAGAGACATGTGGGGTGAGGGAAAGACCACGACACTAATAACAGTTAAAATATAGTTCTTCTTGCTGCTGGGTTGGCTTTTTCTTTTTGACTCTTCCCTCCCTCTTTTTTTATTCTTTCATCCCTAACCAGGACTGGTACTGAATTATAACGAGATGGTGGGTATTGGAACAAAGGTGATTTTGATATATATTTTTAGGTCATTTCTTTACTCATTGCTAGTTTTGCTAGTTCCCATCTCTCTAATTTCCTGTGAAAGCCTCAGAGGGCAGGCAGGAAAGTCAGGGATGATTCTTCATGTCTGTGTTGCTCTTAAACTTTGTGCCATCAGCCATGGGGTTTGTTTTGCATTTGAGTGTTCATCAGGATGCTGAGCTGCAAAGGAGCTCTGTTGCTGCCTGTGGGAGATTTGGGACTTCAGCAACATGAGGTTAGGAAATCCCAACAGTAGAAAGATGAACAGCATGACCTTTCCGGGTCCTGCTTGGAAACTCAGCAGCCTGGTGCAGACGGTGCTTCCAGACATTGAAATTTTTGTTTTTGTTTTTTGGTGGTTTTTTTTAATCAAAAGCATTTTGATTCAGTGGCTATTTCTGCATTCATCTAGGACTCAATTTCCCCATTAGCACACAGTGAACAGAACAATAGTGCTCTGAAATGTGCATGATATGGAACTTACAGATATTTCATACCTATAGCTTTAGTGGAAGGTGATGACAAGATACAAAAGGTGAGTTATCAGCTGTATTGTCACTTGATTTAATGCCTTAAAAGCAAGGCAGCAGGGAACTTCTGTGTTTTCAATGAACGACTTTTCCTACAAGGTTGTTGGGACCTGCCCTCCAGGTCAAACTTCAGCGTCCTTTATCAATACAGTCGATACACAGACAGTGCCTTCCGTTGAACTTGGAGACAGAGCAAACCTCAGACATCCCTTGCACAGGCTTGGTGTCCCTCCGTAGCGTTCCCACCCGTTATTCCCTTGCTGGGGGACATAGTGCCGAGTGGCTTTGCAGGCACGGGTGCCGTGTGTTCCACCTGTGCCCACTGTCATGTCCACGGGACAAAGAATGTACCCAGGCAGGTGAGCTGCAGAGTGGACTCAGCAGGAGAGACTCACTCAAGAAGGATTAAAGTGGTTATGGCCTTGTAGATTCTTTTCTCAGTCTAACCTGATAGTGGAAGAGAAGCAGCAGTTGGTAGTGACAACTGAAGGTGCAAGGCACAAAAAGAAAAGGAGGCAGCAGTGGCCATGGGACACCAGAATCCAAGAGCAAACGCAGGCAATGGAGCACTTGAGGCCATGGAGACAGAAGAACAAGAGGGGATTAGGTAGCAGGGGCAGAAGTGACAGAAGCCACCTGTGTGCTAAGAGGACCATGAAATAGCCCAGGGAAGAGAATGACCCTGATGTCTTTATCCCCCTGTTTTGTCATGTTGCAGTCCCGTTAGGACATGCATGTGTGCTTACTCTTTCCTGCAAGCCTGCTCTAGTGGTCTTTCTTGGTCTCCAGTCAGTCCTAGACTCATAATTAAGATTTTTGCCTTCCTAATTTTTGGTAAATCCTCAATTTCTTGATGGAATCTGAAGGTATTTTTTTTTTGTCCTTATGAACAAAAGAGGCCAAACACAGTGGAATTTATGGAGCTGAGAGTAGCTCAACAGAGAACAGGTGAAATTAGTTCTCAAAGCATTTTGGAAAACTGCAGCTGTCTCCACCCAGCATAACGTGTCCCTGCCACCGGCATGCTACTCCCTACAACCACAGCTACTCCCTCGGCAACTCCACTGGTACCCGACAAACTGTGCTACTTGTGAGCACAGGATAATGACAACTGTGCTAGTTATCAAATGCCTTATTGATAATAGCAACTTGCCAGCAGAGGGATTGCAGAGCACAGGGGGTGGCACAGGGCCTCAGAGTTATCGTGTGGTCCCAGAAACAGACTTGAGGAGCCTCAGCCCCCAGCATGACGAGACCCTGGCATCCGCCAATCACCTTGCGGTCCCAGTAAGCAGAGTCTGCTCGTTGCCTGGCCCCGAGGGAGGGGAGAGGGTGGAGAGTCCCAGTGTGATCCCACTACAGCCCAAGGTGGTCCCCTTCGCTGTCGCTGCAGGATTTATTCAGCAGGAGCTAGGGTTGCACTACTCGGGTTTTAGGAAGGTGTCACCTGTACGTGCCCCTGACCTATAGGCATCTGTATGTGGAATTGTGCTTCATTGCCAGTTGTCCCTCAAGGAGACGTGGCTGCAGTCAGAACGGGAAGAGCCAAAACCAAAGACATGAAAGGTAGGAGCAGCCTGGTATCAAGACTGATCCATCCGTCAAGAACTGTACAGAACCCACAGAGAGTTTAAGCCAGGCTGGCAAGAGAAGCACCTACATGGTGCCAAATACAAGAGACTATGACGATGAGGAAAGAATCGACCCAACAGGAGACCTTTTGCATGCTTTCCCTTGGGAACTGGAGTCAGGAGCTGACTTCTGAGGCCGTAACTGCTTAGGCCTGGGGCGTGAAGCAGAACCGAACAGAGAGGCCAGGCCTGGACTTGTGCTTTGCTGGCGCGAGTCTGTTCTGCATGCGAACAGCCCTTTGATGACCACAGATGATCTGTGTTTGGCTCAGTTACAAATGCCTTTTGTATAGGACAAATGTGGTCTGTTGTTCCTTCAGAACAATATGGGTGGGGAAGATTCAGCCCTGGTCTGAATCCCAGTGTGGTCGGGCAACTAATGGGACATGGTAGCCTCCTCCTGCAATCTTAACAAATGGCTTCTACTATGACTATTAAAAAAAAAAAAAAAGTACGATTTTTCACTGGCTGATTTGGTTTGAATGAGTAAATTATTTTTATCTCATTGCATTAACTGCCAGAACACTGAATGAGCCGATAACTCCCTGGTGTTGCTGAGCTGCAAAGAACTATTATTCAGAATTGAATTTTTATTGATTTTCTTGTGCTACAATGACTCTTCTAACATAGTAGCATGAAAGGAAAATGAGAAAAAGGCCAAGTAGGGCATAGGGTGGGCAAGGGGAGGCTGATGCTTCCCACGACCTGGCCCCAGATGTACTACTTATTGGCAGGTACTGCTGACTGTGGGTAATCCTGTTACTGACTATGGGATGTACAGGTGAGTCAGGTACCTGCCTTCCTCACCTCTCCCTCCTCTTCCCCTCTGCTGTCTTTGATGGTCGTCATTTTGGGCCTTGTTGGCATTCTGCCGAGGAACAGGGTGACAGGGTGAAGAAGGAACAGAACTAGACAGAGTCAGGCTCCAGGTTGGTCTGTGCGGATGGGTGTTGGTATGGTTCAAACACACATGCACACACACATGTTCATGTGTGTTTGAACATCACTGTAGTGCCTACTGCGTTTATCTGTGTTTTTGCTTTTCTGCCATCTTAACTACCAGACACTTGGTTGCGTATTAGTGCATAAGGATCATTCAGGTGAGTTGAAGTGGGAACTCACATTTCTTCATTCATTCAACAAATATTGATCAAGTCAATACCTTCCTGGTACCAGACATAAAGCAGTAAACGAAACTGATGAAAAGTTTTGTCCACCTGAGCAGACTCCCATAACTAAAATAAAATTAGATAAGGATATTTCGGAATTCACAATTTACTAAAGGATATGGTCCTTCTTGTTTCCTTCTTTGACAGACATTGTAGGAGTGGAACTTTGTACAATAAAATGAAACAAAATGTAGTTCTCACTTCTGATTCAGTTTGCTCTAAGACAGTGATGCTTGAGAACTCATAGAAAAGAGGGATTTTTTTTTTTTTTTTGGACGTTATTTTTGGTGGCTCTAAAAGTAATTCATATTCATTACAGAAATTTTGGAAAATGCAGAAACAAATAAAGAAGATCATTATCATACCCATAATTATCCAGTGGCAAATCCTTGACATATTTAATAATTTGTTTTTAAAGTGTTTCTTATAACTATGACAACATAGATGCTAATCCCGCACCAGTTATTTTCAGATAAGGTTTCATATTTTTAAACCACACCTTAAAATATTCAATCTTTATGCATATATATATATGCAGTTTGGTTCAGTTCTCTTTTACAGAATAATGTGACAGTTATTGTTTTTCTTCTCATGGACCATGTGTGTGTACCTGATTGTGAGATCAGAGGGTGGAAATCTATTTATGCTCTACCTTCTCGATATATCTGAATAGCAGACAAGTCTAATAAAAGAGTGTCCTTATGTGATATGATAACTTAAGGAAAAGGAGTTAGCAAGACAAGCATTTTACAGAGACTTGCAAGAAAAAAAATGAGAAATCATATATATGTAAAAGAGGGGGCATGGGCATGATGATCTAAGCCGGTAGAAGTTGGATCCAAACTGTAAATGAGGTCTAGCGTGTATTATGTGGGCTCTGAGATGCCCTGTCTCAGCTTGGATATAACTTTTGCTGAGAAACTTTACTGCAGTCACTAGATTAAGGTGGGTCCCACGGTGCTTCATCGATTTAGAACTTCCTACTTCTCTATCTAGTCACTCAGCCCTGTACCTCTTAATTGCTTGTTTAATGTCTATTCCCCTTGCAGGAGCATGTGCTGTGGGAGGGCCCGGATGTTCAGTAGTGTGTCCCCACTGCCTGGCACAGTGTCCAGCCCATGACTAACAGTGGGAGTGAATAAAGGAGGCTATTGCACATTTACTAAATACCTAAAGGCAAATTAAGAGAAGCGCTCCCTACCAAAACAAGTGTTTCATGCACATGTGCCTACTTTTCTTTGGAAGTATGAGATGTTTTCTCTAATACAGTTACTACAGTTGGGAGAGAATGATTTTAACTCTACTGAAAATACGAATGAAAGAGATCATTCACTCTGCACCATTTTGTTTAGCAGTTTGTATGAACATTTATTTGCAATCTTAAATACTTTGAGCTTGTGATTTTTCGTGTCTGCATAGTATTCCACAGTGTGAACACACCTAAAGATATTAACCCTTCCTACTTTTTTTTTTTTTTTCCTGAGACAGGGTCTTGCTCTGTTTCCCATGCTAAAGTGCAGTGGTCTCAGCTCACTGCATCCTTAGACTCCTGGGCTCAAGTGATCCTCCTGTCTCAGCTTCCCAAGTAGTAGCTGGGGCTACAGCCACACACCACCATGCCTGGCTGATTTTTCTATTTTTTGTAGAGATGAGGCCTGGCTGTGTTGTTCAGGGTGGTCTCGAACTCCTGACCTCAAGTGATCCTCCTGCCTCAGCCTCCCAGAGTGCTAGGATTATAGGTGTGAACCACCACACCTGGCCCACTGTTATAGTATTAAATATTTAGGTTGTTAGTACATGTTCAGCATTATAAGTGATGAATTGAGCAGTATCACCATGCACACATTTTTCTGTGTAGTTCTCTAATGATGTTCTTAGAAAACTTTAAAAGTAGAATTGTGGAACCATATGAATGAATTCTTTTTAATAATAGCTTTGTTGAGATATAATCCACATAACATGCAATTCCCCTATCTAAAGTATACAATTTCAGTAGTCACAGAGCTGGGCAACCATCACGCCAAAGTCAATTTTAAAATATTTTCATCCCCCCCCCCACACACACACATAAAATAAACAAACAAACAAAAAAAATACACCAAAAACCATTTCTATTAGCCATCCTCCTCCCCATCCCCAAATGCAAGCCCAGGCAACCACTAATCTATTTTCTGACTAAATGGATTTACCTATTATGGACATTTCTTATAAATGGAATCATTCAATAGGTGGCCTTTTATGAATGGCTTCTTTCACTTAGCATGATGTTTTTAAGATTCATCCATGTTGCATCAATAGTTCATTCCTTTTCATTGCTAAATAGTATTCCACGGATGCACCACATATTGTTTATCCATTCATCAGATAACGCCCATACAGATGAACTTTTAAAGTAATTTTGATTTACAGTACAGCTTGCTCTTCAGGTATACCTATTTGCACTTCCAGCGATGTTTAAGCCTATCTAATTTTCCATACTCATTCTAATTTTAGGAATTATCATTTACAAACAGAAACAAAACTAAGTCTATTTGGAAGAGGAAAGAGATATATTGATGGTTTTTAAATGACCATTTTTTAATAACTAGTGATATTGGCCCCATTAGATATTTTTATAAGCCATTTGTGTCTTATATAAATTATGTTTCATGCCCCTTTCTCATTTTATTTGAGGGTAATTATTGTTCTCATTTTGTTTCATAAGAGCTCTTTTGTATTAAGGCTGTAAACCTTCTGCCCATAATCTTGCTCCTAATGTTTCCAACATAAATTTTAATTTTGACAAAACAATATCTACCAGTCATTTCCTTAAGGGTTCGTTCTTCCATTTTCGGCTTAGAAAGGCCTTCTCCTTCCTAAGATCCAATAAATACTTTACTACTGCTGTGGTTTCATGTAAAAATTATTTCTTATTAGTATGGAATTTATTTTGGTATAAAGCAAGACATAGATCTGTTTTTATTTTTTACCCCCAAAGGGCAATTAGTAATCCTAATACCTTTTCCCACTTAATTTATGTCTCACTTTTATCATATACTAAATTATTCTTTTTATTTGAACGTCTCTGAAAAATACTCTAGTTCATAATTAACTTGTGTCTGATTTATGGCAAAACCACCCCATTCTAATCATTATGGCTTTATAATAGGATCTAGTTAATATATAAGACCTCTATGAAGCCCCGTTATGCACCTAGTGCTCTTAAATTAAGAACTTTAAATATATTAGCGTTTAATCCTCACAAAAAACTGTATGCAGTGGAAATTACTATCCTTGTATTACAGATGGAGAAACTGAGGCAAAGAGAGATTAAAGATACCTACTGAGTCAAGGTGCCAGTAAGTGGCATTCCCAGATAATACTCAGGATCCAGACTTCGCTCTACTCACCAGTGTGCACAGCCTCGCAGTGATTTTCTAGAATGTATCATCCAGCAGTTTAAGTCCTGCCATTAATTATTATGCATGTTTATGATATGTTATACATTTCTCTTCCCAGATCTCTTTTTGGACATTTACATGCATGTTTTAGTTATAATATAAAAATGTGTATGTTTAAAACTTTTAAGTGGTTTCATTGCCCACTGCCAGGTTTTTTAATACTACAACTTTCAGATACTCAGTTCATTAATTTGAATCATTTTCCATGAGTTTATTTTAAAAGATAATGTTTTCAGGAAGGGCAGTATGTGACTGATGACAATCTCATTGCCCTGTCATGCCTGAGACCATACTGTTGTTAGTTTACTCATGAACAATAACTTATTTGGATGTAGAAAATTAGCACTCATGCTTTTTTCTGTTTAAAAAAAAAAAGTCAAAAACGGAATTTTATAGAATTTAATTAATTGTACTCTGGTATATGAGATAATATAGGGAAAAGTTCTAGGCATAGCCCAATTTTTGTTCTATTATTAATTACTTTTTGCTTATTTTCTGCAAAGATACTTGTTAAAATTATTTTCATATTTTTATTGTGTTAAAAATTGAAATTTCAACTGGCGTCTATCTAGGGTTTTTTCTTTTTTTCCTTTTATGTCTGATAAACTCTCTGGCAAAAACAAGCCTTTTTCTTTTTAGCTCAGAGAGCTATCATTATTATTCTTATTATTAAATTGATTTTTGTTTATTTTCTTCCAGCTTGTTGTATCCTTCCAAAATCCTGTCATAGTTAATGTTGTGTTTCTCTATCTCCACATTTATCTTTGTCATTTATTTCATCCTTTTCCTGGCAATGTCATTATCACTTGATCACTTTCTTCTTATCTCATTTAGTCAACATGTATTTATTAAGGACCTGCCTGGATCAGGAACTGCAGTGGGCACTGGGAATATGGGGGTGAACATCTCAGGCATAGAGCTGCCTTAGCAGAACTGATCGAACAAGGCAGAGAGACATGGAGCAGATAGTCCCAAGAGCCCCTCTAGAGGGTGTTTCTGAAACTGGCTAGTGTTGGCTTCCAACACAGTGGTCTCCCATGTCTAAATCCACGGGTCTGTCTGTAGTTGGTGCAGCTGGACCTGGGCTCCTTTTCAGATCTGGCTGCCTGCAAGGGTCCTGCAGCCCACCCTTGCCAATTCCTTGCATTCATGTTTCCTGTTCCACCAGCTGGCGTGCTTTCTGTTTTTCTGATTGGATCCTGAAATACGCCTGTCTTCTGTTACACTGGTTCAGTTTTCTGCAGTGTTCAATATGCTGTTTACTGTCTTCTGTGTGTGTGTGTGTGTGTGTATGTATATATATATACACTTCTCATTCAGCAGTTATAATTTTTTCTTCCATGGTGGCGGTTTCTTGATTTCAGATGTTATCCTATTTATAATTCCCTACTCTAGATTCTCAGTTGCTATTTCCTTTTGACTTTAAAGAACTTAAATTAGAAATTATCTTTAACAGAAAATGCCTCTTGCTTCTTGTCTTTTTAGAGGAAGAAACAAATCTATTTTCAGTTCTATAGTTTGCTCCCTTATTTTTGTAGTATAATTCTTTTTTTATGGCTGGGGGATGTTTTTCCCCTACTATTAGAAGTTGGATCAGTTCCTGTCTGAATCTTTCAAGCCTTCGGAACTAACATAGTTCCAAATGGTCAATTCATTAGTTTGAGTCATTTTCCATTAGTTTGGAAAACGGACATCGGGTGGTCATGCTTTTGGATTGCAAATTCAGAAAATAATCAGTTTGTGTGGGCTGTGGGGAGAATCATACGTAGAGCTTGGAAGCGTTTGAAACTGAGTGTTTAAGAAGGTTATTTCCATAATTTTTAGTACATTCAGTAGCTAACTGGAATTTGTCTTGTATGTTTACCCTCCTTAGGACTCAGGAGTTTGCCCTCCTTAGGAGTCCGTCCGTGTCCTGGCACCAGTGTCAGGTGTAGCCAGGACTGGGTGACACCTGGGTTTCTCACTTGCTGTAGTGTCTGGTGCCCAGTCGACTGCTTGCTACCTCTGTTGGATCCAGATATGTGACACTGCGGTTGCTCCCTGTCCCCCACTTGTCTGTAATCTTTTTGTTTCCACATGGGGGAGTGAAATGTGCTTCTTGCTGGGGGTCTTCCAGGGATTGCCCGTTTCAGTTGGGAAAAACAACAGGTTGGGCTGGTCCTTTCTTCAATCTCATCCTGCCCATGTGAGATGTACTTAGAGATTTCTCGATGTATCTTGCTTACGGATAACACCCTTTCCTAGGTCCCAGTGCCAATAGGTTTTCTATATATGTGCAGAGAGCACAAGCGAAGGACACAGAAGCAGATGATGAACAGAAATGTATGTGCACATACACACACATACACACATACACAAATATATGTATTTACTTGTTTTATTGGGAGGCTGGGAAAATGACTTCACTCTCATCTTTTCACTTGCTAAGTAGTTAATGTAGTAAATCCTGGAAATAACTATAAACTAAGCATTGTTACCTTTCCATTTCCGTTGAGCAAAGAAAGGAAATAGAAGTAGAAGATAAATAGAAATTTCCACTATTGGTCTTTCATGCTTCATCTGGTTCGATACAGATTATTTGGTGTTGTCAAAATGGCCATCTTCATTTAGCAGCACTGAGAGAAATTTCTTTCAGAAAATGAAGCAATCAAGGCAAAGAAAAAAAAAGACAAAAAAAAAAAAAAGAAGAAGAATGATAATAAAATAAGCCACAAAACCCAGCTCCTTCCATTAGCAAACTGGTATCTCATATGTTGGAGTCACTCTCACTCTATGGTAGACTAATGGCAATATGATTCCGATGAATAACAGGGTCATAAAGTCCCGAATCTTTGGGATTGACCCAAAGATCCCTTGTGGGACATTAGAGGAGGATTTGTGGCTGAATTATGCAGGAAACTTGAGATTTTTTTCATTCTGGGTTTACTCACAGTATACCTTAGGCACAGTTTTGTTGTCAGTTATGTGACCTTCGTACCACTTGGCGTCAGAAGTTCTGAATCATAAGGGCTGTGGCAGTTTAGGGATCTCGGATAGAAGCAAGCTGAGTTTGCATCTCGGGGGACAGCAGAGAAATGGGAGAATGGATCTTGTCCCCCACCTGAAGTTCCAATCCTTTAAGATCTTTTGGTTTATATATATACTCACGAAGACCTCTGAATAGATAGCACCGCTGCTGACAAAAGACATTGGTCGCCTCTGGGAGGGAACAGCATTAAAAGTAAAATTCAGAGGAAAGTAAATACTTGGATTGCCGTGCTTGTTATTCATTGAGTGTTTTGGACTTGCTAAAAGCAACTTTAATGTATTTATACAATTTATAAAGACATAACTGATTCTAGAGCTCTGCTCTTTACAGGGGACATATTTCATGTTATTGTAAGCACTGAAGAAAATTAAATCAATAAATTCCCAGCCTGTAATTTGAGATACTCAATTTGAAGAAAAATACATTGTCAGGGAGGGAGGGAGAAATCTTTTACGTGGAGGAAGACTTGTAAACAAACCTGTCTTTGCTCTGCTATCCTGGGCTCTCAAGTGACAGTAAGAATTACTCTCTTGCTGCAAGATTATGAAAGTGTTATGACACCTCCAAAGTAGCAAAGGCCAGGTCCCCACCTTTTTTTTTTTTTTTTTAATGAAGCATATGCACAAGTAGAAAGGAATGCAAGGGAAGTTCCCTCTCTCGTTTTCTGAACTGTCCCCGCATGTCCCTTCCCCTGAGAAGGCCTTTCTGGTTAGCAGTCAGCCTGTGTGTCTGAAAGCTTAGTGCATTGTTACCCATCGCTGGCACCGATGCTCTCTGCCCACTGGCATGCCAATTAACCTCTCCACGTGTCACCCTTCCATGTGTAGAAGGTTAATAGTGCAGCTTGTTTGCAACGTGCCTTGAGCCTTCCATGAAGGGCACTACCCTGATACCCAGCATTGCTGTTTGACTGGAGGGCGTTTTGTTTTTTAATTATGTGTTTGGTTGGGTAGGTTATAGATTTTGTTGTGGATGAATGTTGCCCCTTCTCCCTGGTTACAAATAAAAAGACTAATAGGTAATCTAACTCTATTACCATCTTCTAGAGCCCCCTAGAGGGTTAAGGGAATGGCAGAGGTTACAGATTAATAATACATTCTTTAGTTAATAAAAAAAAAAATCATGTGCATCTCAACTGCATAATAGTGTAGATGGTAATTTATTAGACCACGTGTTTCATCAATTGTGCAGCAGATAACTCTGCAAAGACTCATGCAATAATGAGGTGTTCTGAGTTTTTTTCTGCTTTCCCGGTTAATTCTTTCATCTTCATATCGATATAGAACGTTAGGAACTCTTCTGCCAAGGTTATTTCAAATGTGTTTATGGATATTTGGGAAAAATGTGATTCTTGTATTCTGGAACTCCTGAAACAAGCTGCTTATCTGTGTGTATCTAGGTTGTGACATTGAGCTCACGAATTTGTTGTACTTGGACCAAATGTGATTAAGCCTGGTCTTGGAGCAACGCCAGCATGTCACCTATCTCATATGTCTGTTGCAGATTTACGGAAAAACTTTGAACAGGACCCACAAGGAAGAGAGGTCCCCATTGAAGGCATGATCGTGTTGCATTGCCGCCCGCCGGAGGGAGTCCCCGCAGCAGAGGTAAGACAGACAGACCCTTGGCACTGGTCGCAGTGAGGAACCAGCCCTGTTCCTAAGAGGGAGGGCGTGGTCCAGCATGGCCACGAGGAAAGGAAAAGAGACTGTCTAGGATGCTCGCTGCCTGGACCCAGTTGCTAAAGATGGTGGAGAAATCGTGCAGGAAATAAGCTGGAAGAGGAACTGTTCTCCCAGCTACTTCCTTGTTGACACAGAGCCCTAGCTAGGCAGCCTGGGTAGGGATGGATCTGCGTCTTACTGCTGGTGACCTCAGACCACACAGGTGTCATTCTCTGTCCCCGATCAGGGCACTCTGATATGCACATTGGCTTACGGATCACCCCTGAGCTTTCTCAGGCACAGTTGCGTGGAAGAGCATGCAGAGAAAGGAGGTCACAAGCCCATCGCCCTGAGTTTCACTGGTGCTTGCTCCTTCTTCACTTGTCCCTGGAGCAAATAGTCACTGAGCGTGTGTTACGTTTTAGGCACGGTGCTGGCATTGGGGATGTGAAGTGAGATGAAGCCACAGGTCTCTAATCTGTTATCCTTCCTTCACAGTGGGACGTCTAGAATCCGGAGTCTCTACGTTGTTTGCTTCTTGAATGTGATCTGGGACTTCTAACGTGCTATTAGAATAAAACTGTCACTGATAACATACGGTGGTAGTAAGGAAGGCTTTCTAAATCATTTAACCATGATGAAAAGATGTATAGACTAGAAGTATAGTTGTTATTGGAGGAAAAATACTAAGTAGAAGGCATGCTTAGTAGAATGAGAAATTATAAATTTATCAACATAGGGCTGAGTTTAGCAGTAGATAGTCCAGTTTTAGCTCTCCTATGGGAAGCTAGAAAACTGGCTTTAGAGCTACTATTTATTCACTGAGAAGGAGAGATTAAAAAAAAAAAAAAAAAACAACCCAAGAAGTGAAAACAAAACAAACAGAAGCCTGTGCCTCGCATTTTAGCAAAATTGGGATTTTGTGATTGGAAGGACAGAGGAGAGAAAATGAAGGGGAATGGAAAAACACACACACTGGCACATTTGGGCAGAAAGCATGCTGGGTGGACACTATTCAAAGCTCAGATGGTTTATAGAAGTGAAGCAAACGGACTTGAAAATTAAAGTGAACGGTCCATGCGTGGTATGAAATGATTAGAAAGGAAAATGCTTATTTTTAAATTTGTGTTTAATGTGGAACAAAAAGATATTGATCTTCCTTTGCTGCCTTCTGGTTCCCTACCAAGCGCATGCCCTTGTTTCCTGAGCAAGGCGTTCAGTGCACGAGGGAATGTGTTAATCTCATTCAGGATGGCCCGCTTGCTATTGAGAGTCTCACTTGGTATCTGCTGTTCTTTTTTTTAGGTTGTTGTTTATTTTGTCCTTTTAGGGACAGGGTCTTGCTCTGTTGCCCTGGCTGGAGTACAGTACCCTGATCATAGCTCACAGCAGCCTCAAGCTCTGGGGCTCAAGTGATCCTCCCACCTCAGCCTCCTGAGTAGCTGGGCCATCATGTCTGGCTGATTTTTAATTTTTTTTTTTTTTTGAGACAAATTCTCACTCTGTTGCCCAGGCTAGAGTGCCATGGAGTCAGCCTAGCTCACAGCCACCTCAAACTCGTGGGCTCAAGCGATCCTCCTGCCTCAGCCTTCCAAGTAGCTGGGACTACAGGCATGAGCCACCACGCCCGGCTAATTTTTCCTATATATACTTTTAATTGTCTGGCTAATTTCTTTCTATTTTTTTAGTAGAGACGGGATCTTGCTCTTGCTCAGGCTGGTCTCGAACTCCTGACCTCAAGCGATCCTCCCGCCTCGGCCTCCCTGAGAGTGCTAGGATTACAGGCGTGTGATTTTTAAGTTTTTTTTTTTTTTTTTTTAGAGGTGGGGTCTTGCTATGTTGCCCAGGCTGGTCTTGAACTCCTGGCCTCAAGCGATCCTCCTGCCCCTGCCTCCCAATAGCTACAGTTATTTACCTTCACTGCCCATCTGTCAGAAATCCCAATTTGCCAAATGTTTCATGCTTAAAAATGTCTAGCCTCTGCCATACGACCGCGTGAAACAGTCCCCTGGTGTTCCCATGTTCCCTTCTAGTTCTGTGCTGGGTCACCACGGTCAACTTTAGCAGCAGTAGAGAAGGGTCAGTGGGAAGGAAGTTAATGTTTTTATTAGTGATCTGCCTGTGGAAACCTAGCATTTGTCTAGTAATCAATTTTTACACATGGAGGAGAACTTAGATATTTGCAGGACACAGCATTTGCATTTTAGAGGCAGGAAAACTGATACTTAGACCAATGACCTACCGAAGGTCTTGCAGCCATTTAAGGGCTCTGTTCGGAATCCTCCAGACCACTCAGGGTAGAAATCCGTGTTCATTTAGTGCCCTATAAGACCCAATACCGTGTGGGCTGCTGTTCCATCATCTTCCACTATTCCACACCTGACCTAGGTATAGCCACACTGTCTTCCTCACGCTTTCTCACGTGCACCAGCCATGCTCCTACCTCAGGGCCTTTGCACGTGCTGGCCTCTGCTGGAACACTCTCCTCCAGCTGTTACAATGCTTTGTCTCTTTTTCCTTCCGGTCTTGCTCACATATCACCTGCTCAGGGAGGCTGCTCTGGACATTCCGTTGAAAATGTTGCCTTCCCACTCCAGAGCTTTTCCCTGATTTACATTTCCTTCTTATCTGCTATCACAAGCATTCTGTATTTTCTTTGCTTATTTTCTTTCTACCCTACTGGAATTTAAGTTGCATGAGGGAAATTTTTGTTTACTCTTTTTCATCACCGTATGCCCAGAACATAAAACAGGGTTTCTCGTGAGTACCGTTGGAAAGATGAAAGATAACAGGGGTTGGTGAGGATGTTGCTCTGTTGATGGGAATGTAAATGAGTGTGGCCATTACGGAGGACAGCACAGAGGTGCCTCAGAAAACTAAAAATAGAACCACCACGTGCCCCGGCAGTTGCACTCCTGGGTATACAGTCAAAGGAAATGAAATCGGGGTATCAAAGAGATATCTGCGTTCTCATGTTCATTGCAGCGTTACTCACAATAGCCAAGATATGAACTTGGTGTAAGTGTTTATCATGGGGTAAATGGATAAGGAAAATACGATGTCCACACGCAGGGAAATACTATCCAGTAACCCTGTGATTTGGGACAACGTGGGTGAGTCTGGAGGACATTATGTCAAGTGAAATGAGCCAGGCACAGAAAGAAAAATGTGACCTGACCCCACTCACAAGCAGAATCTAAAGACGTTGAGCTCCTAGAGTGAAGTGTAGAGTGGGGATCACCAGGTGTTGAGCGGGGCAGGTGGGGCGAGATTGGGAAGATGTTGGTCTTCAAATCCACAGATATTCAGCAAGGTAGGAGGAATATGTTTACCAATCTTTCGTATAACATGGTGACTATAGTTAATAACAATGTATTCTAGTCTTGAAAGTTACCAGGAAGAGTAGTTGACTTTAAGTGTTCTCACCACCAAAAAAATGATACGTATGTGAGGCAAAGGCATATGTTAATTGGCTCGATGTGGCCATTCCAGTGTGTACCTGTTTCAAAACAACGTGGTGTTTGTGATAAATGTATACAATTTTTGTCGATTTAAAAAATAAATTAATTTTAAAAATACAAACTATGTTTCTCACACCCAGCTACTGTATAAGTATTTGTTGAATATGAATGAAAACTAGTTTCCGGACTATCTTGATGAATATTTGAGGTTAGGCCAGGATTAGCCGCAGTGCGAAATCCACTGGATTATTTTTTCCCCTCCCATTACTGGGTGCTAGCAAGTGAGGTAAACGTTCCCCAGGTGCTTCTTTGAAGATGTAAATTAAAAAAAGGAAAGAACAAAAGAGAGTGGAAGAAGGGATATACCATCTGGTGAGGTAATAGCCAAAAGCAAAAATCCACTCTGGAGCGTGCACGTGTGCGTACAAACTCACCCTCACCCCCTACACACACACACAAACACGGAAGCATCTTGCAAGAGATTGCACGTGATTTATGAATTTCTGGGACTCTGAGGCTGCTCAGGACTGTGCTTGGTGGAGGGTATTCCCGTGGGAAAATGGGCTGGCATCTAGGAAGAAAGTCGCGTGCCTGTCTGTCCAGTTATTTGGAAGGCCTGAACTCTGCACATCCCCGCATCTTCCTGGCCCCGACGTTCTACTCGTGAAGGTAAATGAGTTCTGCTTATTGGCTCAGTTTGTTTCTTTCTTCATTTGCTTCCTGATGGTGCCTCTTAGCTGACACCACAAGGACCAGAGCAGGATGTGAAAAACCTTCAGTAGCAGCACGATCCGGTGGCGGTGGGAAAATACTGGCGAGAGCTGCTGAACAGCGAAGAGGGGAACACAGTGTAGACGTATCAGAAAGTCAGTTTTCTTTTCTGGTCCCTACCGTCCTGACACGTTTCCAGACCGTAGCTGTTCACTGTCTTCATCAGCTTCCCAGGACTGCTGTAACCAATTGCCACCAACTAGGAGGCTTCGAACAACAGAGATGTATTCTCTCGTAGTTCTCGAGGCTGGAAGCCCGAAATCAAGGTGCTAGCGGGGTGACTTCCTCCTGGGGGCTCTGAAGGAGCATCTGTACCCTGCCTGTCTCCAGCTCCTGCTGGTGACTGGCCATCCTTGGTGTCATTGGCTTGTGGACACGTCAGTCTCTGCATCCATCTCATCTTCACGTGGCATTATCCTCTCTGTGTCTCTGTGTGTCTAAACGTCCCTCTTATGGAAAGGACACCAGCCAGTGGATTAGGGCCAACTCTAGTCCAGTGTGGCCTCATCTTAACATTCTGGGTCAGGTCTCAGCATATCTGCAAAGACCCAATGTCCAAATAAGGTCACACTCACAGGTTCCAGGCGAACATGAGCTTTTGTTTTGTTTTGTTTTGTTTTTCCCAGCATATTATGGGGGTACAAAAGTTTAGGTTACGAACATGAATTTTGAGGGCTGCTATTCAGCTCTGTTCAAATCCCATTCTACCTTTGGCATCATACCACGTTGCACATCTTAGTGCTGTGTGTGTTTTCAGGAATACATTTCAGAGCCAGGCCAGCTTGAAATGAAGTAGAGTTTTATTCCAAGGAGCGGGCAGGGCTGTAGGATGGTTTAAGACAGAAATTCTGAGCTGAGAAAGGGGCAAATGCTTTTATAAATTTTTAGGTTAAAATGCTTTTTAACTTTTGGATTGTAGGTGGACATGAAGGATGTTTCAGCTACATTGTGGGTTAAATGGGCTACTGTGAGGCTCTAACAGACATTCGTAGCATCAGGTTAACGTGGGACAGCATCCCGAGGAATTTCATTTCATCATGGGGGGAATACTACCAATGTCTGTACACCCACACTTACAACTCTTGTCCTTTCAGCAAGAGTAATTTGTGACCACCAAGGTCTGTGATTTTGTTGAAGGGAACATAGGATGGGAGAAGAAAGCAGAGAGAGGACAGAGATGGAGAATGAAAGTGAAAATGTTCAGACCCTTCCACGGTCGGGGTCTCCCTCACCATGGGGACGTTTGCCAACACCTGTCATGTGGTCCAGGTCACTGAGAGTGTGCAATTGTGCTTATTGACTTCCCAGCGATGCGGGGGTCCTGTAGTTAATGGCAGTAATTGGGAAGTGCGCTTGGAAATTGGTCAGTCATGTAATTGTCACTGCGAGATATTATCAGAGTTATCGTCCCTGAGCAGGCCACCGTGCCACCACTTGCTTCCCATCCTTCCTACCTCCTGTGGAGCCCACAGGGCCATGACTGAAGGGGATGTGGCTGGCAGGGCCCTGGTATATCAGCTGGCTTTGTCCCTCAGCGGAATAGGCAGTCTCCACTTGACAATTGAAAGGCACGTTGGGGACATGTTTGAGTCTCGTTTTCACAGACGTATTTCATATGCACAGGCATATGCAAGAGCCTTCTCTCTGCAACATGGAACTTTCTTGGAAACTCATCTATGTGACGAGAGAAAGTGGTTTGTGTAAGAGTGAGAAGAGCCACCATTTGTGAAATGTCCCCATGTGCCAAGAGTGATGTCGAGTGGTTTCTCTGTTATTTCCTTTACTTTGCAGAGGAACGCCGTGAGCTGCTGGAAGGCCACCCCTGTTTCCACGCCTGTCCTAAGGCAGCTTGTCTGAGCTCAGATCACTCAGAAGCACAAGAACTGAGACTCCGGGTGTCAGCCCAACCTAACTTTAAAGTTCACATCTTTCCTTTCTCTGTCATTTTTTTTTGTTTGTTTTTATTTGTTGGTTTTAATGGGACTGTGGGTTTATTTATTTTCCCCAAGGCCGTTTGAGGCTTGGAAATGGCCAGGCCAGTGATAGCTTATCTGCCTGCTGTGCTGCCTGCACCGCATGCTTACAAATACAGGTTTTTGGATTAAATTCTCTTTTAACTAATCTTTTTTTTTTTTTTTTTTTTTTGAGACAGAGTCTCACTCTGTTGCCCTGGCTAGAGTGAGTGCCGTGGCATCATCCTAGCTCACAGCAACCTCAGACTCCTGGGCTCAAGCGATCCTCCTGCCTCAGCCTCCCCAGTAGCTGGGACTACAGGCATGCGCCACCATGCCCGGCTAATTTTTCTATATATATTTTTAGCTGTCCATATAATTTCTTTCTATTTTTAGTAGAGACAGGGTCTCGCTCTTGCTCAGGCTGGTCTCGAACTCCTGACCTCGAGCGATCCACCCTCCTTGGCCTCCCAGAGTGCTAGGATTACAGGTGTGAGCTACCGCGCCCGGCCTTAGCTAATATTCTGATCCTAATTTTGCTATATATTCTGTGTCTCCTTGTTTGAAATAGGTGATCTGATAGCAAAACTAAGAACAGAGCACTGAGAGTGTGGATGCTTTGGGAGCCGAGGGGCACAAGAAGCCTGGGGTGAGACATCTTGGGAGCTTTCTGTCCTTCCAGGGGTGGGGAGCCCAGGATTGATGCTATATCCTAGGAGACAGGAGGGTACTGGGTGCCTAAAGTTTCACAGAGGAGGCCACATAGGAGAAGAAAAGGGGGCAGTGCAAGAATCAAGGGTAATCTCCACCCTCCCTACAGTCTTCTCTGTGTTTGGCCATGGCCCTGACAGATCACATTGCCAGGAAGG
Source organism: Lemur catta (assembly GCF_020740605.2). Lineage (NCBI taxonomy): Eukaryota > Metazoa > Chordata > Mammalia > Primates > Lemuridae > Lemur > Lemur catta. The sequence continues at coordinate 10,939,668 of NC_059149.1, read as the reverse complement.
GCCCCAGATGTCCTCTGCTAAGTGCATCCTGGTGTCCTTGTCACAGGATTATGTCTCCCAGACTACCTCGTTGGGGAATGTGGACAGAACCAAGGATTGTCCATGCGGCACAGTGGGAAAAAGTATGACCTTTCGAGTCAAACAACCCAGCATCAGACTCTGACTTCCTCGTGCAGTTTACTAACCACCATGAACCTCAGTCTCCTCCTCTGAAAATGGGAAAAATCCTTTCCTTGTAGGACTGCTATGAGGCAAAGAAGAAAGAAACCCTAAAATATGCAAAATAGTTGGCATACGTTCTCATACTAGATAAATGGTAGACATTATTGTGACATCCGTGGTTCCTCTTCCTCTTTGTTTTTAAAACTTCTGGAAGCTTTAATAATCAGAGAAAGAGGTAAGGCCCCATTGTGGTTGGAGAACCAGATTAAAACTGAAAACTCGGCAGCATCTAACACGCTTTCAGCCCTGCGAAGAAGGAGGGAGCTGCTAAGACCACCCCTCACCCCCGGCCGCCCATGTGCTCTGTCTGTCCCCAGCCAGTGCCCTCTGTGCTTGTCCTTCAAGCTCATCAAGTGACAAAGACACTTGCCCAAAAGCTTCCTGCCCACCCCCCCTCGTCTTGTAATCTGTCACATGGGGGAATTAAATGGTTATTGGTGGAGGCTGGTGACTGTTAACGCTTGTTCATCTTGCCTAGCGCCATGAAAGTGTCTTATGAATATCATCGTTGTCACTAAAACACCTTATGAAAAATGTTACGTGAACCTGGAGGTTCTCACCAGACTTATTTACAGACTGGTTTGGATGAAATAACAGGGCACACACGTGCTCTACAAACTACCTGAGATGTGGATGGATGATGACTCAAGCTTTTCCAAACTCCATGAGCTCATCGTAGCAGCTGCATCTGTTAGAACATACTTGTCCCTGCAGTTATTTTTAACCTTAACTTTGGGTCAGTTCTAACTAAAGATAGCAACTTCAGTGCTTGTGACACTTGTTGTTTAGCTAAAACCAATTTGCTCTTTTCAAAACAATTCATTATCCCACACTGCACTTTTTTTATACTCCCTAATTAAATGGAAAATCTATCTTTCATAAAAGTTAGAAATTGTGTCCAATGAAAATCCGACATTTTAATGGTTTTCCACAGATTAAAATTGTAGAGTTCTCAATAAACCCTGATTTACTGATGTTGGCTGTAAAATGGTTATTGCCGTTAATAAAGCCTGTAAATCTTAACAGGTTATATTTGCCTTGGACAATAAAACTTGCCATAAAGGCTTAGTGTCTAAGGCTAATTCTGCTCACATCAAGGTAAACAGCCTACTCAAAATAATTCAGCGTCTTTGAGAATTAAAACCCTAAAGCTAAGGACAGGACAGATTCTAGCCTTGAGGCATTGCATGCCAGGGGCTACTGTTGCTTTTAATCTCACCAAGGAGTCAGGATGATGCTGGAATTAAAAAACTCAAAGACGGTCAAGGGTGTTAGTCCATGCAGGGTAGATAAGGAAAAGGTTCTCTTCTGTCTGCCCAGCACCGGATCAGTTTTGTCATTGGCTGGTCCCCTGGGGCAGAGTGAAAGACTATGTTAATATTTTCTGCTCCATAAAGCGTGCCCGGGTCATGTAAGTGTTAGAAGCCAAATTATAGAGTGACAGGGTGGGGCGCAGTGGTGTGGGCAGTTCGGGAGAAGGAGATCGTTTCCCCTTGTTTTCCTTCTAGATGCCCACCCGGAAATCAAGATGTTTTGAAAAGCCCTTTGTTAATCCTGGTGCACGCTGACATTGGTCATGGTTTCTCGTGTTTGGGGAATTTCTTTTCAAGTCTCACTTACCGCCCGGGCACGGTGGCTCACGCCTGTAATCCTAGCACTCTGGGAGGCCGAGGCGGGAGGATCGTTTGAGCTCAGGAGTTCCAGACCAGCCTGAGCAAGAGCGAGACCCCGTCTCTACTAAAAAAATACAAAGAAATTATCTGGACAACTAAAAATATATACAGAAAAAATTAGCCGGGTGTGGTGGCGCATGCCTGTAGTCCCAGCTACTCAGGAGGCTGAGGCAGGAGGATCGCTTGAGCCCAGGAGTTTGAGGTTGCTGTGAGCTAGGCTGACACCATGGCACTCTAGCATGGGCAACAGAGTGACACTCTGTCCCAAAAAAAAAAAAAAAAAAAGAGTCTCACTTACCTAAGATAAAAGGCAAAAAACTGACTTTTCTAGTGATCTCTGCACTTAGGTGTCTCCAGGTGGAGAAGTGAGCGGTGTGGGGGGCTGTGGGGCAGCTCTTCAGGAGAACTAGAAGAACCAGCATCTTTTCCAAGTCTCCCAGTTGGGAGACCGTGTCGTGTTTTTCATGCTGCAGGCGTGTTCCTTTCCCTGTGGTACATTGGGACATTGTTTCTGGCTGCTTAGTGTCCTAGCCTGGCTTTCTGGCCCTCCCGGAGGTTGTGGGAACTACTAATATTATTTAATAAAGTTCTTTCCTTTGCTGGAGCAGAGTCTGTTGCTTGTAGCGAAGAACACGGATCATTTCTGTGTACACGCCATGTCCTGCTGTTAATGCTTTAAGGATGTCTTGGATAAATATCTGGAAGTCATCAGAACAAAGGAAGTGATTGTGAGCCAAAGACTATTTGCGGGGTGTTAATCTCTATCTGTAGAAATAAGGAGGGGGGACCTAGAAAGCCCCTTAAGGCCCCTTTTATATTGCTAATTATCCCTGATGTATATACAGTAGAATCCACATACTATCTGTGACTTGGCCATTGTTCTAATAATTCTGCCTAGACTGGTGCCAGGCAATTTTCAAGTCAGAAACCTTATGGCCCGCTCCCCTGCGAGGGTGTTCTTAATGAAAGGTTCATTTGTTTCTAATGTGCTCATTGGCGTAAAACCCAGGAGAGAATCTTATGACACTGGACTGTTTAATCCAAGAATCGCTAGACTATTGTGTTTAACCTCAATCAAATAGACTGTGAAATGAGGATTTTATTTAAAAAATAAGACTCTTAATAATTCACTAGAGAAATGTTAAGTGGGGTGCCCAAGTTCTGAAGCAGTGGGGCCTCAGGTATAAATAATTAATCTAATTTGGTGCCGCCAAAGCAGAGAGAATGTCTAATAGTCCAGATAAACTTTGCTTTGAGGAGACTGACAATGAGGACCTTCGCAGAAAACCACATTTGATTAGAATGTATAATATGCTAATAGCAACCTAATGCACTCTAAAGAAAAGGGAATGTTGAATTGGTTAAATACTAGTAATTAAGTGCCAGTAAATGACTTCTCTGGAACCATTCCTGCAAAAAAAAAAAAAAAAAATGCTATTATAAAAGAGATGGGAAAATGAGGCTAATATAAGTTATTTAAAAAGTGCTAAAAAGTGCATGTCTATAGCCTAAATACCCTCATCATTAATACTGGGCCTTAAGTAAATTCTATTTAATGAACTGATTTTTGCCACGGCCTTAGCGAGGAACCTCTAGTTCTTTCTGAAGCTCCCGATTGTTACTTATTTATTCTTTTTCCCTCTTGTTCTGTATTCCTAGAGCATGGAAGTTAGAATTACATTTTTCAAAGGCAGAGACCAAAGATGAGATTGCAAAGCTCATCGCTGCCTCTTTCTTTCTTTCCAAGGCTTGTTCTTTTCTTTTTTTAATTTTATTTTTTTATTTCAGCATATTATGGGGGTACAAATGTTTAGGTTATGTACATTGCCCTTGCCCCACCCGAGTCAGAGCTTCAAGCGTGTCCATACCCCGACATGCGCACCACACCCATTAGGTGTGTATATTCCCATTCTCTCCCCCCGACACCTGCCCCACACCCAATGAATGTTACCACTATATGTGCACTTAAGTGTTGATCAGTTAAAACCAATTTGATGGTGAGTACATATTGTGCTTGTTTTTCCATTCTTGGGATACTTCACTTAGTAGAATGGGCTCCAGCTCTAGCCAGGATAATACAAGAGGTGCTAGATCGCCATTGTTTTTTGTGGCTGAGTAGAACTCCATGGTATACATAGACCACATTTTATTAATCCACTTATGGATTGATGGGCACTTGGGTTCTTTCCACATCTTTGCAGTTGTTCTCTGAGGAGGTTATTTCCAGGCCTATGTCTGTGTCCTTGTCATTTCTCCTTGCTTGGACGGTCCTTGTCCTCCTTCCTCAGTTGTGTGGTTTGAACAGTCATGGAGGATCTGCTCAAACCAGCCAGTCTCTGAGTCCATCCCTGCCCATCCCAGCTGTCCCTGCTCTCTCCTTATAAATACCTCATTTGGCTGGTGTGGACTGCTCAAGTAACGACAGCATTTCTCCCTCCCTTTGAAGGCTTTCCTAGAATATCATTTTGAATATATATATATATATTTTTTTTTAATTTTCTGTTTTTTTTCCTGACTCATGTATTTAATTTTTCATGCCTGTGTGACATATCTCCTAATTCCCTCCAGGATAGGAAATGCAAAGTGTATTCTTCCATGCCGTCTCCCATCCCCCATGCACCTGGAAATATCATCGATATGTGGGAAGCATACGAGACAGAGTGGATGAATATTTGCACAGCCTCTGTGTGGTGCACATAGTAATAAAGTCTTAAATTTGAATATCACTGTACTATTTGTCAAGATTTCCACATACGTTGACTCATGTGATCCTTAAAGCTACCATTTGTAAGTAGGCAAATACAACAATATCTCTTTTATGGAATCTTTCATTGAGAAACTACTGTCTAGCTCACATTTATTGGGTGTGTGCTCTGTGCCAGGTGCTGTTCACAGAATCTTCCCAGCAACTCCCTGAGGTAGGTAGATGCCAGTTATAGACATGGGGAAACCGAGGCACAGAGCAGTCAAGCGACTTACTTGAGGGCGTAGTTACTGAGTGATGGAGCCAGTATTTGAACCAGACAGCCTGGCTTCAGAGCCTGTGCCCTTAAACTCTACCTGGTGAAGCTTCTTGATGTGTCAGACGTTGCATCCTGAGTGCCAGCTGCTTAAAATAGTGGGTCTGTCTGTAACTAGTTCACCATCTGGTTTCATATGGACACAGGTAAGCATGGTGAGATAATGGCATGTATGAGCATGTATGTGTGCACACACATGCACACCTGCTTTTCCTCCATTTTTTCCCCTTGTATCTATGATTCTAGGTCTGAGCTCTGTAGCTCCCCAGTTGCAATTAACTCTCCTAATTTGATTGCATGGGAATCTGCATTGCATTCAACGTCTAGAGAAGGTTTGGCAGAGTCACTTAGCACCAGTGACAACTTTGAGCAGGCTTTGATGGGATGGAGAAACACCGTTGACAAACTGTCCCTTTATTTCTCCTCCCCCTCCTCTCCAAATTTTTCCCGCCAGCAGGAAAATTGCATCCTTTATCCTTTACTGACTTACGGTTTTTCAAAAATATAAAATTTGCACATTGTGCATAAGCTTTCTCAAGGTGTGGGAGGTGCAATAAATGGATCAGACGGAAGGCAGTTGGGAGGAAAAAATCAGAAGGCCAGCTATTAATCAATCCATAGTAAGCATTTTCTTTTCCAGACACCACACGTAAGAAAAGGGAATGCATGATTTCTAAATTAACATAACGAAGGCGTAGAGCTATTTCTCTGTCCTGTGCCTTCTTACACAGTTTAGCGGCAATAAACGGTCTTTATATCTTGAATTATGCAGAAGCAAAAGCAGCCTGGGATGCCTCCACGTGCAGAGCTGCGGATCTGTAATTCAGCAGTAATGTTCCATGGGCATGAATCAAGAACCCCAGCCCAGTCCTGCTGAGACAGCATGGATTTTAATGTTTCTGTGAAGCATGCCGCACGCCATCCTGATTCACTTAGCCAGCGCAGACTGCCTTTGTCTTTCAGGCAGAGCTTATTAAAACAGAAATAAACACCGACCACAATCACTCCAACAACAGCTTCTCTTGGTAATTCTTTGCCATGATCCCTAAATCCTAATTGCTCCCCACACAGTCTATTTAGGAAGAAATGCCACCATGTGTAATGCCTTTTTCTTTTAGTTAATTGTGGGCAAATGGAAGATGCGCTAGCCCCATGGACAGTTTTCTCCGTAACTGCTAGTAAAATAGAGCATGCCCATTTTTCCTTCATGGGTAGTTTAGAATAAGCACCTGCCTACAGGTACTATTAAGATACAACAAGCTGATTGCACTGCAGTTGAGCTTCAGTTTCAGAATTTGTGCCTGCCGAAAGAATCCTAGATGGCCTCTTTCATTGCACCGCACAGTGCTCAAGCTTTTCCACTCTGTAAAACCTTAAGGAGCTGTGATCTTCCCTTGGAGTCACCTTAGTAAGTGAAAGAGTGACTTACTGAAACTCCCAGAGCTCTGGTTTGTGCAAATTTTGTGGCTTCCACACCGCAGATTCCAAGCACAGCACCCAGCTTAGCAGCTGCACAGTCCTCATCGCACACAAACTCAGATTCACTTGGTTATATCAGTTAAGCTTCCAAGGCAAAGATCCAACGTTCAGAACTGAACAGCTGATAATCCCCTGCTGTGGTGAATTTTGATTTAAATATAACTGAGTCTCTCTTGGCTCTGGCTTAACTGAATTGGAACTGTTCTTTTAATTGTTGATTCAGTATTGGCTTACAGACCTGGCTCTCAGTCCTCCCAACAGACTTTCTCTGTGGATGTATTTATTAATCGTGTGCAGTATTCCTCATCCTCCGTGGACTGCCGGCCCTGGCCCTCACTAGGTACAAGTGATGGCTCAGACCTTGATTTCTACGTGCAGAAAGTGCCAGGCTGATGATTCCGGTGCTGGCTCGACACCATCGTTTGGAGATCACCTTCTAGAGGTGGCCTTGGCTCACCACTGCAGGGAAACAGACAGCCAGATCTGCACGATACCACCAGCATTTGACAGGAGTAGTTACTCTGGCGTGTCAGTTGCAGATGGGCCCAGGTGATCAATTTAATCTTTTCTTTCAACATTACCACTTAGGGTACTGCTTGAAATGCCTCCGTTACGGTATCTGGGTATGTTTAGGAGGAGCGCTCAATGGCAGCGGACGTCGTACGTTTGTCTGGAGAGGTTGACCCACATTCTCATTTTTAATTAACTCTTTTGGCTGATGGCAACATGAATTGGTGCTTAGAGGGGTGGTGGGAATGAGAGATAAAGAAAAAGAATAATAAAGCTAATGGGGAAAAAAAGACTTCAGAGTAGAGATGGGAACTGACAAATGCTGGCTTCTGTTTATAGGTCATTTTATTCGATTTTGTGATCTGCCAGCTTGATAGAGTCCTCTGGTCACCGTTGTTAGTTACCATACATGGAGGGCCACGTGCCAGGCTCTCTCCTGACTCCTTAATACATATCACCCTGTTTTATTTTCCCCACTGAGTTAGATCCCACTATTATCTTTCATCGTACCGACGAGGTAGCTGAGGCTCAGGTTAAGTAACTTCCCCAGGGTCCCTCAGATGGTAGGGGCCTGCTTGCTTCTCTTTGATTCCGAAGTCCAAATCTTGACACAACCTGACGCCGTCTCTTGTTATTTCCTACGTTCCATGAAGCTGGGGAGTGAGGAAATATCTGATTCCAATGTCAGGTCCTGGCTATTGTATCACACGGTCCCCTGCTCTCCCCACCGCCCCCGGTGATGCCTGGTCACCTTGGTTATAGCTGGAGGCAGAGCACGGTTCAAAGACAGTTGGTGAGCGGTCTCGTGCTTGGTCTACTACAGCTTCGTCTACTACAGCTTCAATCTCTGACTATAGATTTCAGTTTATTTAATAAATGGCTCCTTCGCCTCTCTCTTCCTGACAAGCTCAAGCATCCAATGAATGAAATAAGCACGTAAATAGTATCTAAAATAGAGTGTGCACCTGTACTAATAACAATGGCAATAACATAGCAAGGAAGTGATGATGTCTGTTGGCCAGAGTGGTCAACCAAGACGTTGCAGAATAGAATTCCCCTACAGCTCTTTGAAGGATGAATGAGGTTATGGTAGTGAGAAGCTCTAGAGAACATTCAGGAACAAGATCAGCGTGATCAAAAGCGTGTGGGTCTGAATAGCACGATTGGCCAGGAAGTGCAGTGAGTTTCATTTTGAGAGAGCGTGAATAGGAGAATCACTGAAGTAGACACTCTAGGAAGTAGACAGGGGTTAGATCACAGAGTGTCTTGTCTGCCCTCTTGAAAAGCTTGATTTTTTTCGCTCATAGTTGGTGGGGAGCAACAGAAAGATTTGCGTGTCTGTTTTCGTGTCCATATTATTTTTTATTTCAGAGACCCGGTAGTTAGAGTGCAGCTGGGAAGCTGGTAGAGGAGGTTTTAAATGGGTCTATGTGTCTCTATATCATTGTGGAAACTAGCCTTTTACAAACTACTGATTTGTAAATAATTTCAAACTTTGCATAAAGTCTCAGGAATGAGAGGAAGAAATCCTTGGCAGAAACCTCCTTTCTAGAAGGCCCTGCCGAGTGCTGTGACCACCGTCCCTGCTTTGTCAAACCCTCTTGTCGTTTCTGCTGCCCCTGTCACGTAGAGCTGATGGCAGGCAGTGTGGACAGTGTAGATGCTTCCTATTCCCGGTGCAGGGCAGGTGTCCCAGCCCCAGCCTTGCTGCTGTCACCTCTGAGTCCATCTGCCTCAGCCCGACTCCTGTCACTCTGCACGGCTCGTCTAACGGGCGCCCTCACCCTCCCCGGATTCAGAATAAAAGTAGCAGCTGAAACGAGGGGTTTGGAGGTTTGGAGGGGTTTGAAACGAAGGTCTGGAGACCTTCACGTCACCAGATGTCCCTGCACTGACCCTTCACCTGCGTGTTCAGTGTGGACTTCCAGAGCTACCTGGCTGCGTCTTTGAAGGTCTCCATGGCCGCCTTTGTGCTTGATCCACATGCTCCTTGAAACGTGCCGAGATGCTTCCACTTTCCTGGTGGCTTTGATGCCATCAGAGGCACGTAGGACACTCCGGCTTCTCGGGCTTTACCGAAGCCCACGTTCAGGGCCGGCAAAGGAGAGTGGAGTGTTGTCATCCCTGTTTCCACGAGGCAGGGTCTTTGCATCCACACGAGCCAGCTGTCGTCTCAAAGGTTCTCTGGTGCCGTGGGCACGGAAGGAGCCCCTGTGTTCTCTCGGGTCACCTCTGCGACTTGATGTGGGAAGCCACCTTCTCCTCACGTCACACTTGTGCCCCACTGTCTCGGGGACCCTTTGCATTTGCCCCGTGTGCATTTGCACAGATGGGCTTATTGGGTCAAGTCTCCCTCATGCTACCATGGTTGACTTTATATCCTGTGTTTAAAGTGCTGGGACCCTTATTTCTTTCATTTGCCTGCTTTAAAAATCTGCTATTTAGCCCCAATTCACTTCTGCCCTTGCTCCTAATCATGCTCTTATTATTGGGTTTTTATACCTGAGTTTCCTGGTTTCTGTTGTCTTCCTGGCTCCCCAAAGCGATTATGGATTCCTAAGGCAATGAGCTTCCATCAGGGACAGTCCCCTTCTCCTCGTCACCAGTCAGTCCCCACTGAACGCTTAGAGTCGAAGGAGCACGAGGTAGAGCAGGGTTCTCGGGCTCAGCGCGGTTGATACTTGGGGTTGGAGCCTCCTCCATGGTGTAGAACGCATAGCAGCATCCACAGCCTCTACCCATTAGATGCTGGTAGACCCTCCGCACTCTCCTCACATCCAGCTGTGACAACCAAAGCTGTCTCCAGACACTACCAAATGTCATTCCTGGCTGAGAATCCCCGAGACAGTGTCTTTGCCCTCAGGGGGTTTGGGACCTCATTAGGATGCTTTTACACAGCGCCTAATACACTGGCTGCCATAGGTGCTCAGTGATGTTTTTGTTGAATTCAGCCCAGCATCAGCAGGTAGTTGTGAACGTGTGCCCGCTGGCCTTTGGTCACATTGTGGGGATGCAGTATCATGCCACATTCATCTCTTTGTAGCCACCCCTTAGCAGAGTGCCTGGCACGACATAGGCACTGGGAAAGTATATGTTGAGGGAATGAGCGTAATTGAACAGACAAGGCAAAAAGCTCAGATGACAATGATTATGTTAGGTTTGCTGATGAATCCAGGAGTTACGAGTATTGGGTGGGCCTGAGCTGGAAGGCAAAGTGTGAGTTGGATCCACACAGAAGAGATGAATAAAGAGGAAATCAGTGAGGGAAACATGGTGAGTTGGGAAAGGTACAAGTTCTGTTCTCCAAGCTCTGGTCATTGTATATATTCAGCTTCTGCTCCCCACATGGCCCAATTGGCTTCACATTAAAAAACAAAAAAAAACAGAAAACAAAAACCAGGTGTGGTGGCTCACACCTGTAATTCCAGCACTCTGGGAGGCTGAGGCAGGAGAATTGCTTGAGCCCAGGAGTTCAAAAACAACCTGAGCAAGAGCGAGACCCCATCTCTACAAAAGATAGAAAAATTACTGAGGTGTGGTTGTGTGCACCCATATTCCCAGCTACTGGGGAGGCTGAGGAAGGAGGATCGCCTGAACCAGAAGTTTGAGGCTGCAGTGAGCTCTGATGACAATGCCACTGCACTAGCCTGGGCAAAAGGGTGAGACCCTGTCTCCAAAAAAAAAAAAAAAAATTAAAGCCACATTGCACAGGTGCGGACTGCATCCTTGGCCTTAAACTAGAGGGTCAGCATCATACAGCGTGGGTGAATCACAGCAGGTCACTACCCTGCAGAGCAAGCCACCTCCAAGTAGAGAGCCACTGAGCCACATCAGAACCCTAGCAGGTGCACCATGCGGAGGACAGAATCCTCCCGGAGCGTGTGCCTCAGCCTCCACTAGGGCGATCCCTTCCAAACCCAAGATGAACACATTTATCCCAGGGCCCCCACTTCATGTGACCATAGAGGAACTGCACGTGTCAAAGGCAGGAGCCCTGGGTTCCAGATCCCTTCCTCAACCTCAGAACTAGGAAAGTTAAAATTTTGGGCTTCTTTTAAATGAAGAGATAGCTGTGTGATCTTGGGCTGATTGTATAACCTCTCTGAACATAAGGAGCCTCATATGCAAAATGGGATAATAATGCCTTGTAAGGGTGCTGTGAAGATTAATTTAAATAGGTATTAGCTTTCTAACATTTACCTTACTTCTTGGCACATCAAATGTGTATTGTTAGTAGCAGTAGTAGAAGACAGATAATAAAATCCAGTAAGACTTTATTTAAATTTTACCGTTTGTCCAGAGCATTCCATGGTCATGTTTGAGGGAATAGTTCTGCCTCTGTGTTACTCTGACCTTGTGATACATTGAAGTGAGGTCATGTGGAAGTTTTCGGCCATTGTTCTCTCTCCCTAAAATAATGTGGTCCAAGTTCATACCCATCTCACTCGACCTGTGATAGCTCATCAGATTCCAGTCGGGGCTAATGCCGTCTCTCCCAGTGATCATGATCTCGCTCAGGTTTAGGAACATAGCCACCGTTGAAGTCATGTTTTCTCAGTGACAAAGCCATTTACTTCCCTGGTAAAGCAATGAAGAATGTGAACAACTTGATTGTGTCATTGCAAATGCCTCTGTACCAGTCAAGGTGGGAGATCTGGAATCAATATGACTAATGGATCCCAGCTCCAAGTGATAGAGTCAGCAAAAAGGATGAATTATCACCTCCCCTGTGCCTGTTGGATGGTAATTTCTTCTCACCGTCTGATCTGATAGCCACCGTGGTGGTCTTCGTGGCGGCCGTCAGACCAATCACGAGCCGGGCCCGGGGAGGGACGTGGTCGATGCATCCGGTGTGTCAAGCTTTGAGTCATTTTTATGTTTGTTTGTTCCCCTTATTACTTTCTTTGGCTGAGTAAAATCTCTATTACTTTGGGCTCGGGAACGGAGAATGTGCTGTGAACACCCGAGGCGTACATTTTATTTTATTTTTATTATTTTTTGTGATGACTTCATTATTCCCTGATGCCAAAGTTTTTGCCAAAATTGTTTTTCTCCCTTCCTCTTTTTTTTTTTTTTTCAGCATCCTCTTCTTTGGCCTCTCCATTTATTTATTGCAGCTGCACAGAAGTAAGCTCATGCTATTGCATGGATTCTCAGAGAATGGCCCTTAGATGCCTGGATTTCACAAACCAGCAAAATTACCCCTCTCCTCCTTCCATGAGAGAAGGGACTAGCCAAGTGTTGCCAACTTTTAATTTTTCTTTTTTTTTCAGAGAAGGACGTTAGGACATGATAATAGCCATTTTTCATAACCATTATTTCATGTGGAAGACATTTAACAATGTACCGTCTCAGAGGTACAAATTTGAAATAAATTTAGCTTTATGAGAAATTCATAATATTATCTCATTTCTCTGAAAGCTAAAAACATCATCACAGATCATGCATATTTTAAATGAGTAACATATGGCATTAAGTTTAAAGATCAACCAATCGTCACTCCTGTAGCCCTAGTGGATTAGAGATCAGAAGAATGCTATATGGCATCTATAGCAGAAGCTGCAGTCTCTTTAGTTCTTTAATCAGTTTCTATGTATTCTAATTTTTAGGTATACCTTTCCTCACACTTTGTGTGCAGTGAAATCAGTACTGCCAAGAAGGGAAATTATTTTACATTTCCATTAAAAGCTCTAGTAGTGAATAAACCATCAGAGTTGATGTTGATATCCCGTCTAGAACATATTTTACATTTCCATTAAAAGCTCTGGTAGTAAATAAATAATCAGCTTTTATGTAGATCTCAACTACAACATCTAGGGGAGACCATAAAAGTCCTAAACCCTGCGTTAAACTCTAGCCTTGCACAGTCGAAGATGGTTGGTCTTCAAAGTCGATGCGTTTATCATTCGTTCACACCAGGCGTGACCTCTGATTGTTTTACTTTTGCACATTCATGCACAAAAGGCCCGAGCTTTGGAGTCAACAGATGAGAACCCCTCTCACAGTCGTTAGCTGAGTGATCTTGGACAGGTTCTTCCCTCTAAGCTGATTTAATTTCTTATTTACAGAAATTAAAGTGATGTAACGCCCACCTCTCTGGATTGTTCTGAGATTTAAAGGAAAGGTGCGCTGTAAGAATGACTGGTGCGCTACTTGGCATGTAATCTCAGAAGATACAAACACTTTTCCTTATTTTTGTTTAACTACAACTGCATTTTTAAGCGAAAACCCAAATGGGGCGCCTCAAAACCGTTCTCTGCATTTTTCTAAATTAACAAATTGCTGTGGTTCCTCCCTCTGCACAGCCAGCCAGCTGTACTGAGTCACTTTCCATATGTGTATTTGACGACATAAACCTCCTCGTTAATTTATTCTTTAAAATAGGGCCTTTTTCAATTACAGGAATGTTAATTATTATTTATCACCCCTTAATTATTGTAATCCACTACATGCCTCTTTTGGACGTGGGTGTGTTCGTGCGTGCGTGTATGTGTCCTAGCCCAGCAGTCTGTGAACTTCTAGAAGTCTCTGGCGGCCTTTCATGCGTTTGCCAATATCACTGTTTCATTTTCTGCCCCGACAGGGCACTCCGTCGTGATGAGCTGCTCCCCTGCTTTACTGACAGACATAAACTTCACTTGCTTTTGAGTGTTCTGCAGAGGTTGGTACAGTATTATAAGATATCTTTAAAACCCTATCACTTGAAAAAAAATGTTAGAAATTTGCCTTATAGGTGCTCTTTTATCAAATGTTTAACACAGGGTTTGGCCCTTTAACGGGCTCGCCTGGATGTTGTGGAATTCTACATAAACTCTGATGGTTTATTTACTACTGTAGCTTTTAATGGAAATGTAAAATAATTTCTCTTCTGGGCAGGACCGATTTCATTGCAAACACATCAACAAAATGTGAAATTCACATAAAACGCAAAGTTGCAAAGTCTCAGGAAAGCCGGGAGAGCCGTTGCTGCATATTTCAGATGGGCTAGTGTATTTATGGTTCTTGCACACATACAGTAAAATGTAATGTGGCAGGATTGCTATATTGTAATAAAACAATGTGCTGCCTGCTGAAGGAAAAAAGGGGCTGGTGAATTATTGCAGTCATTGTGCCTTGTTTCCCGTTATTGAAAATGGAGTATGATTATTAAATGCGCATGCAGTGCGCGTTTTACACACTTAGTTATAGATCTCGGTTTTTATGTGTGCCTGGAATATCAACATTTGCTTTACTTTTAAGGAACATTAGTAACAAATACAATAAGTGTGCTTCATTTTTCATTTAGGACATACCAGCTTCAGTTCTCAAGTCAGAGTGTGCAATATTTGTCTCCGTGATTATTGATCTAAAAGCCCCGTTGAAAGTAAGCAAAGCTGGTTTTGCAAGAAGCAAAGACGGGGGCTGCTGCTGTGCTCTGAAACCCATGAAAGTGGAGTGAGTAGCAATAAATAAGAGTTTAATTAAATTGCTCCTTGGCAGATAGCAGGGCTGTCTTTCAGCTTGGGTTTAGAACCCGTGGGGTCTTTTTTCCCTCTTGATATATGTGTAGCATTCTCATTAATGCTAATGGGAGCAGTATGTTGCAAAGGGGCAGCTGACCCTATGTTCCATTGTGTCTGCAAAATGCCACATGGATTTCTCTCCCTGGGGCTACACAGAGTTTTGTTTTTTTTTTTTTAATACAAGGAAAGGAAATCTCAGTGTCTAAGGAAGTCCCAATATATAAACTCTATACAATACTCTTAGTATCCTACAAATGCTAAAATAATAATCTTACTATCTTAGAAACCCATAAATATATCCATATGTGTTTGGTGTAGGACTAAGTTTCAAATTGTAATTATAACCATAAGATTAAAATATAGCCTCCCTTTGGGATTTAACTCTCTGATTAGCTATATGCATATATGTGATTATGGTGCTTGGTAAACCATGGAAACCATGCTCCTAGGCTAGAAATGAATGAAAGTGATTAATTAGATTCTGTAAGGTGTTGCGTTTATAGCAGGGCACACGTAGCCTTCAGCTCATTTGGGTTCAAAGCCGTCTGCAAGATAGGAGTGCTTGAAAATGATCAAAGCAGAGCTAGCAAGGTACAATTTCCACTTGCTATGTTGCTATTACTTTCCCTAGAGCACAGGCTGGGAATCCCGTGCTCTTGCAAAAGAGATGTTTCATTATTCCTTTGTATGAGTTCAAACACATTCTGGATAATGCTATCAGGCAAACCTTCACAGACATGTAGGGCCCAGTCTATATCTGAAACCACCTTGCTGATTTGTAATTGTGTGTGCTTTGTCCCAGACATCTGACTCGTTGGTACTAGCGATATATTCACTTAGTAAAAACCTGTAGACTGTCAACGTGAGAGGTAGCTACTGCCCCAAAGAGGAAATGTTTCTCTAACAAGCACTTTTGCGACTGCTCAGTACTCCTAACCTAGTTTGTGCTAACTCTACATCTGTAGAAACTGATGCCACCAACACCCAGCTACTAAGAAATGGTTAAAAAGGCAACAGTTTCACTAATCTTGCTAAATTAAGCACAGATGTGAACAAAACCAATTCAGGGATTTTTTTTAAGCTTAAAACAGGAAAAAGTGAGAAAAAGCTTTCCTAAGATCCATCATCTTAGCCTCTTGTTCCCTAATTCTTCTTCTTATCAGCTTGATCCACACCCTCTAGAGTAAAATCCAATGACCTTTAAGATACCTGTTACGAGCGCCGAACAAAAACGCTGAGACATAATCACCTGGCTTAATTAACCTAGTAATTTCTGCCCTAATTTGTTTGATTCATCATCTTGCAGTGACAGAGAAGCGAGGGAGCTGCAGATTCTTAGCACACTCAGGGCATCTTTATTGTATTAATTTGTCACCATTGCCTTCCTAGCAGTCATGCAGTCTTTTGCCCTGGTGAATTATTTATGGTATGTGGATCTTCTGTCTGAGGATGCCGCCATCTTTACTTAGCAAAACTCAGCCCTTTTGTTTCTATGGAAAATGACCCAAGATTTTTAAATATTCATCATTGCCAAAAATTCTAAATGCCATTCTCCAGTTAACAGTGCTTTATTTAAAAAAGAAAGAAAGAGAGAAAGAAAGAAAGAAAACTCTTCTTTCATGTTTACTTGTCTCTTGATTTTTTTTTTTTTTTTGAAGAAAAGTGTGCATTGGTCTCATTGGTCTGTCTGTGATGGATAATACCATATTTCATAGACTTTAAGATGACATCAATTATAACAAGAACCATTATTTTATATACCACTTTAAGAAAGCCTCGTTTTAGTGTTAAGATGTTATCAGCTAAGTAAACACATATTGGTTTGCAAGATGTGAAAAGTAAGCATGTATTTTGTAGAATCAGAGAAATAAGTACTGTTTTTATTCTTCTCCACTGACTTTTCTTTCTTTGCTTTCTGTTAGCATTGAACCTTAAAACTTTGCAACTCAACAAACAGTTGTCTTAAAAAAAAAAACAAACTCTGAAATTAATGCTTTCAGAAATGGATTAGCTATTAAATTACCAGGTACCATATAACCCTAGATAAGTTTTACATTTAGGTTCAAAAAAAAGAGGTATGTTTATGAAGTAGATAAAGAAAAGCTTGTTATTATAGACACTGAGGAGCTAGCTTAATGCCTATCAAGGAATTATTGAAGATACAATAATTAGAGATTTTCAACAGTGTGTCCCTTTCTCGAAAATTTCTGCATATCTTATAGAATTAACAATTGTCAAATCTGGATAAAATCATAATAATTATGTAGACTTATCCAACCCCCTGATTATGCAGATGAGGAAGTCAATCTCAAAATGAAAACACAGTCAAATTCCTGTCTGGCGCTTGTTCCTCCGTGTGGCTTCCTTTGGTGTCTTTGGTACAGAAGGGACTGGGGACCAGTTACATATTCAGAGTTTCTAACTCAGCTTCTTCCTTTCTTATTTTTCTCCCAAACTCCCAGCAGTGTTTCACTGGCAAACATTCCTTCCCTCCCCCCAAATGATGGTGGCAATGTTTCATGTTGTTTTAAGTCAAAGAGTAGAAAGCTACTTGAACACACAGTTTACCACGTTTTAAATTGCTCAGTCCTCCTATAATTAGAAAAAGGTATGCTTTAGTTTAACAAAAGTGAATACAAATTCTAAAACACATCTGCAACCTCTATATTCTGACATATTGTCTATTTATCACAATCTTAAGTTCCTTCCACACTGAAGTTATAAGAGTATTGCGATCATTAGAGACGAAGTCATGGTAGGAAGGCTAGACCCATGTTGTATTAAAAGTTGGGGGTAAACATAAGATTGTGTTTCTCCTGCTTTTTCATTTCCCCTTTTTATTGAATTATTTGTTCAGAATCTTCTATTACCTGACTGTTTTTTTTTTTTGTTTTTTTTTTACCTTGAAAAAAAATAATTTCATGGGTATTTACATGTGGAAAAGGCTTTGTTTTGGTCTTTTATTTTCTGTACTGAAATTGATTAATCCACTGAAATAAGTTCAATAAATTGCTTCCCCAACAACAGATGAACTCTGGACTTTTTATATTGAATTTTATCTACTTCTTACAGGAAATGTTATTATGATAGTGGAATTAGTTGGCAAAGGTTATATTTCAGCAACTTGGACCATATACAAACTCTCTTCTATCCGTTGACCTACAACTTTTTTTTTTTCCTGCTTGCACTTGCTTTTGTACGATCAGGGGGTATTTAGGCAGTCAATTGAATTCTAAGCAGCCCTGATCTCAGAAAATAAGGCTTACTTCAGGGATAGTTACTGTTTTCTGACACTGCGTTGTCCAGACTGGCTACACCTGTACTAGAGGAAAAGGCAGCACTAAATCTTAGGAACACCCCGGTACCCACAGCCATGGTGTCCTTTTTTGTTCCCACGTGATATCAAGCCAGTGATACTGTGGCAGTGAAATGTCTTCAGGCTTTCTCTAGGGTCTACCTTGCAAATTCTTGTCTTGGGATTTTCTCAAGAGTTTTAGGACTGTACCATCTTACCAAATTTCCCTCTCTCATCTAGCGATTGCAATGGAAAAAAAAAAAATTGGCTAGCTAAATCTTCCCCCGTCTTACTTGGTTAACTAATCAAAGTGCTACCAAAGCTATCAATTCAGAGCTGGAATAATTTACGAGGGGAAGGAATTCTGCCAAAAGTTTGCAAACTTCATTCCTAATTTAAGCCAATCTTCTGCCAAGGGCATAATTTTGGGCCCCGAGGATTCAAGACAGCACTTAGATGTCTCTGGGCACGGTGCTCATCATTTGGGAATGAAAGTAGTTTCTCTATACGGTGGGACCATGGCTTCCCCTTCGTAGACACACAGAATGTTTGAGCTGGAAGGAGTCCTAAAAATCATTTGACCTGACTGCTCCACTTTAGGGAAGGTGAAATGAGATCCAGAAAGGCTTGACGACTTAACCGAAGTCACACAGCTCGACACAACTCTTCTGACTCCTGGTCAGATGTTCTTTCAACTGCACTGTGCACGCCTGGGCAGCTCCACCTGGCCTTTGCTAGAAAGTTGTTGAGCCAATTCTCTGAGATCATTAGGTGTCAAGCCTCATTTGTCTTTGTCACCACAGCACAGGTACAGACGAGGGGAATTAGAGTTTATCCGAAGCAAAAAAAAAAAAAAAACCCTAAGAGACTCACTCCTCCAGCAAGTCATCCACACAGCATAGGTGATTAAGGAACCTATTCGGAGCATTCTTAGAGCTCTTACACAGTGTATTTTGCTCCCTGTAACTCAGTTTCTTCACCTATATTGGGAGGATAGGAACCATGGCAATCCTTGGGTCCACCTTATATGATTATGTATAGGGATTATTGACAGTCGTTGGAGAGCTTTAGAATCTGCAGAAATTCACTTCTTTAAAGCCTGTTTGAACATTACTTTGACTTGCTTATTTTCTTACTCAGCATGGTTGTATATTAGCCAGAACAGTAAGTGCTGTGCATCACTGACCCAACACCCCAATGACCAGGTGGGTTTCCAGCGGGGACACATGCAGGTGTTTGCACTCTGCGTGTCTCAGGTGTGGCTCACCGTCCATCAGGCTTAACATAACGCCCTGCCATTGCCATTCTTCCCAGCTCAAGCACAGAAATCTATTGCATCCCCACGGAGCAAGCAGCCTTCTTGCACTTAAGACCAAGAAGCAGCGCTCACCAAACCACTGATATCTGCGTATGTGAGGTGAAGCTGGTGTCAAATCCGTAATTCTACTGTCACCAGATCTGCATTCATTTTGGACAGAAAAGTTCCCATTTTTCCTATTTCAGGTGAAATCCAGGCATCTTTTTCACTCATGCTTCCTTGCTAAGACATGACTAAGGAAACCCTGCATATTTAGAAAATGCACGGCATCCGTTCCCCTCCTAACCTGGGAACTGCAGGACTAGCTACTTTTATTTTGCCTATTATGTGGGATGCGGTAGAAAACTTTTCTTCGTGATTGCAGGGATCACCATAGTTAGGAAGGCTGAGGATGGAGGCCTGGGAACTTCTGAAGCTCGAGTGTCATTTGGACTCAGAGACATCTGATTGTCCTCTGCTACAGGTCACCGCATTTCCAAAGGAACAAAAGAACATTTGAGCACTGGGGCCTCATCCCTGTGCTGCTGTTGCTGCATCCGGGGCTTCCCCCTCTTTTCTCTGTCTTGGCCACTGCAGGGCAGTGCAGACGGTCTTGGCCTTGCCTTGCTCTGCCTTGGCCTTGCTCTGGTGCACCCAGACTCACCGGGGCTTTGTGCTTTTCTCAGCTGTTACCACCCTGCACTCCATAGGGGATCAGGCAGGGAGGGAGGGCCTAGGCTGGCCCACGAGGGCACGTGTGGTCTAGCCTGCTCCAGCCAGCCTTCTCTGTGTCCCAGCTGCTGACGAGGGTTTCTTTGGGGCCCCTTTCCTAGTCCCAAACTAACTGCGACACCCACGTTTGTGCAAACAGCCTGTCTGTGTGTCACCCCTGGGCTCCAGCTTTCACAATCAGCCCCCTCCTTACAGAAGAGAAGTTGGTTGTCAGGTACCAACTTGCTCTTCCAGCAGTCTGGGTCCCAGGTGACACTCTGCAAGTCGCTGTGCTTGGAGACCCCTGGGTAAGGCTCTCTGCCCCCTTCCAGTAGCGCCTGTGGCCATGCCACTAGCAGTATTTCAGTCCTCCCTGGCGTTCTGTGCTCCCTCAGTGTAGGCCTTTGTGTGGAAAAAGTTGGGGTTATAGCTCAAAACTGTGTAAGTCAGTAGCGTATCTTCACATGCTTATTCACCTGCTGCCAGGTTAAAAACTTAAATACTCCCTTGGAGGTGTCCCCTCGTGTCCTATCTTTTCCTAATTTACAAAGACCTTTTCTAAACCACTGACAATAATTTCAGGGCCACATATACCTTCTAGTCGAATATTGAGTGATGTCTTTTAGCCTCTTTTTGTCCATGAGGTTAAAGAAAAATTCTTTTCTGCTTGGAACCCAGGTACAGCTTGTAATAGATCTAGTCAAAATGGCTGGACCCGCAGTTTCCTGGGTCCAGTACCAACCCCCGGTCACATGGAGGCTGAGAGCATTGGGCCCAGGCAGGGATGCCATGGTGTCACGGGGCCTCGGCTGGGTGTGCGGGCGGTGGACAGTCACCCGTGCTCGAGTCCCAGTCTGCACATGAAAGGTAGAATCGTGGCATGAAACCGAATCAAAGCCCAGTAGTTAGTCCAAACTACTAGCCATCCATTAGAATTTACAGAGCACTTAAGCTTCCTCCTCAAAAAACAAAACCTGGCATTTGATTTTAACTCTACCACGGTCACCTGTGTGATCATCCATTTCCAAATCTCATGCCAGATAATATCTGTCTGTCTCTGGGGGGGGAGGGGGGGTGTTAAATTTTTAAATCAGGATTATTTGGGAAACAGTTTGCAAGCCCCTAAGTGAGGTGAGCACATTAGCCATTTTGTCCGTGTCATACTCTTAAGCATTTTTCCGGAATGGCACAGAATTTCCATTCAGGGCAAGCGAGCATGGCACGCGTTTTCCCTGAGAACCAGGAAGCGTGCACGTTTTTACTTCTGCGTAAAACTGTAAGCTAAACAAGGCGATACACAAAGGAGTAGCAAAGACTACAGAACAGAAACCTGCAGCAGGACACGACCCCCCAGTGGGAGCTAACGTGGGAAAGATCTGCATCCCAAGCTCCTTGGAGCTCACGAGACAGCACCTGTCAGAGCTTTGCAAATGCATTCCCTGGGCCCGCGGTGACCCAGATGGATCTATTTGGTAGAATTAAGAGACTTTAGAAGTATACTGACTTCCAGGTTACAGAGGCAAGTTATTCAGTTTTGAAAGGTCACAAATATTGATGCAGGGGGGTGTAGAGACAGATGACGCAATGGCACGGACTGATCTTGAAGTGCTTTTTGTGCAATTATAAGGTAAATAAGGGAACAGTTGTTAGGGTTGTTTTTTTCCCTCTGGATTTTTCTACAAAGTTACACAAATCAAATACTCCTTAGAAGAGTCCACTATTTTTTTTCTCCCTATTCTTTGGCACCATAATATACATGGTGTTTTGGGGAGACTTCACCCCATCCCCCGTTCTCTTATAGCCTCTGGCTCTCCTGTCCCTCCTCACTCTCAGGGGTCTCATTTTGAGTATTTTCACCAAGGTGTTTCCTTTGGGGCTCCAGTGATCCTTCAGTAGGATGCTACTTCTGTTGCCGTCACTCAGCACATCCGAAGACGACAAAATCTTTTGGCTTTGAAAGGGACACACTTTGTATCTCAACCCATTACGTGTTTGTCTCCTACTTCTCCTGTCCCTTGTCCAAGCTCTGCTCACCTCCCCAGGAAACCAGCGTTTGCTTTGAGACGGTTCAGCTCTTATTAGAAGTTGAGCAAAAGTTATAATAACTCATTGCCTTTTCTGCTTGGAATCCATGATAATGCTCCTTAGTTGTAAGAAATCATCTTAACAACGCTGGCTGGTGGCAGCTCATTGACGAGGGCTGTGTGAAACCCGCTATAAATAGCCCATGATGCATGTAGTGTAGGGTTCTTCTGTGTGGCATTTATTTATTTGTAATTTATATCCTGCGTGCCTCCACAAAAGGATCTGAGCTGGCTAACCATAAAAGACACATCGACAATACGGTGGTTATGTATGTAGAGACTGAAGATCAAAAATCAGATGGAAAGGAGAAAGGAAAAGAGTTATGTTTGTAGTTTTCTCTCCCTCATCAAGGCGATAGAAGGAGATTATGTTTTCAGCCTCCTCTCTCTGGGCCTTGCTGAGGTGTGCTCAAGAGAAGACATGTAATTCATCCCTCCCAGAAATCAAATAAGTCAAAACATGCTGGGCATCGGGGAGGAAACCATATTGAGGAAGGTAAAAGTAGAAGTCTTGGAGGATCTTGCTTTTGACTGAGAGGCAGTATGGCAGGAAGGCCGTAGACTAAGCACAACTACAGAGCGATGGTATTTTCCCTAACCATGTGCAGTTCTGGTTTCCTACTTCCCAGGTCCATATTGCACGTGCTGGGATTATGTGGACCAGCGATTTGTGGTACACTCATTTGTGTCAATCAACTTCATGGGGGGGAGAGGAGAGGAGAAAGCAAATAGGGTCTAACAATGGATTTTGTACCTACCAGTAATAGTTTTTAGTAATTAAGCATGTGTCACAAAGATACGGCAAATGGCCTAAAATTAAACAGGGATACTTTCTTGTAATTTGATCAAGTTTTCTCAACCTCAGCATTCATGAAATTTGGGGCCTGGTAGGTCTTTGTTGTGGGGGCTGCTCTGTGACTTGTAGGATGTTTAGTGGCACCCCTGGGCCCCACTCTCTTGATGGCAGTAGAACTCTCCAAACCACCGCCACCTCAGTTGTGCCCATCAGAAGTTTCTCCAGACATTGACGAATGTTCCCCATGGGGGAGGTACCAGTGCTCTGAATACGACCATTGATTTAGCGGAAGAGTGTGAGAACTGGCCTGTACGCAGACTACATCACAGAGCAGGGCACTCCACGAATCCTCCCTGTGAGGGATCCATCAGCCCAGGAAAGTGCCAGAAGGTGTGGGGACTCCCAGCAGGCCTCCAGTAGCATGTCCTTCCCTCCTGTTCTCATGAGGTCTTTGTGGACCTTGCGCCTCCAAATACATCTGAGAATCTGGCTGCGTTCATGCTAACTCAGCAGATGCAAGGAACCCCAGTATCAACCAGAATAACCCCGGCAACGTCCCTGTGTGCTTCCGCTGACAGTGCGCAAATCAACAGTCCGTTTTACAGGCTGTTACCTGGTGAGACCAGGCCTTAAGTCTGCCTGAAGCCTGTTCCTACGGTCATCTGACTTCCCGTCAAATAACTCAAATAAATCCTTTCTTCTTCATCCATGGAGGAAGAAATCTTTGAAACACAGAAATTGAATTTCATTAAGGTCATGCCCAAGCAGTAGCACAATTAATTGCTATTAGTTTTCCAGCTAGAGGTCCAATTGCTAGTCTCCTAAAGTGGCTATTAGCACTTTGCACACGTTGTGTGTAGGTCAAGTCCATAAAGAGATTTGTACTCTGAAGATGTTTACGTCTTTTGTCCTTTTTTTCTTTTTATAATCACACCTTTGCTTTGTAATTGGGTTACAGAGATACTCTAGCTCAAGTGGGATCAATTGTCTTACCAAACAAAAATATATATATATTTTTTTTACTTAGGTGTCACCTGGAAGGTAAGTTTCTTAGGTGCATAGAATAAATTAGTTCATATGTGATTCTACTACACCTTCCATCTAAAATCCCCAAAGAACTTAAGAAGTAGCCCTTTTATCTTTATAATTCATCTGTAAAATTGAGAGGAAGCCCGTGATAATGAGCCGGCCTTAGGGATGGAGGTGTGAGATGGGACTCAAGTTCATGTCTTCGCAAGGCTTCTCTAATTGGCGCGGAGGTGGTCAAGGATTGGTCAGTCTCAGCGCATTAAATCCCGCTGATGAAATAAACACAGGGTGACCGTATCTTAACAGAAGAATTTGGCCTACCCTGTTGGCATTGGCATCTCTTGGCGCTAATTGGAATTTTTCATGTTTAAATCAAAAGGGAAAAAAATAGTGTGACGCATTTCCAAGGAAAAGGCTCCCTCATTCTTGGCTGGTAATGAGGATGCTCTCGAGAGACACTTGGCCTCTGATATTATTCAAGAGCTGTTTTTTGCACTGTGAATTTTGCTGACCCGGCTCTTTAGTCCCCACACGCCAGCCAGTGTACAACACGAGAGACCAAGTCAGTCTATTATGTTTCTGATTCTGGACCGGCTGTCACTCTCAGTCCTCTGTATCTTGAGAAGGATGGAAAGGAAAAAAATGAAAAAATGCCTGTGGCGTGTTCTTTTGTGGGATCTTTTCTTCATGTATTTTTGTTCCAAGATCTGTGTATGTACCAATTAAAGTTTTTCATACTTTTTTCTATCTTCAAGAAAAAGCAATTATTTGCTTTTTTGTTAATAATTCATAATAGTGAAAGAAGACTTTTCACCTACATTTTCTGCACATATTTCTTTTTTTGAGAACAAATACTCGTCTTATAGATTCAATCATAATACGTAGTAGCTTAAACACTGTGCTTTGAGTAAGATAATGGGAATCAACTGAAACTGGTGTAGTGGATGCAGAAATAATTTCCTGAACAAGAATTAAATGCCTGCAATGATGTCTGGCACTTAACAGATATTCAATTTGACTAAATGAATGACAACTAGAAGAACGGACTACATCCATCTATGTCTTTTATTTTTATTATTTTTTTTTTACGTGTGGTTGTTTGTTCTCTAATAAGTAAAGATTAAATTTAACCAGTTCATCTGAGACCAGCCTCTGGTCCAGTATCAAGAGTATATAAAAAGAAGAAAAAGGAGTAGACAAAAAGCACTAAAATAAATATTCTTAATCAATATTGAAAGTTAGTTAAAACTCTGCAAAAGCACTCAAAGGTGGGTGAGTTACACCTACTTTGGTTCATTTCATTTTTCCAACTAACATTTGTTAATTCTCCTATAGGCCCGATTCAGGGCAGGTACCACAGATACCATGATGAATGCATTTTTCCCACTCTGAATCATGTCCCCAAAGCAAACCTCCAGGGTAGGGGAAAGTGAACACTTTTCAAACCTGCAGCAGGTCCCAGTGGCAGAGAGAAGTAAACAGAATTCCAAGAATGACAGGAATGAGATCCCAGGATCTTGGCTGAGCCAACAGGGCCGGTAGCCCTGCTTAGAACAAGGGGTAGGGAGATCAAGAAGGGACATATCAGAGAAGAGAGTGAAACTGATGGATTTACCTCTTTTATTTGCTCCTTTTGAGAGATTTACAGTTCTTTTTTTTGGAGACTTGGGAGAAAAATTGCCTTCACCAAAAATGAATGCAATTATTAACTACAGGGGAAAAAAAGTTGTCAAGAAAGAAAAGTACTCATAGCAAACTAAGTAATTGAAAAGCAAGCAATGATAAACAGTGATAACACTGCAAACCTTGACTATCAATTTAATCACATGTGTAGGTAGGATGGTGGTAGGGAAGTGTGTTACTGAAGGGTGATCTAAATCTTCATCCTCAATATGAGAAACAAACAGATAATTACTACTATCTAAAAGCCAGCTGATAGCCATAAAAGCATATTACCTGTATTTAAAAATACCAGAATAAATTCTGGAAGACACAGAGCAGGGGAGAGTGGGACAAAGGAATGACTCCTTTTCATTATAAGTCATATAAAATCTTTTTACTTTTTAAATTATATACATGTACATGGTTAATTTTATTCATCTGAGAAAATATTTAAGATGTCTCCTACAGGGCTTCATAAAATTTTTAAAAATGTTTAAAGAAAGGGAAAAGAGTGATTTCTACCAATTGTAACAGCCCCAGTTTCTGCTGACATTTTAATTCCTACTTTGGGTGTAACCAGGTTAAACCCAAACTAGGCCAAATATCTTTCTGCTCTCAAGATTTTTGGGTTACAGAAAATGGCGGGTTCTTTCAGTCCCTGGCCTTGAACTTGTCATATCCTGCTCAAAGGATCATCTGTGCACTCAGGATTGCGGAGTAAAAAACACACAGCCCTTCAAGAGTTCATGGACCCAAAAGAACGTAACTCAGAATTCACATGTGGTCAGAAGTACCTTTTGCCTTCTTCATATGATGTCCTGTGGACTGGGAAGCTTCATTTCAGACCCTGCACTCAGAGCTTCAGGGGGGATGGAGAGGTGTCAGGAGTATTGAGCAAGAGGCTCTGGTGTTGGGAATCAAAGGCGTCTCCCGTTACCACAGACCAGTCTAGAAGGGTATGGAAGAGGAAGGTTGAAGTCCAAATTCTGCTTTGCATCCAAATCATTATTTCTTCTAAAACCTAAGCTTCCTGAACACTCAGGGATATTTTTCACAGTTGTAATCTTAACTGTCGTCTCTTTTGACTTTTGAACTATTTAACAGTCTCTATGTAATAGATAATAAATTTGAAAATATGGCCAAGTTCATCTATATACAGAAAAAGAATATTTTCTATGAAGCAGATTTTTTAGAAAACTTCCTGTTATTTTTTTTGTAGTCCTTTAAGTGTATCTCTCTGTCCACCTCTCTTTAATTTCTCTCTCTCTCTCTTTTTCTCTCTCTCTCTCTCTCTCATAGTTTTCTGAAATGTAACTTTGACCTATTAGAACACATCCTTTCTCTTGGTTCCTACTTATAGCTTTTTTGAGATATAAAATTGAATTAAATTTGGGCCTAATCCAAGCCTAGAACTGTAAGGTGTTTGATGGAGACATTCACAGAACATAAATGAGGGTTGTGAAATTTTCTCCGAAACACAAGCATCTCACATTTCTAGAAGTTGTATATATATGACTATGAGTAATGAACAGAATTTGTTCCTGTGTTCATCTTCATCTCCTCGTTTGATACAAAAGCAAAAATCTCCTAAGCACTATTTTATAGCTGCCAAAAGCTTCTCATCATTTAATCTCTTTGCAATTTTAGGCCAGCAGGACTGTGGCTATATAACAGATCTCACTGCCAAATAGGACAAAAAAAAAAAAAAAAAAAAAAAGGTACAACATTTGAGAAGTCACAGGTCACTGGGATGAAGGGCCCGATCAGATCTTTGCCAGCTGTTTAAGTCGGCAGCCTGCAGGGGCATAATTATATTTTTCTTGGTGAGAAAACATATAGCCTTCATTGAAAAAGGGATGTCAGCCATCATTAGAGATTGAGTCGTCTTCTACAGTTCGTCATATTTTATGGCAGTCTCATCAACGATGACTGTGATACCCATAGTCATAAAACATGAAATGATACCCATTCCGTATCATTTAAGGTAGAGAAGGAAGGAGAAGCCAGAACTCAGATTCTTGTGCCCTGTGCGCAGAGCCTGTGCAAAAATACTGCTATTTTCAGATGGGAAAATAGGAGTGCAGGACCTCGAAATGGATAGACCTTGAGAACAATGTATTTATTTCAAACCCCAGGCTCACGGATACCAACTCCAAGTGCTGTCTTAAGACTTTTATAATCTAAAAGGCTGGCACAATTTCACGTGGACCTTATTACTCCAGGTCCTTGCCTGGGTGAAGATGGTGACACCATCTCACTGTTGAATACCCTGAACGTTTTCTCCGACACTCCATGACACGTGGTTAAATACGAGGAACCGGAATCTCTCTTAAAGCCTATTGCCGTTGGTTTATATTTTTAGTTTGAGACTTAAAAGTCTCCCTTGCCTCCCGGTGACCTCAGATATAACTTGTCTTCTAGGCGAGACTCTAGCCCTACTCCTAAAGTTTACTTTATCCTTTGCTGATCTGTTGAGATGGCAAATCTTAATCCAGAATTCTCACATTCATATGATAAAGAATGAACAGGAGTGATTCTGCCTCTCACCCCATTGAGTAGCTGTGAAATTAGCCACATTAGCTGTAGACCTGGTGTTAAGGAAAGCAGTGGCTCAACCCAAGTCTGGAGATCAAGAGCCTTTTCTTTTACTGTGCCTTTTCTCTTTGCCCATATTTTGCTAAGAGCATATTTGGTATCATATTCTTGAGTTTTCAGGTCTCTTATTACAAAAGCAATGGAAACCACATGAAATAATTTTTTTAAGGGGGTTTTCTGTCTTCTCTCTTCCCTGACTCTGGACATTTGGGCAAACCATGGTTGTACATCTAGGTTTACACTCAGGCTTTACCCAGTGGCTTTATTCGTCCCCTAATAAACCGAGTGGCACTGGCTGATGCTGCTCCTCTGAACCCTGCTAAGCCCAAATCAGTGCAGCCTACCTGTCAAATAAGTCTGGAAGCAGGAGGCTTATCAACAGATTGCTTTCCTAGCTGGGTTCCTGACTAATCTTAAGGCATTTGCTAAATTTAATTAGCACATACTGCAAAGATTACTAGAAAGTATTGGTTTTTGGCAGGTACACATTTAATTTTGATGAGACATTAAGCACCTATAAGATATTTTAATGATGCATTTTTGGAATAATTACAAAATACTTTTTTTCCCCAATTTTTAGTTACAGGAATTGTTTCTCTCTTCTCCCTGCCCCACCCCGAATCTGGTAAAGTACACACTTCCTTTATTGAATGTTGATAACACCCACTGAGCAGTTTAATATCTCAGGGTTAGAAACATGCCAGGAAGACATCCTTAACAAAAGACACAGGGTAGCTTCTGGCCATCCTGCTCTTTCTTGTCTATGGGAGAAGGGAGAGTTAATAGTCTTCAATTCAGGGTTTCTCAGCCTTGGCACTGTTGACATTTTGAGCCGAATGAATCTTTGTTGTGTGGAGCTGTCCTGTGCACGATGGATGTTTAGTAGGATCCCTAGGCTCTACCCAAGCCACTAGTACCACTTTCTGATTGTGCCAGCCAAAAATGTCCCCAGGCATTGCCAGATGTCCCCTGGGGGGCACAGTCATCCTCAGCTGAGAACCACTGCCTGATTCTATCCTCATCTCCCGACTGTCCTTTTTTATTCAGCCCCTCTCTGTTTTGAAAGCTCTACAATTGAGATTTAAGAATCAGCCCGGTCCTCGCATGACTTCAAAATCAATTAGTGGCCTCTGAACGTCTAAAGATATTTTAGGATGCTAATGGTTCGGGAAGGAGAATGGAGCAGAGAATGAAATCTGGAGAGGTTGTTTTAGCATTTTAATTTAGCTCTATCAGCAAAACTAGAAATATGATAAAGAACAAACCTCGGATCTTCATCAGCCTAATAGCCTGAGACCTTCATCTTTCCCCAAACTCAAATGAAGCCTTTCATTTCCCTCATAATCCCCGCAGGAAACAAGCAGAGAACAATACAACTGCTGGAAGTATTGAGCTGTCTGCTATGTTTCTCGCCAGCTTGATGTTTCCCTCCTGCCCACAGCTTCACTACGCAGGTTTCAAATTTGCCCCTCCATAAAATTAGAAATTACGGTGTATCGTGGGCATTTGTAATTGCTAACAAATAGTCAAAAGCCCAGGCTCTGTGAGGTTGAAATTAAGACAGGTATAGAGTTTTTATCTCCTGATCCTTTTCATTAAGAGTGAGAAGGGGCGGTGCATGGTGGCTCACGCCTATAATCCTAGCACTTTGGATGGCTGAGGCAGAGGGATCGCTTGAATCCAGGAATTCGAGACCAGCCTGGGCAACATAGCAAAACCCCATCTCTACAAAAACTAGAAAAAATTAGCCAGATGGAGTAGCATATTCCTGTAGTCCTAGCTACTAGGGAGGCTGAGGCAGGAGGATCCCTTGAGCCCAGGAGTTTGAGGTTGCAGTGAGCTATGATCATGCCACTACACTCTAACTTAGGTGACAGAGCGAGACCCTGTCACCAAAAAAAAGTGGGAAGAAAAGATTGAAATACAGTGGTTAACAGAGAAACAGGAGGCCGGGTGCGGTGGCTCATGCCTGTAATCCTAGCACTCTGGGAGGCTGAGGTGGGAGGATCGCCCGAGGTCAGGAGTTCGAGACCAGCCTGAGAAAGAGCGAGACCCCAGCTCTACTAAAAATAGAAAGAAATGATCCAGACAGCTAAAATTATATATATAGAAAAAAATTAGCCAGGCATAGTGGCTCATGCCTGTAGTCCCAGCTGCTTGGGAGGCTGAGGCAGAAGGATCGCTTAAGCCCAGGAGTTTGAGGTTGCTGTGAGCTTGGCGCCACGACACTCTAGCCCAGGCAACAGAGCAAGACTCTGTCTCAAAAAAAAAAAAAAAAACAGAGAAACAGGAAACAGGAATTCCCATGGGACAATTGCAGACATGTCTGTGGTCATGCTGTGAGCATTTAAAGAAAGTCCTTATTTTTGATAAGCACAGTTGATGTTGCTAATCTGTCAACGGACGACCAAGAAGTTTGTCTTCACTGTAGCTGTGTTGATTTGTGCGGATTCAGCATCTTCCCCCTTCCTTCATCTCCCTAGGTATTTATAAGAATTAAAGTTCGTTATAGTCCTCAGAGGGGAAAGTTCTCATCACACACGGTGCTGGGGTCTACAGTATAGCACCATTTTGATTAGTTTTAAAGCTCTCTGGGCTAATTACATCGGACTGAAAATGTAACCCTCATGTGGCTGTCTGCCTCCTACAAGCCTATTTCTGCCCTCATTGGTGAAGAGCATCTCAGGTTGTATTTCAGGAATGCGTTGCATTTTCTCCCTTCCTGTGAAGGTTTTCTCTGATCGTCTTGAAGGGTAGGTCGTAGCTTCTCAACATTTGTGCCCAGCTAGTAGGGACAGCGCATGAAATCACTCAGAGAGTCAGACGTTTTATGTCTGGAATTTTCATTGACACAGACACATATCAAACACCGTGACTTGGAGCATTCAGTCGCTAGTGGAATTCCAGTATTGATAATTTTCAATAACTGCTATAAATATGTCTGGGGCCTCTAAGTAAAGGTCTCTGTCTCTCCATACTACTAATCTGGTTTGAGCAATCTAAGAATCCAGACAACTGAGATGACTTTTGGGCAGGGTAGATGTCATATCTTCTAGCTGTGTTTAATGCCTCCTACTCCTGGCACGTTAAGAGTTCACACACATGCATTGCAACCCATGCACCTACCCAACTATAATTTCTGCACAGGTCTTTGCTGTCTTAATATAAGTGTCTCTTTCAGGTACCTTGGAACCCTAGAACAAGCTTCCCTGAACTAGACGCATAGGGGAATTTCTTCTGTGTAGGTGACAGCCCTGATTTGGGCATTATTTACTATTTTTGAGGAAGCTGAAGCAGCAACCTGGTCTCTCTAATTAATTAATTATTGAATCCACTGGGCATGCATTGTGTTCTATTAGAAAGATGCAGGCCAGCTGTCTGGTTTGCAATTTTAGCCTCCGGATAATCCGTTAACACAGAGTACTGAAGGAAACTAAAGAAAAAAATGCATGCAAACCCTTAGATTTCATGAACCCACTTGCAACAGTTCTCCTTCAAAAGAAAACCCAAACTTATTTTCCAGTGAATTCTCCCTTGTTTCTAGTACTTCCACTCTTCTTTTCGGCATATGTAACCTAAGTGAAATGTTTTTCCTGTGTGGAAAATTTGGAGCCTCACATCCTTGCAGTGGTGTTACGTGAGGGTCTTTGAACTAGGCCACTTTCAAGTACATATGTGTGTTCTTCAGAAAATGCAAAATGCTAGTGCAAAGGAATTGCATTATTATGTTGGAGGTTTTCTCCCTTCTAGACATTCACTGGTCAAGGTCAAGATGGATGAGACAGACATGTCAAAGAAGAATAAGACCAAGACCCAGCTCCCGTTGTCTTCAGCCCACTGATTTTTGATAAGAGTGAGGTCTGTGTTCTTTTAGGAGATTACATGCACCCCCCTACTCAAAAGATTATGCTAAGGCTTCCCAAATTAAATAAATACTTCTCTCTGTCAAGTTCAGCAGAGATTTGTCAATCCAGGAAGTAATGTAAATGACATGCGAACAACTGGAAAAACAATAAGATTAAAACGATATTAATTAAGTAATGTTTTTATATAATGCAAGGCATGCAATTTAGTGCACTGAACACTTTCTGAGCATTTAAACTTTGTGTCATGATGCTAGGCTTGGGAAAGGCAGATAAAACATAATCTCTGCTTTAAACTTGCAGATTACTACGGGAAAGGTGAAGTTGAGAAACACGAGTCACCTGTTTAGGGAAGGAGGAATCCAAAGGAGACATACTACATTTTTTACCTACAGGGTAAAAACAATCTTCAAAAAAGCAGTGAGATATCAGAAATAGTTTGACTCAGGAAAGACATTTATGGAGTAAAGCACAGGAAGAACATTGGAAGGCAGTCATGAGCCAATTAAATCAGCTCACTGTTGCCTGTCCCTGGTTTTTTTCCTGATTTCACCTTTAGTTTGGACATGGTTACCACTACACTGCTTCAATCCAGTCATGAAATACCCAGGATTATCAAAACATGGGCTTCTGTGTCCTGATTGATACTTGTCAGTGATACTCTAGGGAAAAAAATATTATTTTTTATGTTTATATATATTTATGGACTACAAGAGTAATTATGTTATAAGCATGGATTGCATAGTGGTAAAGTCAGGGATTTTAGGGTATCCATCACCTGAATGATGTACGCTGTGATTGTGTAATGATTGCATAATTTCTCATCATCCACCCACCCATCCGCCCACCTCTCACCCTCTCACCCTTGTGAACCTGTATAGTCTATCATTCCACGCTCCACATCCATGTGTAGTTCTTAAAGACTAACACTTGTATATGTAAATATACCTCTCTCTGCTCCAACTATGGGTGTGTGTATAGTGACTCTGACTTGATAAATATGTTTAATGTGTATTTGCTTAGGTGAAAATGAAATGTTGCCACACATGTACTATATTTTTCTAGCATAACAGAACCAATGCTTGTTTGTAGTTAGTATTCATCCAGCCAAACCACCTAAATGTAATACATTTGTTAACCAATAATTGCATTTCTTCAAACATAGATACAGCGTTGAGTTCAAACACTCATTCCCAGTGCAAATAGCAGGATGATTCATTAGCAGATCTTAGTGATGTTTCTATCTGTTTGACTTCACCTGCATCTTATAAACAAACCAAAAATGTACTCTTTGAAAGAAACTGTTTACCCAGAGAAAATGTATCTGAGCCTTCCTGGTTAGCTATAACTCTTGAACATTAATCATATATAGGCGCCTTTACTTCTACACATAGTGCAGGGATATTCAAGTTGCCTCGGTAATCAAGAATAAGGACCACACAAGCCAAGAGTGGGAAACAATTTATTTCTTCAGGCCATGGTACATTCATCAAGATGCTTCTTTTTTTAAAAAAATTTCAGAATGCTATGGAGGTACAAACATTTTGGTTACATACATTGCCTTTGTATCACCCAAGCCAGAGCTACAAGTGTGCCCATCCCCCAGACAGTGCACTCTGCCACCCATTAGTTGTAAATTTACTCATCCCGTCCCCCACCCTCAACCTGCCGGACACCTGATGAATGTTACTTCCATGTGTGCACCTTAGTGTTGATCAGTTAGCACCAATTTGATGGTGAGTACGTGTGATGCTTGTTTTTTCCATTCTTATGATACTTTACTTTGAAGAAGGGGCTCCATCTCTATCCAGGTTAATACAAGAGATGCTAGTTCTCCATTGTTTTTTTATGGTTGAGTAATACCCCATGGTATACATATACCACATTTTATCAATCCACTCATGGATTAATGGGCACTTGGGTTGTCTCTACATCTTTGCAGTTGTGAATTGTGCTGCCATAAATATTCGAGTGCAGATGTCTTTATTATAAAATGACTTTTCTTTCCTTTGGGTAGATGCCTAGTAGTGGGATTTCTGGATCAAATGGTAGTTCTATTTTTAGTTCTTGGAGGTATCTCCGATTTCTTTCCATGGAGGTTGTACTAATTTGCAGTCCCACCAGCAGTGTAAGATGCTTCGTTATCATTAAAAATACTGGTTTTGAGCTCCTGTGTTTCTTTATACAGGTGTGTAAGTGCTTGTGTGTTTGTGTATGCAGTGTCTTTAGGAACCAATCTCCAATGTTACATAAATATTATATTCATTTCTTAAATTTATTTAGTCTTGTTAATGCTTCATGTTAGGGAATAGGAACTATGTGAGGAAGAGTTTACGGTTTACAGCATTAATTTTCTATGATTACTGTCTGGATTCTAATCTTTGAAATGAGTGCTGTATAGACAAATGCTCTTAGTTGATTATACAAAAACACAATCACCTGTCCACTTATCTGCAGTTGTTCTCTGCACGGTTTATCTATTGGCAGCGTGCAGGCACTTCCTGGTTAATTATAAATGATGACAAACTAGAAATAAGTATAGACAACGGTTTTGGGCTTCTTAATCTTTTAATTTAGATTCAAGAAATCTGCATACATAAGCACGGTAAAAGCAAGCCAGGGTGTTTCTCTATATCCGTACTTTCAGAGTTAGCAAAATAAAGTAGCATTCCAAAGACAATGCAGATATTAATAATTTGCTGTTCTCATGTTCAAGAGCTATAGTCAAGGGATCCAGAGTTTCAGCAATAGTCAGATCGTTTTTTTCCTTACTAGAAAATAATTGAAGTCAACTGATTGCTTTGTTGTATATCGCTTGAAAGTATACCACACATACCTACTGAACAATCTGGAGTCCCTCTGCAAACCGTGAATCATAGGACAGCATCTGCAGGAGGGAAAGAATGAGTGTGTGTTCCAATTAAAACAGGGGGAAAAAGCCAAACACATAGCTCTTCTTTCCACAATGTGGTCTTCCATTTCTTGTTTTACTCATCTTGCCTTAAAGTACAAAACTACTATGTGATTACATGGCCTAAATCAAGAGACAACCCTATACTTTGCAATAACGTTCATTTTATGATTGTTAATGTCATTAACAAGTGGGACAGAAGTAGCTACTCCCACAATATCCTGAATGCTCAAAGAAATTAAAGATCTTCAGCTCCTGCTAAGGTCAATAGTGAGAGAGGCTGCAGGTAGCAAGAGTTAGAGTGATAACCCTTGCCAGTCTGGGGTCTGATGATACAGTCATATGTCCTTGACACATGGAGTTCATTCTACTTTGGCATGATATTGTGCCACAAAAGTCTCCTGGACAAGGTATTAAATACTGACTCTATAGCCAAGAGACGATAATCTGAAATATCTAACACTAATTCAGGCATCTGTAAAAAGCACAAGCAACTATGTAGGGTCTGGTAAGGCAACACAATGTCAAGAACAAAAATAATCAGAAGATGATTCTGCATTTTTGTCACATACTAAGATTCAGCTTGTCTTTGCGATTATGTTCTTAGAGAAAGAAGAAAGTAAAAGGATCCTGTCCCATTTCCATAATCACATTTGTCAATCAGATTTCTAGAATCGTTGGAGGGGAATATTTCTGGAAAGCGGTGGGGGAACTTCTTAAAATAACATAGGGGAAATATGCTGAATGGACAAGGGAAGTTGCAGACCGTGAAGGCTGAGATTACGAAAAGCAACCACGTCATGTATCTCTGAAAAGTAATTCCGTAGCACCAGGAATAATTCAGAATAGAGTGTAGCTTCTGCTCTGTTACTGACTTGGTGTGAGCCCGTGGGCACCTCACCCCTCCCATTCATATTTCTTCCTCTCTGCAGTAATATTAACTTAGCGTGGGTGTCAGGAATCTCCATTAGCCCTGATAAAGCAGTTTCTGATATGATAGATTGTACTGAACAGGCATATTTTGCTCTTTGGTGATCACTACCCTGGATTACAAAGTGGAAAACACTGGAGAAAGGAACTGCTATCTTTCTAATGCAGTGCCGGGCCAGGAGTTCCAGCAAAGGAGCCAGGGCATGGAATTTGCATTGCTAATACTCAGGAGCACCTTTGCAAATCCTGATAATTTTCAATGAGAATGAGATACTGTGTTAAGAAATATGCATCATTTTATCTGTCCCTTTAAATCTCTTCAAGGTCTGGTATTCTCAGTAGCCTGGCAGGTGTTTGGCTCTGCAGTCATGTGACTCCAGGCTCTGCTCTTAGAATGTTTGTTATCTGTCAGGGATAGTGGAATGTTCCCATGGTCTGGCCCCTACTGTATCACATGACATAACTGAGTCTGTGATGTTCAGAAGAGATGGCCCTGGGTGGGGAGTAAAAACAGGAGAATTTATTTTTCTGGTATCTATAATATATATATACTAGCAAAAGCTGGATGGGACATTCTCCTTGAACATAATATATAGGAATACCGTAGGAGTTCAACACTATGCAATCCATACTTGTAACATAATTACTGTTGTAGTCCATAAATTTATATAAATATAAAAAAATAAGCCAAACATACTGTCTGCTTTTTTCTTATTGAGATGAAATCCTCCCAGCTATAACAAGGATTTGTACACGTTGTCTTATAAGTTGGTGACATTGGTGATTGCCCATTGCTTCTGGGTATTTAATTGGCATCTACGGAGTCAGACATCGAGGTAATGGGCTTTATAACCAGTTCTCTACTCCCTTTTGCATTTCAGCTGGTCTATTGGAATAACATGGATCATTTCTGCATTTATTCATAAGGAAAAGCAATTGGGTCATCATTTTAACAAGTATTTTGTAATAAACATAGATATCAGAGATCCCCAAAGATAGATTTCATTCCTTCAACACGTTTGCAATTTAATTGAAAAGACAGAATTTATGAAAAAAGTTAATAAGATAGGTAGTGGTAAGTCCCAGATGTGGGGTATAGACAATAAGTGTTTCAGAAATTTTGAGAAGGAAGGTAAAATAGTCAGATAGAGATAAATAAATCATTATGAGAAGGGCAGCCCATCCAGACATTAAGATACGGGCAAGAGAAGGAAAGGTGCCAATACCCAAGTTATAATAAACAGCTACAAGGTGTAGGCTTTTGTCTACTATTGACCAACTTTGCTAGATGTAACTTTATATTCTAAATTTGAGGAGTGTGAACCTGGGCCAAACAGTCATATATTTATATAAAAAGTGATCTGAATTTGCATGTAAATAATACTCGGGTAGTATTGATATTACACTTTTCTTTGTTCAGCAGAAGGGACATGTTAGTTTTCAATTATGCTTGTGCAATCCAAGCCTTAGTCTCTCTCTCTCAAGCATCAGCTTTATCTTCTTTATTTGGGAGAGAAAGGACCTGCCTCCCATCCACTCCTGAGTCATGTGCCTCTCCGCTGACGGGGACCTGTCCTGGTTTCTCACCTTTCCCGTTTGCTCTGCCACCGTATAGTGGACCTCAAGGGGTGTATATGTTCAGTAGGACACACTTCATTTCATTGTCTCTGCCTTCATTCCTCCCAGTGTATATGGCATCAGGTTTTTCTGAGAAGTTGACAGTTAAATGAAAAGAGAATTCTAGCATAGAAAGGAAAAACTTGAATACTGTAGATTCAGCATGATTTCCCCCATCATTCAACAGAAAAGCACCAGGAGGTAAACATTTTGCAGGGTCTCCACTCTTGAACATACCCCGCTTGTTATTTTCCTTGTTCTTCTTCCTTTCTATTCTCAGTGCACATCTTAGAGCCCCTTCCTCTGAACCTCCATCGTGCAAACCTTAACCCTCTCCGGGGAGCTGCATCTCTCACGGCAGGGTTTGGTCCTAATCCAGAATCCACCTCCCTCGCCTCACTTTTGCAATCCCAGGAAGATAAACAGCAATAGCAGGGCATCCGCTAAAGGCTGGAGTATTCACTGCAGACCACACAAAGGGGACCTTAGTAGCATTGTTCACAGTGGAACAAGGTCTTATAGTTTGTCAATCTTTAGAAAAGTGTAAAGTGCACACATGCCTTCTCAATCTTCCTATCTTCTAGCAGGTTTTTAACAATGTATGTGTACGTTATTAAAAAAACAAGTATTAATTCTCAGATACAGTAGCCTAGAACCCTATTCAGCACTTTACCATGATAATGTATGTGTGTGTATTTAAATTTTGATGACCACTCCCTGTCTACACAAAGACCTGGCTGAAAGTTTGAAATTGCTGGGAATTTTGTAACTGTTGGTGTTTATTTATTTAGTGCCTTGGGCCAGATCAGATTCGTAGGCACAGGGTGTATTTACACTAAGTTCCATTTACGAAGAGGGCGGTATGAATCTTTATGGTCCTCAGGACCAAGCAATCTGAAGGGCTAAGTTCCAGTTATAAATTATAATTCTAGAGCATTACAAGTATTTTGCCTGATACGATATTGTGATTGTTTTTTACAGTAATTTAATATCAGCAGATCACATACAAATTTGAAATCTAGACAGGGGAGTTTTTAATCTTTCGAGGATTAGTGGACTAACCGGGCACACTATTAGAACTTCCTAAGTAAAATGAAAATTTAAATGAAGCCTGGAAAAGGCAGGCAGCACGAAGAGAAAGGTTTTAAGAAGATGCTTTATAGCATGTTACCGCCAAAGACATACTGACCATATAGTTGTTACATAAAAAGGCATCGTAATATTATATGTGAGCTAACACGGGTATTTTTTAATGTCTTTCTAACCCTTAATAGGTTTCATATTTTCTTAGGTTGAATTTGTTCTTTTCTGGAATGGAAACATTAATCATAAGGCCTCAATAGACTCATGATCCTTTCAGGGTCAAAATGTTACAAAACAGCGATGTTTCTTTTGTCTGTGTAAGAAATTTTTAGTTTTAATACTTTTAAAAAAATTAAATAGAAGTATATTGTGTCAGTAAATAGGTATTTTACACGTGGTGTCAATTCATTATAGATATGTCAGCATGTACATACAACGTTTAGAAAAACCTCTGTAGTTGGGATTAAAATTATGGTCTTTCTTCCCCAAAGGCATTGCACTATTTTTGAACCCAGGGAATATGTCCACTACCCTTTTCCATCTTATTTAACACTGGACGAAGTATAAGACATGCTGTAGGTGCTCTATAAATAGAGATGTTAGTGGTCCACAAGTTCTCAGATGCTTCATAATGATGCATGATGACAAATGGTGACTGTTGCATGATGATTTAAAAAAAAAACAGCTGAAGTGATTAGATGAGGGAGAGTTGGGAAGTGATCTTTTGGAACAATTCACTTCCATATAATTCCAAATATTTTCAAAATGTCTGATTGATTGGAAAAGTCATCAGGATAGACTGTGTTGCAGAGATACTAGGGTCA
Source organism: Lemur catta (assembly GCF_020740605.2). Taxonomy (NCBI): domain Eukaryota; kingdom Metazoa; phylum Chordata; class Mammalia; order Primates; family Lemuridae; genus Lemur; species Lemur catta. The sequence goes on along the minus strand of NC_059149.1, from coordinate 10,900,565 downwards.
GTCATTAATGAGAATAAGTAGAGTGGAAAGGTAGCTTTTCTGAATGGCTGAAATAATGTTATACCATGCGTTTTTGTCACACTTTGTTGTTTTTTTTTTTTTTTTTTTTTTTCTTCTTGGGCTGTAGGAATAGAAGCAGAAGCTAATTTATGAGTAGAGAGTCAGTGCAGAGTGTCAGATTTCTATAATGAGATTATATATTAAATCTAATGAAAGGAAAATATGCTTACCCAAACCAAATGACAGCACCGTGATTAAACGACTCAAGATCCCTCTGTGGATTTGTTTAGACAATGCAGCAGGTAAAGTGACCTCCTCTTCTCTTAGGTTTGTGATCAATTTCGTGAAATGAAGATTTATGTCTTTTATTATTCCAATGGCATAACAATATGATCACAGAAGCAAACACGAACAAGATGGGACTAGTAAACCGAGTGATGTGTTGTGGGTATTGTGAGGTCTGTTTAGATTAATCACCTATGTTACATTTTGTAATGACTGCTGACTTCCCTGCGGCAATTCAGTGATACGCCTCAATTTATTCTTTAGCTTGAATCTTCAGGGTCCGTTTGTGCAAGCGTGTGCTGCATGTGTGTGTGTGTGTGTGCGCACGCATGCCCACATGCATACATGAAAGGTATGAGCTCATGCTCCATCTTGAAGATGACAGCGATTTCAGTGGGTCTTGTCCCCGCAGCACGTGCATGGCTTCTAAGTGACACCTCCACAATCCTGATGTCATTACTAGAACAATGGAGAGAGTATTATGAAAGACGTTAGTAGAAACTGGACTTTTACAGGGTCAACATTTGAAAAGCTTGATGTCCCCAAGCTGTAAGAACCCCTCTTTCTCCAACCACCGCCATCCGTTCTCAAAAAAGACCAGAAGAATCAGAGTTACAGCAGCTGTCAGCCCCAAGGGAAAGAACTGGCATGAATGGAGGAAACCATTTAAGGGGTAGGATTTATAGACGATTTCATTTTCCAAAACTTCCATCCATTTCTACCTCGTGTTCATTTTCCCATTTTTACCTGAAGTCCCACTATTGGAGTGTCATTCCTTAGATTAAACTTTTTGTCCCAATTAAAATGTAAATACCCTGGGGACTGTGTCATGTATGTACTCTCCAAATAATTATTTTCAGGTTCTACCTCTCTTGGCAGAACATGATAGAATGGAACGATTAGGGAGCACAGGGCGCAGGGAGAAAGGGTGAAACATAAATCTAAAAAGGTTTTATCTATTACGGTTTTGCCTCGAGCTGGCCGTATACAAGGAAGTAAACTGGATGAATGTGGTTTTCTCTCAGTAGCTTCTTCCACTCACTTAGTCGCTCCACTGCTGTTTTCTTCTTTTAATATTCATGCATTTGGGGTCTGTGATCTGTAACCGAGATTTCGTGGGTATTTAGTGTTGCCACATGCAGATACTTTTAAGAACGACTCCATTAAAGATCATTTTCTCCGGGCGCATTCGGTGCTCGCTGGCAGTGTTTATCTCCCGGCATTTAGTTTTGATCCCTGTAATGTATGCAGAACCCAAGACACCCCTTCATCACTCTGATTCTGCTGGGAGTTAGCTTACGTTGTAAAACAGGGGAGACGGGAAAGGAGGGAAGTAGCAGGGAGCAGAGTTGCGTGTACTTGGTAATCCATCCAGATGAAATAGCACTGCAGGACTAGTCACCCAGGGGGGAGGTATGGGAATAGACGGGGTCCCTCCCCTCGGGGCTGTCTCTTTACAGCGGACTCTGGCTGACAACCACCAACTGCCTGGTGCCCAACTCTGCTGGGCGCTAATTGCTCTGACTCCATGAAATGAGCTTAGAGGAACCCACCAGGCCCCCTCTCCCCCACAGAGCTCCAGGCCTAAGATGCACATCTAGGAGTTGTCATCACTAGGTGAGGGTCCTGGGTAAATAGGGACCATTTATAAATGGCCTGTACATTCCTCTGGCGCTCCCTTCAGGTTAAACACTGCAGGGGACAGTGCTGTTTGCATGGAGTTGCCTCAAACAAGCAATGTTATGAGATGCGTGTGCATAGAGAGGCGTTTAATTGAGAGGTACTGGCGTGTCGGATGCGGTGCTCACTGCCCATGGTGGAAATAACGAGACCTCCTTTGCTGAGAAGAGAGAAAACTCAGGATGGTCTTGGATCCCGAGTTTGGATGAGGCAAGTGGGTAATGTCTGCCTCGTTTCTGGTTTCATTTCCGGTTGGTGTTCTCAAGAGGGATTTTGTGGGGAACAGGCCTTGTCTTAGGATTTGATGGAAAGAAACCATGCAAAAAGAGAAACCTTTAATGTTTCCATCTGCAATATTTACCCTGCCTTCCTGCCCTGTCCTGCTTTAGACTCTCTCTCTTTTCTCTCTCTTTTTTTTTTTTTGGTGGTGGTGGTGGTTTTGTTTTAGAGACAGGGTGTCACTCTGTTGCCCTGGCTGGAGTGCAATGGGGTGATCATAGCTCACTGCAACCTCAAACTCCGGGGCTTAAGCGATCCTCTTGCCTCAGCCTCCCATGTAGCTGGGACTGCAGGCACGCACTGCCACACCAGCTATTTTTTTTATTTTTTTATTTTTAGTTGATTCGGAGTCTTGCTGTGTTGCCCAGGTTGGTCTCAAACTCCTGACCCCAAGTTATCCTCCTGCCTCAGCCTCCCAAGTGCTAGGGTTACAGGTGTGAGCCCCCACACCTGGCCACCTGCTTCAGACCTAATGCTGGTTTCCTTAGCCCCCCTCATCTAGGTTGATCCTTATGTTGGATTCTAGAACCAGCCCCCTGCAGGACTGGGGAAGTGAAGAGCCCTGGACCAATCTGTGTCACACATGGTGTATCGGTCTTGGGTCAGCCCAGGGTAAAGCTGGCATCTGGGTATTTGTCCTTGTGACATTTTACCAGTTTCCCATAAGCACCCTCGGTCACAGGTGAAATACTAATATTTATTGATTTGATTATTTATTAGATGGTGTCTGATTAGTTAGTGTGTGATTTTTCTCACTCGACAAGCTTCTCGTCTAGGAATCTGCTAGATTCCATCAGTGACACCCGAGGGGGGCATCACCTAATCCCATTTCCTGGTGGTCTCTTCTCGCCACTGCAGAGTTGGTGGCTGAGGACCCAGCATCTTTTTGCCATTATTTCCTCATACGAAAAAGGACAACGGGTTGTAAAAGACATTTTTCTGATGCCGAGATAGAGCACTCCCATAAACGTGTATCACTTCCAGCACTTTCTCTACGAAACGCACAGGAAATATGCCGCTTTGTATCTCTTGTGTTCCGTAGAGTCAAAAGGGAACCAAACAAAAGCTTTGAGGAAGGAACTGTGCACAGTCGTTTAGATGGATTTAAGTGAAATCTGGGTCTGTGATAAGATGTGGTCTGGCAGCCCCTCTGTAGTTAGACTTAGGGGCTAGACTGGTACAGTGAAGCCAGACCCTTGCTTTGTGGAAGTTGCAGGATTTCATAAAGCGGTTGATGCCCTCCGGTGACACCGTGTTACTGCCAAGGCTGATAGAGATTGCGACTGTGTGGATGAGAAGGTGAACAACTGCACTCAGTCTGTGATTTGTGTAAAACATACAAGCTTTAAGAGATTGAGTCTTGGCTTACAGCAAAATAAACACCTGCAGGGAAGGGAAAGGATCGTATAGCTCCAAGGTCACGGCCGGGAGGGGAAGATGCAGAACCCAGAGCAGGTGACACCAAGCCTTGCCTACGTCAATCTGTCGCCCCCCACTAGCATTTTTGCACAAGCAAATCCAGGCTAACTATGAACAGCTCACGGCTCTAACATGGAAAAGGCATCATAAATGGTCAATCTGCAGTCACAAGTTTGCTGGAGAGGTAAGGCGTTTACCGTGCATTTCCTGTAGGGCGTGGTGAAGGGGTTTTCTTGTTACCAGCCAAGGAGTACGGATACACCAGTGAATGGATGGGCTCCAGGAGCCGCCAGTGTGTGCCAGATATATTGCTCAGAGCCGGGGGACAACAGCTGACGAATGCCTAGTCTTTAGGTGGCCTGGCGCCTGGTGGAAAATGGTTATCTGATCTTTTTAGCACTTCCTAGCCAAGCGTCCTTTCCGTCCTTGTTCCCATTCACTGTGCTCTAAAATCAGATCCAATCAGCTCACATTTCTGCTGCTCTTAAACACTGGACAGAGTGACTGCCTCGATTGCAGGGGCAGCTGTGGCATTTGATGGTTTGCACCTTTTGCCTTAAAGGTAACATGAATGTTCATGTTGAGCTGAAAATCTGCAGGAAAATAAGGAAAGTAGGGTTGGGTTTTTTTGTTTTTTTTTTTCCCATTAATCTTGTCCGTAAGTCTATATGGCACACTCTGATCACCAGAGTGTGGCAGGGGTGGTGAGGGTGGTGTGTAGTGGTTAGGGTGAAAATATCTAAATTGTAGGAGAGAGAGAAAGAAGGAGAGAAAATGTTTTAAAAAATGAGGGAAAGATTTTGATCATAATTATTCCCAAACACAATCCCCTCATTTCTATCCTAGGTCCTGTGCTCTTTATAAAATGATTAGAAGTAGTACTGAATGGTCGTTTATGTCGCTGTCCCCTACTTATAGCAGAAAATGCGGATGAGAGGTGGTTGGGTAAAATACAGGGTAAAGAGCCTCCTGCTAACTCTTATTTTTTAACAAGATTGTGGTTTATAAGCTGAAAAGAATGGGCTATAAGCAAGTGGGTTGTGACCACCAGCCAGATGTTGACCCATTTAATATTAAACTGGCTACAGTGTTTCTTGCATCTGGAAGACCACTGATGGCTCTCTTTGAAGGAGGGCTGACATTCTAGATGTGGTACGTCTAATATGTGGGCACTCCACTTACTGACCACAGTTGAAAGCCGGATATAGTTAAAGGGCAGAATAGTCTCATTTTAACTCAAGAACTGCAAAGTTATTTTGCAGTTTGACCTGCAGAGTCATCACTACCAACCTGAGGCCCATGAACAAGCGCTGTGGTCAGTGATTACTCTACACATCCTGGTGTAAAATGTGCTTCATTCTCAAACCAGAAATGCCATTTGCAGCATGGTGCTTGGGAGTCTATTTTAGCTGGGTTGAGTCAAGTTGCCTAAGTCAATGATCAGTTCTTGAAGAGTCCCGTAGTATCTCAGTCATGACATGTACAAAGAAGGCATTGGACCTAGAAAATCTGGACCCTCTTACCTTAAATTGCTCAGGCTGGGGACTTTTGAGTCATGCGTGTTTCCTGGGGTTCGTTCACTCATCCATTCTCTCATTTCTAATCATCGCTAGTTTTCAGTTCATCTACTGTGCCCATGTCTTCTCCATCCTAACCACACTGCACTGCTCAGGCCCTCATCATTTCTCTCCCTTACTGGAGTAATGGCTTCTCTAATCCCCGGTGTCACCTGGCACAGTGTGCATTGCTGCCAGAATGATTTTCCTCAAGCAGAGCCCCTAGGGTTACCCCTCTGGTTAGCGTCCTTCGATGGCTCTTCCGTGCCTTCAGGGTTGAGTTTCAACTCCTTGAGTGGCAGGCAGGACCCATGACAAATTGCTGTTGTTTTGGCCTCATCTCTCTGAACTACTGATGTTGCACCCAGAGGGAAGCCACCTGGGACCATGGGTTGTGGAACCTGCTACCACATTACATTAATTTATTGCTTTACACTTTTACAAAAAGCCTTTCACCCAGTTTCATTGTCAGCCTCCCAGGAGCCCCATGAGTTCGGGGAGAGAAGGTGGTATTTTTCTCATTTCACAGAGGAAGAACAGGGGGGTGACTCACACTGATTCAATAGGCAAGTGCTAGAGAGAATCAACCCTCAGGACTCTCTATGTTAATTATAGAATTTGTGGATTATCTGTGGGGAATGTACAATGTATATGTTTATGCTCTAGGTACTATTGTCTTTTTTGTACCCTATATTCCATTGATGCATTAACTGTGCGTCCATTTAATATATGCATATATACATTTATTTTTCCCAAAATAATCAAATATTTAATTCCAAAGTTGATTATACTTTTCTTTCCTGACACTTTTGATCATGCAGTTAGGGTTTGACTCTCCAAGTGCCCCGAGATAAATCTGTAACCCACCCCCTCTTCTAATGACAATTTATGGTGGAGTGAGGGTTGCATGGGAATTTTATTTATTTATTTTCTAAATATATGAAATAAGTAAAATGGAAAGGTGGATTTTTTAAAGGCAAAATAAACTGCTAAATATTATATATATATATATCTATATATATATATAGAGAGAGAGAGAGAGAGAGGGGCTGCTATAAAGTCAAATAACAGTGAAGGATAAAAGTGAGGAGAATTGTAGACTAATTCATTGCATCAGAAACAAGTATCTCCCCTAGTGATATTAATGGAATATTGTAAACTCATTTTAGTACCAAAATTTAAATTAAAAAGGAAGGGGAGGAGGTTGTGGAGCGGAGGCCGTTGAAAAAAAATCTCATTTTCAGCAAGTTAAAAAAAAAAGTCACGAAGGCAATTTAGTTTATTTTTTAAACATTCCCTGTAGTGCTGTGAAGACCAAACCGTAGCTCTGAGCTAGTTCATAAAAACCAGAATGCAAAGAGGAGGAGGATAAACTGGGTAGAAAAATACAGGAAACTACCCAGTGTAATTGACCAGGCTGATTAAAATGAGAAACGTAAACACCCTCCCCAAGTGAGAAAATGTTGGATATGCAAAGTCGCTGCTTCTTAGATTCCTCTTGGAATGTTTGTGACCCATAAAACTACCTGTGTTATTTAAAAAAATAAAAACAGAAGTGAAAAAGTCAATTTTGTTAGTGAAATCGTGTGGTCAGCTGAAGTGTGTGTGCCATAAAAGCAATGTAATTTCATTTAAATTTCCCTCCCTGGATTTAGAGCTGAGAGTTTGGACACAATGGCTCATTATCCATTACACAATCTGCACTGTGTAAGATTATGCAGAAATCAAGAACTTGTCTGAAAGGACCAGGTAAGGGTAGCTGTGAAGATAAAATGCGATGTGGGATGCTCACATAGCCCGCTAGCCTTCTGGAAATGGATTGTTTTCTAGTTAATGTATTAGTTTATGGAACCAAAGCGTGTGCAATTTAAGAGAATTTGTTTACTTCTTAGAGACCAGGAGCATTAGAAATTTTTTTTTTTTCAAACTTGGGAACATAAATTTGTTTGTTTAATGAAAATAGCTTTTTTCCCCCTGCTGATAAACATAATATAGATTGTAGAAAATAGGATAGGCGAGATTTTGATAAAGTAACTACCTAGAAACCTCAGTGGCTTAAAACAACAAAGATTTATGGACCTCTTATGCTACATAGCCACCACAAGTCAGCTGGGTGCTCTGTTTCATGACGCTCTTACTGTAGTTCCAAGGCTGGTGGAATAGCCAAGCTCCAAAAAATTGTGAGCAGTTGTTGCGACAGAGGGAGAATGAGAGAAACCTGGAAAATCTCAATATAAGAAATTGAATGCTCTGTCCCAGAACTAACGAATTACTTCTACTGACCAGTCATTGGCCAGAACCTGTCACAGGACGCTGCCAAACTCTTGTACTAAGAGGCCAGGAAGTGCAATCATACCTGCAAAGCAGAGAGCTAGAAATATTTGGTGAATAGAAAATCTCAGCCATCTAGATTGAAACCTAAAAGAAGAAAATTTGGATCGACAAAAATTGCAAACATTTGGTGAACTGCCTTCCAGATACTAATGTGTGTGTTTGAATGTAAACATAATAAAAATACAGTTTTATGATCTGCTTTTTTTACTCAATAATATCTCATGGAGATTTTTCCCATTCTATTAAAATAAAAACACATCATTCTTTTTGATGGTTCCATAATATTTCATTGAGTAAATGTGCCATAATCGATTTAAGCTGCTATCAGACATTTAGGTTGTTTCTAATTTCTTCATTAGTATAAACAAAGTTGTGATTAACATCTTAGCAAATATCTCTGGACTTTGTACTAAAGCTTATTCTAGTGGAATTTTTAGTTATATAAACATTTTCAGTTCTGATAAAAATTGCAAAATTCTCCTACATAAGGGATGTACTAATTTAGATTCTTACCAAAAGTCAGTGGAAACTTCTATTTCTTGACACCTTTACCATCCTTAGATAGTTTCAGTATTTGCTGCAGTAATAGGCTAACAGGAATATCTCATTTTCATATTCATTATTGGTGAGGTTGAACAACTTTCCTCAGGTTAGTTCTCTGTTTGTATTTTTCTCCCTTAAGTAATTTGTTCAAGTGCTTAGGTCATTTTTTTTTTTCTTTAGAGACAGGGTCTTGCTTTGTTGCCCAGGAGTATATTAGTGCAATTGTAGCTCCCTGTAGCATCAAACTCCTGGGCTCAAACAATCCTCCCATCTCAGCCTCCTGAGCAGCTGTGACTATAAGCACATGCCATCATGCCCAACTCTTAGGTCATTTTTCTGTTGGAATTTTTATTTTCTATTGATTTTTGGGTACTCTTTATATATTAGGGATCATGCTGATATTCAATCAGTACATACTGTAAAAACATTCTGATGAGCATCTGTTGTTATTGAATGAAAAATATGTTTAATATCTTCATTGATTATGGTATAACAGCACTTTGTCATGTTGCAAACATTTTAAAAACACTTTTTTCATATTTATCCTTATTTATAGCATCTTTTTGCTATATAAAACTTCTAAATTTTAACAATCAATCTTTATGGCTTTTGGCTTTCATACCATGCAAAAATCCTTTCTCATTCTAATATTATAAAATTTTTCACCCATGATTTCTTACGATACTTTTGTGGTTTCACTGTATATTTTAATACTTTATATGCCTAGGGTTTATTTTGCTGTTAGGACTAAGATAAAGATATCACTTTATTTTTCAAGAGGCCACATGACTCTGGGGAAGTCTTAGTCAATAATGAGGAAAGGTAGCAGAGAGGGAAAGTATAGTTTATTTTTATTATTCCCATTATAAATGTGTCCATCAGTGGATGAATGGATAAAGAAAATGTAGTATATGTATGCAGTAGAATAGTATTAGCCATAGAGAAGAATGAAGTAATCTCATTTGCAGCAATGTGGATGGAATTAGAGGTCATTATCTTAAGTGAAATAAACCAGACACAAAAAGACAAATATCACATGTTCTCACTTATATGTGGCAGCTAAAAATTTTGAATACATGGAGGTAGAGAATGGAAAAAGTAGATAACAGAGACTGGGAGGGGGCTGGGGGAAGGTGAAGAGAAGTGGGTTAAAGGGCACAAACACACAGTAAGATACAAGGAGTAAATTCAGTGCTTGATTGCAGGGTGGGATGACTAAATTTATAAAGGTCTTATACTTGAGTGATGGACACCCTCAATACCCTGACCAGATCACTATGCATTGTATACATATAACAAAATTTCTCAGGTACCCCGTAAATTTGTACAAATAAAACAATAACAAAGACAAGAGTGGAATCCTTTAAACTAATTTTAGTTAGCATACTGTAGAAGGAGCTTCATGTTGAAATGCAGCCTGAGACTTTACCTATACTCACATTGTACTTTAGTCGTGATTTTCAGTACTTAACATGTTTTTTTTTTTCTCTTGGTTTCCATGATACATGATTTATTATTACTTCATGATCATCAGCACGTGTCTGCATCTTCCTTTTCCCTTTCCTGATCTTAAAAATGTTGCTTTTCTCAGAGTTGTGTCCTAACCCTTTTTTCCCCCTATCTCACGATTTTTTCATAATTTCATATATGCCTGTAGCTTTGCATACCATTTATACTGAAGACCTTCAGTAAATACGTTCAAAAAGTAGTTTACTATTTAGGTCTGAAACTCATGAGATATCTTTGTTTAAGATATTTATTTCCATGCCTTGTGGGCATTTTAAATTTAACTGTATGCATCACTGAATTAATTATCCATGTACTTAGCCCATTTCTCTGTTGCCATGTTTAGTTCATTCTTTGGCTCTTTCTTTCTCTCACTTTTTTTATTTCATTTTATTGATTTCAGGGTGCTCTTTGTATATGAGGGACCAAGCTGATAATCTAGTACATACTGTTGCAGCATGCACAGATAGATGACCTTTTCACCTTGTGTTCTTTGTATCACTTTTCTAAGTTAGAAATAGGAGTGCTTAATTTTTATTCCCTTCTCTTAAATGCTATGTGAAGTCATTCACAAATTTCTGTTCATTCTATCTTACCCCCCTAACTCCTTGTCAAGGTTCTTTACTGTGTACACATCACAAACCTTCTAGTTCAGGCCACCATAATTTGTCCCTTGGGATATTATTACAGTGTCTTAATGATCTCTCTGCTGGCAGCTTTGCCTGCCCTTCCCCATTCCAGATGTTGAGGTTTTTTTGTTTGTTTGTGTTTTCTTTGTTTTTGTTTTTTTGAGACAGAGTCTTGCTCTGTCACCCGGGGGTGGAGTATAGGCGCGTCATCTTAGCTCACTGCAACCTCAGACTCCTGGGCTCAAGTCATGCTCCTGCCTCAGCCTCCCGAATAGCTGGGCCTACAGGCACGTGTCACAATGCCCGGCTAATTTTTCTACTTTTAATAGAGATGGAGTCTTGCTCTGGCTCAGTTTGGTTTCAAACTCCTGAACACAAGCGATCCTCCTTCATCGGCCTCCCAAAGGGCTAGGATTACAGGTGTGAGCCACCCTGCCTGGCCTGTTTAGTTATTTTTTAGGCTATAAAAACATGGTTAACAATGTCCACCTCACCGAGAGGCTCAAGATAAGAAAGAACCTAGCTTGTTATCTGACGCATCGCTGACCATCAGTATAAGTAAAACATTAGTCTCCTTTCTGTCCCTTCCTTCCCCTCCCCTTTTCCCTGCCGACCTCCACTGACTCCACGATCCCTTGTAATACTAAACCCTTTGTATTTAGTTACCGTAGAAGCACATTTTTGTCTTACTAATCTGTGATCTCATGAGGATCTCCCTTATATTGCTTCCTTCATTGCTGGGCATATTGTAATATAAATGTATAATCTTAGCTCATTAAATGGAATTGCATTTTCAACTCTACAGTTTGGAGACCGAAATCTGTTTGACTCGACTCTGCTCTTTCCAGGTTAGCAATGGTTAACAGGGCAACATGTTCCGTTTATAATGGGAAGGCAAAATGAAAACAAACAATGTGAACAGCAGTGACTCTACTTTTGCAAAACAGCACTGTATTTCTGCACAGAGGACTTTTGTTTGGAGCAGGTAATGACAGGCTTAGTCACAGTTTTATTCCTAATCAATATTTTGGAGAGAACACAAGAGGCGATGTGAATTCCTGTCTAAAATTTAAAAGCACTATCTGAACCACTGATCTAGATGAATTATCCATACAAGACTTGAGAGTTCAAATTTGGTTGTTTTGTTATTAAGCATGATTACAGCGTATGTGTTTTTCTTTTCTGATGGTGGCTTTGTGTCTTTCAGCTGAAAGGAAACTTGTATGGAGTGTGCAGTAATCAAAGAGACGGAAGATGAATGAGTGTAGAGCCTTTTTTATTTTATAAGCACCATTAACTCAATGGCATCTACCTGGAATGTAGATGCACTTTGCTGATTTCATTTTGATAATGCTATAAGCTGGTCTCTGATAATTGCCTTCTGTAATTGGAACAAATTTATAATTATGCTAATTCATTCTTAGCTACCCAGTATATAGAATCTGAGCTAATCCATATCTGTCCCTGCATTTCCTTTGTAGATCATGACATGACTAGCCTTTTACTGTGGCTGATGGACACATTTTTTGTTCTTAGTAGATTTGATTTCTCAAATGGCATGTGTATGTGTGTAAGCGCTATGTGTTTGTGTATCGTTATCTAATTGTATGCAACTCGGATGTCGGCTTTTAAAACCAGTTTATGGAAGAACATTTAGATTTAGGATCTCCAGTGCTTTAATTTTTAGTCAGAGGGCTATACTCTGAGCATTTGAGTGCATATTACATGATAACAAGGAACAGAAGAAGGGAATTGTTAATTAACATCCCCCCACCAACACCTTAAAACCTTATTTAAATACTTAGATTATGGAGGAGAAATGTGAAAAACGAGAAAAACAGTGTTGAGTCTCTCTGAAAGCCAACTCTTTGTCATCTTGTTAAGACAGGTCTCCCCACCCTAAAATAATTTTTTAAGATGAAACAGCATATCACACTATGTTTTAAAGCACTCAGGTGCTTCTTTAGAGATTCAAAAGCAGATTTTTTTTTCCTCTTGCAGACGGGAATAAGCAAAGGCATAATTAGCAAAGAGCCAGATCTGTTAACACTATCAGAAACACAGCTAGAAAGCAAATGGCAGCATGTACCCTCCCTTACAAATCATCTTTTGATGATGTAGCTAGCCTCGTTCTTATATTTCATCTGTTTAATGTTCTCTTTTCCTCTGATCATGATTCTTGTAAACTCTTTACATTAAACATGTTTCATTCTTCACTCATGACAATGTTACAGTTTCAGTAACCAGCGGATGAGGTTGTTTACTTTCCCAGAGACCATTTACCTGTCAAAATGCATTTAAAAAAAAATAGCATGAGGCTGCATCTAACTTTCATAACTGAAACCAGGAAGTTAAAGGACAACACTACCTGACAAAGAAACACACAATGTCAGAACGTAAAGTTCCATGATCAGGATTCAGGCTTCCACAGAGGTACTCGTACGAGTACCTCTCATTTATTTCAGAGACAGGACAAGTACCTCGTGTCTGTCATTTCATTCAGCATCCGTGACTGCGATTCTGCCTGTCATTAAGTCTCTGTCATTCGCCTGGTTTTCCTGTGGTGGCTTCACAATTAAGCTGAATTTCTGCTTCCTTTTGTGATGCACCATCAGATGAGTGGAGCTACACTGAAGAAGCTGCAGTGTAGGTGGCTTTAAAACCAATCTATATAGTCTAGAAAGAAAAGCAAGACAAAAGGGGAAATGTGATATTGCGGTTATAAATAACTTAAATATCATCAAGGAGAGAGGAGAGGACAGGTGACATCTAATCTGAAAGTGGCAAAACATGTAATAGCCTAAAAAAGATCGGGAAGGAATGTGCTCCGTTGTGAGCAGAGGAGTGTCACTGTGCACCGTGATTAAGTCCCAGTTAAGACTTACTCAACAACGCCGGGGCAAATTAGGGAAAATGTTAAGGAGCAGCACTTAATGTGGTCAGTAAGAGGCCTAAGACAATGGCCAACACCTTGTGGTAGAAAAATTATTTGAAGACTACTAATTCTAGTTTTACCGTTTCCCAACCATGGAGCCTTAGCCAAATCATGTCATCTAAAATGAGAATTTGATTTTATTTGCCTACCTTGGGGCTGTTGTGAGGGTCAAATAAGATAATGTATGAGATAGCAGTATGTTCATATGCAAGTATAAAAGCAATGGCCAATATCTCTGTGGTTTCCTTTGCCTTTTCCTCATGGTCACAAAATAGCTGCCATATCTTCAGGATCACATTCATGTCCAATACAGGCAAAAGAACAGAAATACCAAGATGGTAGACTGTATCACCTCAGCAAGATTTCACGGACCACTTGTTCTATTCATTTCTACTCATTGCCAAGAAGCAAAATAAAACTCCAGATAATTTTGAAAGGGCTAGCATAACTTGTCATAATCTATAGGTACTAAGTTTGAGTCATTTTTTGATGCCAAAATAATTCAGCTCACATTCTGAACATCCTGACATTATTAGTATATTCTAACCAGAATATATACATTCAATTGAGAGCCATCCTTTAAATCTGTCCTTTAAATCTGCAGTCCCCAACCCCCCAGTTGGGGTAGTGGTAGTGATTTGGCCCAAAATATGGTTTCAGAATTATCCTTGATAATGACAAACCTCTGGATTTCAGTGTAATTTTGCAAGGAGCCTGTGGTCGTTCCACCCAAATCTGGCCAACAATGGGATAAATGAGCCTAGTGGTTAAAAGTGAGAATTAAACTCAGAGTTGGAATCAAATTCTGGCTCCACCATTACCTCTCTGTGGTTTGGGTCCAGGTACTTAACATCTGTTTCTTTGTCTGTAAAATGGAAGTGATAAAAATGTTATCTACTCGATAGAGATGATTTAAGGATTAAATTAAATTAAATAACACATGTGTAGTGCTTAAAAGAGTATTTGGCACATAGTGCTCAAGAAATGCTAGATATTGTTGTTATCAGGCTAGCAAATAATCAATTTGATCAAAACTCACAAGGGGACTTAAAGTGAATTGGAAATGTTAGTGTCCTAGGGTGTGGAAGTCTAGAGGCTTCCTTGTGGTTCCTAAGGAATCTCATCATCACATCCATCTGGTGCACTCTGAACCCACCCCTGTAACCTTCACCATCTCAGTTTAGTTGCCCACCGACTGGAATGCGGACCTCATCCTTCTCTCTGTTTTCCCACAGAAATCCAATCAGTCTTGTTTTTTCTAAGACGGTAAAGTACAAAAGGTTATGTAGGGAGTGATCTCACTGTGACCTGCATGGCCCTCCAGTATTTCTCTTGCTTGACTCCTCACACACCTAACGTAGCCCTGTCTCTCTCCCCCACCCCATTGGGCAAGGTTGCCTTCCAAGCCACTTTTGATCAATAGGTGAAAAAACCATTTAGTACTCTTCTATAACTCACATACCTTGAGCGATTCCATGAAATTCAACATGAAACCACATGTGTAGGCATTATGAAATATCAATGGCTCCCACAATACATTTAAGAATAACTGAACAACTAGACCAGCAGAGTTGCTCTTCTAGATCATATCTGTGTTCAACGCTGGGAACTAAAGCAAAGCAAAGTGCCCCTCCTTGGCCCTACCCCTAAAATGCAGTTTGAAGTTTTATTATATGTTTGTGTATCACTAGTCTCTAAATCTGCATGGACACAAATCTGGGCTAGGACATTTATTCAGTAGGTAGCATTAAACATCCTTAGACATGAGATATATTTTAAAATATTGTTTAGGTTCTTAAGGAGCTTGCCAACAAGTAGGTCAGAAAGAAAATGATCACAGGCAATGAGCAGATGAATCAAGAAGCTTCAAAAGTTATAAAGCTGAGATTGCATCTATAATATATAATATATATATGCACAACTCCATTTGATAGTCTAGCAAATCCCAAGAGACAGGGCTGGGATTGAGGCGTAGGAACACATGGTAGATGATATCAATGAAGGGTCCCCATTTGCACTTTCTGTGGGATATGAAGGAAGATTTCCAGGTTGATACTGTCTAGAATTCACAGGTCAAGGGTCACACATGGACTATTAAAATGGCTTTCTCCTCTTCCTAGACTAGGGTTTTTTTGTTTGTTTAATTTCTAAAAGGTTTCTAATACCACTTGCCTTCTCATTCTCTTATGGAACATTAAGAACAAGAACAGGAGCATAAGTATTCTCACACATTGTCTGATGGAAATAAACATTTAGGTGTAAGGTTTTTGTATCTACATACATAGATGCCTTTGAGGAAAGGTCAGAGTAAGTGAAATGTTATGACTCATGCAAACATATTCATATGTAGCACAGGTCTCAGGTAAAACAATCTCACGCAAAGCATCAATCCATTCCCCATCCAAGTACGCCATGCTGCCTGTCGGTGAGAGAAGCGTACAGGATCGTCAGTTGCATACCTTCTGTCCCCAGCTAACCAGAACAACTGATCAGGAACCTGCTGTTTGGCTTGAAATCTAATTGTCTTTGATGTTCTGCTTTTCCAGATTTGTTTATAAACTGGAAAAATCTACAAATTGCAGACCATCTGTACATAGCACTATGCTAATGACTGCCGGCATCCTGCAAATCCATAAGCTCATTACCTCTAAGTAACTAGTTTCTTCACATGTTCCTAACTGGGATCGTCCATGGGAACGGAAGAAGTAGAAAGCAGATAAAGAATTGTTTCTCTGAGCCGTCAGTGCCTCCAACAGCCTACAGGAACGTAAAGCCTCCTGTCCATGAGGTGACCTGTTGGCATGAGGTCATTTGGGTCAGTGACACGAATGTCTGTTAGCCTCAGGGTGGTCAATGGATCGATCCCATAATGCTAACCTGAAAATTTGTATTGCTTTTGTTAAGAACGTAATTAGGGATTTCCAGTGTTGGAAATCTCTTGGTAAATAGTTGCTAAACTCAGCACACATGCCCACCCTTACAGTACTTGCAGAATGCTGTGTGTAGGTTCAAAAGTTCTTGGCTTGCTGGTCATTTCCATGAGAAAGCCATAAGCATGGGCAGTAACACTCTTGGAAGGTGGGGGAAGCCGATTTAACAAAAAGGAATTAACTTTGGTGAAGGACGTTGCACTCCTCTTTGTGATAACATCACTCGGGGGGCAGAAAGCTGGTGTGTTGTCATTTTTGTGTAGAAGGGGGGCTTATCTATATCTAGCACATGTATATGTTTTGTTTGGCCCTCATATTTTGTAATTTATAAGCCATTCTGTAAGAGTCAAAAAATGTTACATTAAAATACACATCCCTGGCTTGCCATGGGAAAAATAGATGGGGCCACACCCTGGGCCTGTGTTCTCTCATGGTGATGATAGTCTGACCCCGACTAGTGGCTACACATTTGTGGTCTGTGTTTTGCCACAATTACCACTTTCCTATATAATCCCCGATGCTGAGGCTAAATACTTTATAAAAACCACTGTGATACATTAAAAGCAAAAAAGATTATTAGGCAAAAATGAGTTCCTTGTCATTTTTCATTGCACTATCATTTTTTTTTTTAGAGACCCTGGTCTCTATCTAAAATGGGAAAACAAAAGAAGACAGAAAATGCCACAGTTTTTAAGACAAATGAGCATGAGCTCACTCCTTTGTGGAAACGAGGAACGGTCCCTTGTCTTTAACATGCAAGCAGCGCATGTGGGTGTCTCGCACCCAGCTCTGCCTCACTAATTTATGTCATCCCCCGGCCCCCAGGAACATTTGACTTTGCAGCTGCTGGTGTGGAGAAGTTTTCTTCCTCTCTTATTTATTAAACTGTTCTACATTAGGAGCACTTAGCTCATCAAAAATGTTTTAAAGTTTCCCTAAGTGACAAAAGCATAAATCCAGACGCAATTTGTCACTTTTATAAGCCCAGAAAATACCAAACCGATTTCCTCATAAAGATCCTGCCATCCATTAAATGGATAAACTATTATTAGGTTACGAATAAAAAAAAAAAAAAAAACTCCGCAGTTAAGTGTCTGCTAATGTGCTGATTGTTCATAGACGTAATTGGATTGATGGAGCACAGTCAAGGCTCCATAAACATCAACATCAAGTGTACCAGAATATATGAATATATGTGTGTATACACACACAAACACACGCACGCACATATACCTATAACACCTCACTTATCCTATGTCAATGTTTTTCTAACTATAATCTGGGGGGACCTAGGAACAGACCCTAGTAAATTTCCATAGTGCCTGTGGGTGATTAGTGGGTAGACTAAAGAGTAGGGCCGGCTTATATGGTAGCACACATTGTGCATTGACATAGGGTAGGATGTGAATAATCTCCTCCTCTGTGCCAACGGCAGGTCTGGGGGTGACCAAGCCAATGCAGTTTGGGGCCCTTCACATCTGGGGCTCAGAAACCCTCACTCCTGCCTCAGTCATAAAATCTGTCCTTGTTTATCTATTTTTCATCTTGGGCTTTCAGAGAAGCTTTGAATTGAAGAAACATCTTATAGCTAAGTATAAATTTGAAAATCACTGTGCTACATGCTAAGTAAAAGAGATTTTTGAAGCTACAGTGATTTTTTTTTCAGATTGCTAAGACTTTTCCTTGAATGTGCCACAATTAACTACCAGAGAAAAAAGAAGTTACCCCTAGTTAAGACCTCTGTGAACATAGCATTCTCTTCCAATCTTTTTTTTAAAAGCCTATATGTTTGTGATTTTTTTTGTTTTACAAGTTTATGATAATACTAGACACATAATATTTTGACTCATATATCGTGAGCATTTTTTGTGTTCTCACTAGTTGAAATCATAACTTTTAATGCATGTATATAATAATACTAGGTCAATTGTTGAATCATGATTTATTGAAACAGAGCTCCATTATTTGGCACGTAGCTTTGGCAGTCTTTCTTTCTCTTTATTTTCTTCTACCAAAAATAATTTATTGTGGTTAAATCTTCACTTGCATCCCTAATACTTTACCTATTGGTAAATTCTTGGTATCATAATGACAAGGAAAAATGGTATTACTGTCTTTGACTCTATCAGAGATAAGTATTAGGAAGATAATTAAAACAGGGTGAGGGGAGGGGCTTACTTTTTTTTTTTTTAATTTTTATTTTTTTGGACATGGGTCTCTCCCTGTTGCCCAGGCTGGAGTGAATTGGTGTCATCACAGCTCACAGCAACCTCCAACTCCTGGGCTCAAGCGATCCTCCAGCCTCAGCCTCCCAAGTAGCTGAAATTACAGGTGTGCACCACCACGTGACTCCAATTTACTGCTTTAGAAAGGACAGTTAGGCAAGTCCCCTCTGAGAAGATAATATGCATCCTGAGACTTGAATGCAAAGCGGGATTGAGGGATGGGAACACCCGTGGGAAAGTTCTTTAGGGCAGAGGAATCGGGAGGTGTGTAAGCCCTGAGGTTAGAACTTGCTTTGAACTTTCCAGGGCAAGATGCAAGGAGGAGACCATCAGAGCTGGAGTGGAATGAGCTGGGGGTCACTTGGAGGATGTGAGGTGGCTAACTGAAAGAGGGCTAGACCACAGAAGGACTTTCATAGCCCAGGGGAGGATTGGGGATTTTGTTCTAAGTGAGATTCAAGGCCCTTGAAGGATTTCAGGCTAGAAAGCGACATGATCTGAGCTCTCTGTGGAGAGTGGCCAGTAGAGGCCAGAGTGGCAGCAGCAGAGGGACCAGTGAGTTAAGAGGCTACAGTGAAAGTCCCAGAAAGGAGAAAAGGTAGAGCAACATCTTAGCCAGTTTCCTGTGCTTACAACAAAGCTCTCGAAACTGGGTAATTTATAAAGAAAGGAAATTATCTGTTTGCAGTTCTGGACACTCAGAAGTCCAACATCGAAAGGCCGCATCTGGTGAGAGCCTTTTTGCTGATGGGGACTCTGCGAAGTCCCCAGGTCGTGCAGGATGTCACACATCGAGGGGGCTGAGTGTGCTAAAGTGCTCACTCAGGGTTCCTCTTCCTCTTATAAAGCCACCTGTTCCCCTCCCACAGTAGCCCATTAATCCACGAGGCTCTGCCCTCCTCGTCCAGTCCCCTGTGGAAGGCCCCCACCTCTCAGTAATGCCACATTGGGGATGAAGTTTCAGCACGAGCTTTGCTATTCAAACCATTGCAGTACAGCAGCCAGTAAAAGGCGAAATGTCTTGTGTTCATGCTCAGCAACAAACTACTAAAATAAAAACTCTTTGCGTGTGAAAGAGAGAGAGATTAATCTCATATTGTTCTAACTTTTTTTAATTAGTGGTGTAGAATATTCAGTTATTTAATTGTCACGTGTTCTGTTGTTTTTTGTCATGTTTATGCCACATTTGCCGAGGTGGGTTTTTATCGTCAACTTAGATGAGAGCTTAAGCTGTTCGTATTAGTTTTACTCATAATCATTCCTGTTATTAACCATTTACCTATCAGATTTGTGTCAAGTATTTTCTTACTTTGTTGGCCTAGTTTGTTCTGTGTGTGACTTATTTTTCCATAAGTTTTCAGCTTGAAGCCAAATCTCTTACTTGATGACCGTGGCTTTAATTTCCTCTGGGCTGGGTTCCTGTGGGAAAGCATTCTGTAATTTCCAGGAGCTGGGACTCCTTCAGGGAGCACTTCCCAGGGAGCACTCTCTGGCTCTCCACTTGCTGCTTGATTTACGAGCCACGGCCAGACTTCCCTACTCCCTGACCGGCTGTTTGGGGAGAAGTATGGAAGGAGAGGAAAACATGGGACAAAACTTGCTAGATGCTACAAATAGCAGGACTATAGAATTAATCAGAAAACAGGCGATTTACACCGGAATTTCTGACCCAGGAGGAGGAGAGAGGAGCAAAAGCTCTCAGATCTGCTGTAAACAGACCAGTTTGTTCTTTCCAGCAACACAGGAGTGATAAATATCTAGTTCCACTGAGTTCTTCATAAGCGTTTCATCCCAAATGCTGGTGACAGTGTTATTCACAACTCTTAATTTTTGGTAAAAATATAGATTTCCTTGTTTATTTCTGTTTTACCCATGAAGAGGAGCCATCTTGGTTTTATTCACCCAGCTTTGCCCAGCTCTCGGTGCAACTTCTGAAATTCAGTAAATGTTTGGGTATTTTTCAAATGAATAAATGGATGGCTCTGTGAAATATGCAATGTTTTTTTAATTTTTAATTTTTATTATGAGTACGTAGTAGTTGTATATATCTATAGGGTGTATGTGATGTTTTGATACAGGCATGCAAGGTGTGTTACTCAAATCTGGGTAATTGGGGTATCCGTCACCTTAAGCATTTGTTATTTCTTTGTGTTAGGAACATTCCAAATCCACTCTCCTAGTTATTTTAAAGTATTCCCTAACTTATTGCTGACTATGGTCACTTTGTTGTGCTGTCAAATATTGTTCCTTCTGTCTAACTATATTTTTGCACCTATCCCCAATACCCTTCCCAGCCTCTGGTAACCATCATTCTACTCTCTGTCTCCATGAGATCCATTGTTTTTAATTTTAGCTCCCACATATGAGTGAGAATATGCGAGATTTCTCTTTCTGTGCTTGGCTTGAAATGTGCAGTGTTAGTGGTGAAGAGAGGACGTTGTGTCGCAGACTGACAGATGTGTCACAAATTTGGTGCTGCCATCCTGCTCTGTTAATCGGAGCGGTGCTCTTTCGCTCTGGGCGGTTATTGGCAACTGTGTTTCCAGGCTGCGACATGCTGATGCTCCCAGGAGTCACAGAGCTTGGTAGTGAGGTTGCGTCTTCACTTCATCATCCTGCACCCCGTGTGTTACAGCTCTTCTTCCTGTTTCGCTATAGTCCTTAGGTCTCCTCTTTTGGCTGTTTGGATCATTCTCTGTTCTCAAATTGACCTCTTATAGGGTAAATTTTGGATGATGATGAATTTTGGTATTTACGCTCTCATTCATGGGGTGGGACTTGGGGTACGTATTGAAGGATCATTATAGGTTTTCTTATAATAAATAAATCCCTTTTTATAGAGACCAACAAGTCATTATTAATCCAAATTGTTAGATGATACTTTTTATCGGTGATGAAATAGAATTCTTTAGGTTTAAACACACCATGAAATGAGGTGTCTTATTTTAAAACCAGCTATCAGTTAGCTATACTAACGGTGGGCAGAGTGTGATGACGTGCCCCCTGATGTATATGCTTCTGTGGGATGTCTCTGGGTCGTCACTGCCATTGCTTTCTGTAATAAATTTCAATTTTTAATGAGTCTGTTAAATTACTGTGTTTTGCATATGCCCATGACTAGAGCTGAATGGTTATTGCCAATTCAGAGATGTGTCTAGTGCTGCCAGGGTGGCACTGGAGAGTGGAGATGCAGACGCACAGCTCAAATAGGGAAGGGACAGGGTCAGATCAGGGCCGCTGTCATGCTCGATGAAGCAGAGGAACTTAGGAGGTATCTCCACTTGGAGAAGGAGGAAGACACAGGAAGCGGGAAGCTTCCATCTGTGTCTTCCGTATGTGTTCAAGGAAAGGGAAGTTTGGACCAAGGAGAGGATTAGAGTGGATCTGGAAAGAGGAAAATAGGTTTTACAGGAGGCGAGCTAGGAGGAAACAGATGAGAAATGGGGGAAAGCCTATGCCCAGAGGATGGAGGGGGTGTGGGGCCTTGCCAGGGGCCTAATCCAGAGCCTAATGTCTGCTGAACCACTGGAGGAAAACATAAATGATCGCCCAAGAAACTTACCACCAGATCTAGAGAACACTGAGCTTTGGATTTAATTTAGGTGCCTACGATTGCTCAAATCTGTCTCACTTGGGCCTTCACACATGCTTACACCTTTATGAAAACGTGTTTAAATGCAAACATACTGATTTAAAACCTTGTGTAATAATGTCATGTACTCTAAGCACAAAGTACACGTTCTGTCGTGGATGTGTTGATTCTCTGAGCTTCCTTTTGGACCACTTATTGAAATATTGTCGCCGTCATCATCCGAGCTGTATTGAAACAACCTAATTGCAGTCACCTCTTTTCTCTCTCCCACCGCATTTTTAGAAAATAGGTCAACGTGAACAGGATATTTGTGTTCTTTTCCTGCTTCCAGTTTATTAACTTGAGTATCCATTTCCTAAGTTAATGAAATTCACTAAATACAAGATATGGCATTGAAAAGCAAAGCATTGCTGTCGCCCTATATTTTAGGTACATCTCTCTCCCCCACTCCTGAACTGCTCACCTGCCAATTCCAGAAAAGAGCTCTTGGGTTTTTTGCTTGTTTGTGTGTGTGTGTGTGTGTGTGTGTGTTTTCATGACTTGTAAATATCCCTTTCTTCCTGTAGGTGGAATGGCTGAAAAATGAGGAGCCCATTGACTCCGAGCAAGACGAGAACATTGACACCAGGGCTGACCACAACCTGATTATCAGGCAGGCGCGGCTCTCGGACTCGGGGAATTACACCTGCATGGCGGCCAACATAGTGGCCAAGAGGAGGAGCCTGTCCGCCACTGTGGTGGTCTATGGTAAGACCAGCCCAAAGACCAGGAATGGATAGGGAGGACACAAAGCAGAGAGGTAGAGGGATGTGCACTTGATTAAAAGTTGTCAGCATTTAGAGTCCAGAGCACCTTGGGCCTATCCTCTGCAGTGCTCTCTGCTGCCTCCCCCATTTGCTAGGCGAGAAAACATCCCTACTGCCATTACTGTGTTTGCTTTTCCCTCCAATATTGCGAGATAGTGACATTTCAAATCTCTCTCTTAAAAATAATAAAAAAGTTGTTTATTTTCTTCCTTTGTGCTTACATTTGAAAAGAATTGAGGTGGGCAACTCCTTCCTCCCACCCCTTCCAAACCCCGCACCCACCCCGATCTGTCCCAGACCTGCTGCCAGGCGGGTTTCTCTCCTCTACGTAAAATCCACCCAAAACAAACATGACTATTTGCTGAATGTCTCAGGCATTATATAAAAGAGGTTCCCAGCTATTTAAGCAAAGGCATTTCCTTCCACAATAGAGGAGCCCTGGGATTTATTTTTGAAGCACTTAAGGTAATAGAAATTCAAATGCTGATATTTTCTTCTTAGACTGTGGATTTTCAAGTGCTTTAGTGATCTGTTGATGGGTTCTTCCTGTTCTTCGTAATTTCCCTGCGAAGCCGACTCTCGGTGTCCCTCCTGTTTCAGATGAGTAGACTGAGGGCTAGAAGAGGTGAGGCCCATTGCGGCCTCGGCACGGAGCAGCCAATAGAGACTGTCCCGCCTCTCCGGCCCCGGATGCCCGACTCACAGCACCTGGCACAGTGGCTTGCACATAGTAGGCAATCAGTAAAAACCTGTCTCCTTTTTTTTCTCCCCTCCCCATTTTTCTCTCTCAGTGAATGGAGGCTGGTCTTCCTGGACAGAGTGGTCAGCCTGCAATGTTCGCTGTGGTAGAGGATGGCAGAAACGTTCCCGGACCTGCACCAACCCAGCTCCCCTCAATGGCGGGGCGTTTTGTGAGGGGATGTCAGTGCAGAAAATAACCTGCACTTCTCTCTGTCCTGGTGAGATATATGCAGATTCCCTTTCTCCTTCTGACCCACCAACACTAGTAAGCTGGTGTGAAGCAATCAGTGTAACCTCCTCTTCCAAAGTCCCCCTCTCCCAGATTCTTAGAGTAGAGCCTCTGTCCAAAGTGCTAACTTAGAACTCATTGTAATGACAAGAACATCAATGAAATACCTCTGTGCACTGTTTGGGGACATACCTTTTTTCAATAAGCAGATGACACTGAACACTCGCCATCGATAAGCCAAATGCTATGAAGTATTGTTACACTACCAGTGATTGGTTGGGCTAAGCCATCACCTTCTCTCCTTGGGTTCTCCCATCTTGCAGCTTGTGTTTATATAACAGTTATTAAGGATTAGGTGTGTTGTCTTCAAACACAAAAGAGCAGGTACCAAAACATGGCTCTTTGTCATGAGATACCAAACAACCAACCTTATCGATTTTCACCTTTTATTTATTTACAAGACAATCAGTAGAGATTATATGTTGTCACGGCAGTCAATATTTTACGTTTGGTCTATGCTTGCCTTCCTCTCTGAATAGAGAGAGACCTCATTCACCAAACATGGCTTTTGTAAGTTCTTTTGTTCATCTCTTACTGGCCGTAACCCAGTTTATACAATGAGAAACAGATGAGATGGAAGAATGACTTTCTTCGTGGAAAGCAGATCCTCCCACTGAAAAATAGATCCTGGGTCTCACGTGCACTACAGAACATTAACTCCAAGGACCCTGGACTGGAGCCTCGTGTCTTTAAGATTTCAAATTTAGTTCCATTTAAAATCAAGATGAGGCTCTCCCCGGCAGCATATTCTTGGAGTTTCATTTTGGACTCATATTCAAATAAAACATTTATTGAGTGCTTACTATGTGCCAGGTACTGTGCAGGGTACTTTACACATGTAATGTCATTTAATTCTATGTTGTGAGTGTTATTGCCCTCAGTGGACAGACATGGGGAAGTGAGGCTGAGTGATATTCCCAGGGTTGCTCAGCCAATAAGTTGACAGACCCAAGACAGGGACTCAGACATTTTGCTTCAAGTTCAGTATTTTCTCTGTTACCCTACTCTGGACTAATTGCTTTGGATTAAAAACTTCCCTATCTTAAATAACCCACATAAGCATGGCAGAACTATTCCTAGGAGGTTATGGGGCAATTGCCTCAAACATCTGCCATAATCTCTAGGGTTGCCTTTTAGTGGAATTAAAATCAGTTTGCTCATTTCTACATGCAGCAATAATCCATGACCCAAGAAATTCTATTTATGTAAGTCCTGGTGCCTTGGGGTTTGACTGACCTGTTTTAGTTTAATGCTATCAATATATTTGGGTTTAATTTTTTATTGGTTAGGGGTTTTTTAGGGCTTAAAGAGAGTTCATTGTACCCTCTGTTCTAAACTGTCAACCCACAAGGAAGTGGCTGACTTAGTTACTGCACGTGGTTTATCCGTCCACTAAGATGCACTTGGGCATGAAAGGCTGGGAAGGAATGGGATAACGACATTATTAGCCAACCCAAAGGTACCGGTAATTCAAATGCTTGCCTAAATTCGGTAATGGGTCTTATCCTGAAATAGCAAGAGAATGATACCACTGCTTCTGTTAGCCTATCTCTTTAGGAAAGAAACCATGGAGAGAGGATAAACTGATATTTTACTTTTGTCGTGGTGGTTATTTCTTTAAAATGCAGCTCTAAGAACATCAGCAGTCCAGGGGTGAGTCTCCTGACAGCTGCTCCGTTGCTAACGACGGTCTCTTCTGTTTCCCTTTGAAGTGGATGGGAGCTGGGAAGTGTGGAGCGAGTGGTCAGTCTGCAGCCCCGAGTGTGAGCATCTGCGGATCCGGGAGTGCACAGCGCCGCCCCCCAGAAACGGGGGCAAATTCTGCGAAGGTCTGAGCCAGGAATCCGAAAATTGCACGGATGGTCTCTGCATTCTAGGTAACGCCTTCTGTTTAACCTCTTCTTTGTTTGTTCTTGATGCCCACATATTCCTGTGTCTCACGAAAGAGGCCACAGCCATTAACGTGGCTAAATCAGTTAGCAGGAAGACAGATTGCCAAGAGCAAAAAGAAAATGGGAAGAAAGCGTAGAAAAGTCGACAAATACATTTTTCATAGAGATGGTGTAAATGTAAATAGTCTGTCACTGTGAGCTCTATAGATGTGTATACTTCCCAATCAAGTTAAATAATGTTTTAAAAGAAATAATTGAAGAAGGTATTTTAGACTTTCCTTTTAGGAGCTACCACTTTTAGCTTTGGTGAAATGCTGATGCCAGTCACTGCGTGCTTACATTTCTCCCAGGAAGTCTGCAACGTGCCAAAGCACTTAATAAATCTTTAGAGGCCGTAGTTCTGTGTCAAGGAACACGTGTTGTGACTGTGACCTTACAAATGGTGAGGAGAGGGAGAGTGATGGCCTGCGGGTGGTTTGTATCCCATTGGTCTGGCAGAGCAGGAAACAGGTGTTCATTTCAAAACTCTCATGTCCTTGCTTTGTTTCTGAGATTATGCCGTTATCATCTCCAAGGAACTGTCTGCCCAGGTTAGAAGATTGGCAGGGTCAAATGGAGTCAAAGAGAGACAGGTTATAACTGGGTGCTGTCCCTCATTTGCATTGTGACTCTTGGGCAAGTCGCTTAACCTCTTAACTTCTCTGACTATAGGTACCAAATATGATACCCACTTTAGGTTATTGTCAAGACTGAATGATAAAGAACATATTTGAATATTTCATGGCGCAAAGTAGGTGCTCAGTAAATATCAGTTCCTTTTCCACTCAGCTACTCAGATGAGCTAAGGTATATTGATTTCTCTGCGGTCTTTAAAAACATGAAACCGAAAATAGACTTGTTCTTTAGAACTAGTTGCCTTCTTGGAAAATTCCTGGGGAAATATCTAGCAAAAAAATACCATAGCTCTCAGTTTCTGTTCTTGTGCAAGTACAGTGCTCACTGTCAGGGGGATGGACACGCTTGAAGCTCTGACTCGGGTGGGGCAAAGGCAATATATGTAACTTAAACATTTGTACCCCCATAATGTGCTGAAATAATAAAAAAAAATACCATAGCTCAATAGTTTGTGATGTATTCAGGGATATGTGTCACTTTGTATTTGGGAAAATGACAATATGGAGGAAATATCTAAGTTGAATGTATTTTTCTGCATCAGAATGACTGGGTACCCTTGAAGGGCAAGCACATGCTAACTGTTGTATTTTCAAACTAAATCTCTATGGTTCATACATAGGTTAGAATGGTTATTTGATTGAAATAGGCCATAGTGTCTTTATTTGCTAGTACGAGTACCAAGTACCCTGCACATGTCAGATACAATGCCAGGGGCTGTGATGGAAGACAGCCTAGCCTCCCACGTGAACTTGGCTGTGCTCTCCAGTAAACACAGACCAACCATTTGCCCCCGTCAAAACTCCTTCCCTTCCCCCTTCCTCAACGTAAGCAAACTGAACACAAACTCAGTAGCCAGACATTTAAGAAAATGTGTTTCTGACCATCTTTCAGTGCCACCAGATTTATCCGAAACATACCTTTGAGACATGACTTGTTTGTAACATGCTTTTATTTCCACTACGGGAAAATACAAATGGAACACTCACGAAACTACTGATGTCTGACTGAAACCACACACGGCCAGTGTCCATTGGAACGGTTCATTCAGTAAACCAATGTATTGCCTACAGCAGCTGCACGGACTGTGGCCATGAGTGGCTTTGAGGAAAGAGCTTGAATTTCACAAGTACACATGTATCTGTGATGGTTAATTTTGTGTGTCAACTTGGCTGAGCGTGGGGTAACCTAGATTTTTAAATTAATACAGTTTTTAAATTCAGGCCATATTTTTAAATTAAAACAGTTGGGATTGTGAATGTCATATGTCTTCTAAAGAACCATGATGTTATAATTCCTTGATTACTGGTTGAATTTTAGATCATTGTAGTGATTACCTTCACTGCCAACCACAGATTGGACTTGCACTTGGGGAAAATCTATGGATATGAGGCTTCAGTCTTAATTGACAAAGACTTAGTGTAAGAGTTACTGATTGAAGACAGACAATGGTTGTTAGCTCTTAATGTAGGAAAGTATTGTTATCAAATATGTGAATAGTATTTATTTGCACTTGTATATCTAGCCATTTATCAGTTGAGTAAGAGTTCTGTTTAGGGCTAGAAGAATTTATCAGCACTGAATGTGTAGTGGCAAGCCTAGCTCCCAAGTATAAAGTCTGAGATGCTGTATTAATTAGAATTCTCCAGAGAAACAGAAGCAGTAGAACATGCACACACAGAGAGAAAGAGTACAATGGAGGGATACTTGGAGATGTTTATTATAAAAATTGGCTCATGCGATGATGAAGCCCGACAAGTCCAGAATCTGCAGAGTCAATGTCCCAGTTCAGTTCCAAAGGCTGTCAGGCTGCCGAAGAACCAAGAAGACTGGATGGCCCAATTTGACAGCTGTTATGAAGGAGAATTCTTTGTTGCTCAGGAAGGTCAGCCTTTTGTTCGATTTGGGCCTTCAACTGATTGACTGAGGCTCACCCACATGTTGGCTAGATCAGCTTTATTCAGTCTACCAATTTTTTTCAAAATTTATTCATGTGTGTGTGTATGTGTGTGTGTGTGTGTATATATATATATTTTTTTTTTTTTTGAGACAGAGTCTTGCTCTGTCTCCCAGGCTAAAGTGCTGTGGCATCATCCTGGCTTACTGCAACCTCAAACCCCTGGGCTCCAGCGATCCTCCTGCCTCAGCCTCCCAAGTAGCTGGGATTACAGGCACCCACCACCACACCTGGCTAATTTTTTCTAATTTTTTTTTTTTTTCAGTAGACACAGGGTCTTATTCTTGCTCAGGCTGGTCTCAAAGTCCTGGCCTCAAGTGATCCTCCCACCTCAGCCTCCCAAAGTGCTAGGATTACAGGCGTGAGCCACTGCACCCAGTCTAGTCTACCAATTTTAAACATTAACAACCTCCAGAAATACCCTCACAGAAATACCTAGAATGGTGTGTGACCAAATATCTGGGCACCCCATGGGCCAGTCAAGTTGTCACCTAAAATTAACCATCACAGAAGCATCTGTTCTTATGAAATTCAGAAAGCTCAGTTCTTTCTGTTTGCATTTTCCTGTAGTGGAAATAAAATAGCTAGAAAGACAGTGAGGCTTGGAATGTGTTCAACACAGGGAGGTAAGATCTCTGTTAAATCCCTCCATGAGCTGAAAATGCTGTGAGCCTTTTCTTTCTATTCAATCTATTCATTCCTTTTCTTTTCCACTTACTTTTTTTAGCCTTCATAGTATGCATATTAGTATATCTGTCAAATTTGATAGAAACCTTTTGATAGCTACAATGACTAAGCTTTTGGAGGCAGAAAGGGCGAAGTCTATGTAATCGTAGCAGTGATTGGGATATATTTGCATATCAGTGGGAAAGGGGTGTGTTTATAAGAGCCCGACACCAGGATGCTGCATTCTGTCTTTAACACAGAGAGTGGATACCAATGTCAACAAAAATGAATAACATTTTACTGTCTCTGCAGGAAGCAATGAACAGCAATCCAGTTAAACGATGCCAGCTTCACTCTGTGCTTCTCACTGGTACTCTGTCGGAGTGCTCTTGGTGAAAATAGCTGTGCTCTCAGGGTAGAACTCCAATGAAGACTGTCTTTGATTAAAATAGCATTTGGCAACAGCTTTATGGAGCAGTAGCTTTGCTGAAGGATCTAGGTCATGTTACAATTGGGGAATTTTCTTCATCCTAATTTTTTTTTCCTTTATGCCAAACATGACCCTAAAGCAATTCCTCAATTCCCACCTTCCCAGAGAGGTTTAACAATGACATTGTGTGGCTCCTGGATGACCTACAGTTCTTTGATTTTATTAGCCTTCAACAAAGCATCTGGATTTTCTTTGTTGTCCCTGAGGGTTGCATTTCTCCCAGAGATGGAGCTGCCAGCTCTGAATGATCACTTTAATATTTGGGTGTGATTGCTGCTTGGTCAGTTGTGACTGGAGCAGAGAACCTTAGTGTTGTGCTATCACAGATGGCCACACCTAAATGCTCTCAACAAGAAAATAAATGTCGCGAGACCGGTGAGAGTGAGATTAGGCAATTTTTGCCTATAGCGGGGAGTCCAAGGGTACAAATTGCTCACAGAAACCAGACATCCAGTGTCTTTTATACTAGAGCTTTGCTTTTCCAGAGAATAAAGATAATTATGTGGCATGACTATTCAGAAATAAGAACTTGCAGATCTATGTTTTCTGAGCTTGAACACGAGGATCAGGTAGTTTTCTGATGACTGTCCTTTTTGCTTGCTTCTATGCTCTGAGAATCACATCCCTCAGTGACCTGCATGTTTGGCAGGGTGTTTAGTTTGATCCTGAGGAATGAGCAGGAGCTGGCTCCCTCTCTGTTTATTCCAGCAGATGTAACAGTAAGGGCATTGGCTCGAGCAGATTAAGTGGATCTGCTTCAGAGGGGATTAGTACCTACCTGTGTAGTGAGAATGAAGCCAGAGAAATGCCACAGGGGCCTGCAAGAGGAGCTCTTCAAGGCTGAGCCACCTGATAGCTAATCCGTTTCCTCTTGTCAAGAGATAACACAGGTCAGTTCAACACTGACTGTTCAAAACCTGAAATATCAGTTAAATGGTGGTTTGTTTTCATTTCCGGTAGGCCCCTTGATGAGAAAAGTTTGAATTACCAGTTTGGAAACCACATCAAGGATAAAGACATCTGCACAATAGCAAGTTCAAATAAACATCCCCAAGCTACATCTAATAATCTAACCACATTGTTTATTGAATGATCTACTTAAATGACCTAGAGGAAGCACCTGAAAAGGTGACTGTAATCACAGGGAAGGAGCCGTTGCTTTGTTAAGCATTTTCTCTTGGACAATTGTCAGCCTTGTGGTTATCCATTACAGTAATTACCTGGGCCCCTTCCCTGCATTTCCCAGGGAGCTGAATAAGAGGAATCTCATCCTGGAGGTAGCTCGGTGCATCTAAAACAGCTCTTTTACTTTTTTGATAATGGTTTTATGGAATCCCTATTTTGTATATAGGATTGTAACAGATGGGTGTCCTTTCACCAAAACAGAACCAACCTGTCGATTCCTTTCTTTGGGCAAAGAGTCAGGAATCATACTTGACTCACTGTTAAACTTTTTGTTGGCGAAGTTCATATTGCAGAACTAGCTGTAGTGCGCAATTACTTAATTACACCATAACCTCTCCAGAGCCAAGAAATGAAAATGGCATCGGCAAGATAACGTACTAGCATGATGCCTTCTCATGCTGTCACGAAGCAGCCTACTGCTTGCTAATTCTCCCAAGTGGTTTTGATGTATAGTACATAGTAGGTACTCCTTTTTATATAAAGATTTATCCTAGGAAGACCCAATAGCTGCCTTTCTGCATGACAAACAATTGATTAATTCAGAGCAGCCTTCATGTACACAGCATAGCAAATGCGGATATGATATTGCAGACCCACAGGAGTAATAAGAATGTGGATTTGGGCACATATGGTGTCATTAGCAGCTTAGCAGCAATCTCTCCCCTATGCCCCAGTAAACACTTGGCCATTATGGAGCCCAATAAGAAGACCAGTGAGTAACAAGCTTTAACGAGACAGACTGGAGTGGCTCTAGACTGAAGTTTCCACCGTGCTTAATTAAAAAACAGAATAAAGGAGAGATGCTTCAGTACTCATGGATCTTAGTGAAGGCATTTTTTTTTTAATCCTACAAAGCTAAAACTGTCATTTTGGGGCCTCAGAGTAAGTTGAGTTGTACTCAAGCGCCATATCTTGAGTGGAATTGAGTGCAAAAACGATCAAGAATAAACCATATGCAGCAAATCACCATAACATTTTTCCCTTTGTTAGACACCCACTGAAGACTTCTTTATTTTTATGCCTTGCTAATAAAAAGATAAAGATATCTGATTGTATTTTGAACATAATCTTCCCTCCAGTTGAGGATTGGCCCTGATCCGTGGGTCTGTGATTGATAATGTGTCTCATAAACTATTAAAAAATCTGTGGTCCTTCCTATCAGTCAGCTCTGAAACACTTGAGATGTCTTTTGTGATTCTGGAAATTTCCCTTTATCACCACTGTCTCTTCATTTGCTCAGGGATCTTGGCCATGTACACACAGTCATGGCAGAGCTGCCTGGGTAGGAATGGCCTTCCCAGCTAGCAGAAATTGAGGGAGTCATGTCACTTGTCCCTCTCCTCCTTGTATCCACTTTTTCCTGTTCCTGTCCACTTCCCCTCCCCGCCAACACGTTTCAGTGTGCACTTTTCTACTCCGCTTACGTTCTTTTAGGGAAATTAGACAGGAAGTGCTGTGCTGCACTTTAAAAAATTAATCTCTGGAAGGTTGTTTATCTCAGGCACATCTTGTTAACTTTGTTCACTTTATGAGAGGAATCGAAATAAAACACCAACGCTGTAGGTAGGAAGGACTCTGAAACTAAATTTGAGCAGCTGGAGAGCAGGATACACGTACCTGCAAATCATATTACTTAGAGAGGAAAAAAGACAAAAACAAAGCAAAGTAAAACATACAAAAACCCAGGAAAACTAAACCAACAAATACGAACGGGTCGTTGTGTCAATTTAAATGATAGATACCCAATTAGAAAACTTAAAAAACCTTCCTTAAGGACGTGAAATTTTAGTCATAGAACTGGCTGGTGAGTGAGAATGCACATCCATTTCAAAAAAATATTTTTGTAGATGGCATATCCCCAAGAGCGACACGCGGGGCAGAGCCTCGGAAGGCACAGAGGTCGAACTTCCGTGAGGCTGGCCCAGGTGGGCCTGGGTGGGTTTGGTATCTGGGGCAGAGGCTGAACAGCCTTCACAGGGCTTCTGTGATGCTGAGTTGGAACCAGCCATTCTATTTTTGAAATATTAGCAATGGACGTGAACCTAGAAGTGGAAGAAATGAGTGAACTGAGCCTACCGGACTTGATCCTTCATCCCAGAGATAAAGAACAGGTTGAAGAGTCATGGCTCTAAAGTCAGATTGTATGAGTCTGAATTGTGATTGCAAGACTATGAGCACGAACACCTTGAACAGTTTTCCTAATCTCTCTAAGCCTAAAGTGACTCATCTACAAAGTTAAAATTATAAGTCTATTATAAAGGGTTCTTTCTGAGATGAGCTAATCCATGTAAAGCATTTAGCATCCATTGTAAGCACTCCATGTATATAAATGGTAGTAGTAATAACTATAGTGTGTGTGTGTTCTAGTGAGGGAATTCCTGTGGCAGGAAAAATATGTTTTCCATGTTCTGCAAAAGTGTCAACTGGGTGACACTTTAGGTATTTTGTTAAAACATTTGCTAATATGTTTGGTGTTAATATAGTGGGGTGTTTTGTTTCTTTTTTTTTTTCTTTTTTTTTTTTGAGACAAGGTCTTATTCTGTTGCCCAGGCTAGAATGCAGTGGTTCGATTATAGCTTACTATAGGCTTCAACCCCAGGGCTCAAGCAATGCTCCAGCCTTAGCCTCCTGATTAGCTGGTACTACAGATGCATACCACCATGCTTGGCTAATTTTTTTATTTTCGTAGACATGGGGGCCTCATTTTGTTGCCCAGGCTGGTTTTGAACTCCTGGCTTCAATGAGTCTTCTGCCTCAGCCTCCCAAAGTGCTGGGATGATAGGTGTGAGCCACCACACCCAACCAATGTGGTATTTCATTAAAAACACTATGGTTTTTAATGTGCTTGTCATGAGAGTCTATAAAAGACATAAATGACAGTCTTTATATAAACTAATTCTAAGCAGTAATCGGAGAAATACTGTCAGTTGTAGAAAAAGAGTTTAGGAGAACCCCAACAGTCCATGAGAATTCTTAAACTTCCCGTCATACAAACATTTCAATATCCTTCCTTAGAACTTGTGATAAGTAGTGAAGCAACTACTCTCCATTTTCCCGGCTTCCTTTGCCCGACTGGGTAGGATTTGGTCCTGAGAAGGGGACAGACCAGGTAACCTGTAAGGTCCAACTCAGTTCTAAAATTGTATAATTCCATCCAGGAGTTAAAAATAACTCAAGCAAAAAAGTCTCAGGACAGAGAAGCAAGAATACCAGGGCCTGAATGATCCACAACGGAGAAAATCAGTGCTCACCATACTGACAGCTTCCCTTGTTCAAAGAGGTACATGTGTTCCAACAACCTGGACAGCAAATAATTTTTATAAAGCAAATCCTAATTTGTCAACACAGACTCAAAAATCCTTTCTCATTGGAGGGGAAGAAACGAAACCCAACAGCATACACGCTACCGGCCTGTGTGTGCAGCGTCCTGCAGGTCCCAGGACTGGCCTCCTGTGCTAACCGTTCTAGAACAATGATGTGTTGTATGCCTGGTACTTCCCTTTCTCCACATTCCCAGATCCCAAAATTGGCAATCTTGCTGTATTTTTTTTTTCAATATTTTTTTAATGGTTAATAGATTTGTCTCTTAGTAAATTACTGATCTTCAAGGTGGACAGGAAGGTTTCAAAATATAGGTTTTCTGTCATCTAAAGCAAACGATCGTAGTTGCATTTGTTCTGTGAATTACAAATTCTGCATTTTCAGTGTAATCAATCAGGATTCCACAGTACAAAACACCCTGGGTAAGAAATATTGGTCTGAACCAGAGAGAGATTTAATGTCTGAGATCATAGAGTGGTTGGGCTATAAAAGAAGTGGCGAGAACCCAATCAGGGTAGTGATTTAAAACTGAGTAATCTACTCTTGTAAAAAAAAAAAAAAAAAAAAAAAAAAACGTCAGTGGCCTCTGGGGTGTGCTGAACAAAGCAAATTAATAGACATAAAAGGAAATGTCTTTGCTTTGATTCCACCTTTCCTCTTTAAATTACAAATTAAATACATGTCTCTTCAAGATCATTGCGAGGTGATGCATAAAATGAAGGTGATAGTGACATCATCAGTAGACGTTGTCATTACCTCCATTAGCCCCAGCCTGCCCCTCTCTCCGGAGTGTCAGTATGATGATAAGAAAAGACCTGGCCTTGCTTCCGTGTGTTTAGTACGGGACAGTGTCAGTGTTCAGCGGAATGGAAAATAGCCATGATCGTCTAGAAAGATACCAGGGGGCAGTAAAAATCACTCTCCAACTAGGAGGCAGGAGGCCTAGGTCCCACTTCAGATGTTTTGTTAACATGTCACCTTGGGCAAATCTCATAATCTTGTGCCTCGTATCCATAGCCCATAAAATAAGGATGTTGAGCAAAGTTTCATCCCAGCTTAAAAACTTGAAATCATTATAATTTATTGTCTTCAGTGTACCTTACATACATATATACATATACACACACACATAAAAATATTTATACATGTACATGGTATAATATGAAAATAATACCACTGACATTTCAGTGCTTTCAGATCATGTGTTTTTTAACCAGTTTGGGGGAAAAAGTTTAATTCAGTCACACTTAAAATTAGCCATTTGAGTGATGGGGGCAGCTTTTAGATATGAAACAAATTGCCCTCTCCCCCAACCAAAGAGGTCGCTGGCCTCATCTAGTGACAGACTTACCCAATCCAGCCTCTTTAGCATTTAGCCACAATGTCCCGGGAAAGCATGTAGAACACAGGAAATGTATGAACCTTGGCTTTGAAGTGCTTGTGATTGAAATTCCAAACACGGTACAAGGCTTAGCAGCATAGATTCATTTGGCAAATTTTTATTGAGTACCTACTATATTCTATTTCCCGATCTAGGTACTGGGAATAGGTGAACAAGACAGACGTTGACCCTAAGTAGTTTGGTCTGTCATGGTGTATAAATGTGTGGCTAACATGAAGACTGATGAGGCTGGAAAAACAATTTGGAAGTCAAGGGTCCTCAATACCCAATTTCCCTTTAAGCATTTTTTATAAGACAGGACTGATCGCCCATATGTATCAGTCGTTAAGTATTTTCTTAGCGATGGGCAAGTAGTCATCCTAACAGACACACTCCCAAATCTCACCCCCCCATCCTTCCCCTGCCCACACTTCCCTGTGACCCAGCAACTAAAGGGCCAACGCTTGACACAGCTGGAAGCCGCTGTGACCCTGTGTCAAGACTAGAGCTTACACAGAGAGGATTTCTTTTTTCCAATTTCAGTGAGATGTAATTGAGAGTTGAAAGTTGTATATGTTTAAGTTATCCAGTTTGATGTATTTGATACATGTACACATGTGAAATATTCACCACAACCAAGCTAATTAGCCAATCCATCGCCTCCTCTAGCGCCTGTTTTTTTTTTTTTTTGAGTGTGTGTATGGTGAGAACACTTAAGATCTGCCCTCTTAGCAAATTTCACGTGTACAACACGATATTGTGAATTGTAGTCCCATTGTTGCTCATTAGCTCTTCAGAATTTCTTTATCCAACATAATTAGCCTCTTGATCAACATCTCCTCTTATCCCAGCCCCAGCCTCTGGCAACCACCATTCTGCTCTCTGTTTCTATGAATTCAACATGTTTAGATTCCACATATAAGTGAGACCATGCGGTATTTATCTTTCTGCCTCTGGTGTATTTTACTCAGTATAATGTTCTCCAGGTTCATACAAGTTATCACAAATAGCAAGATTTCCTTCTCTTTTAAGGTCAAATACTATTTCATCGTGTATCTATACTGCATTTTCTTTACCCATTTTTCCATCAATAGGCATTTAGGTCATTTCCATATTTTTGCTGTTGTGGGTAATGCTGAATTGAACTGAACGTGAGAGTGCAGATATCTCTTTGATATACTGATTTCCTTTTGATAAGATGTTTTAAAATAATTTTTAAATATTTTGAATATCACTCCTGCCTTAAAGTAAGTGATCATCATGACATTGACCAGTGATTCCCTTAAGCTTGAATGGTACACTCTGGACATTTTTGTTCAGTTTTGAATGTGTACAGTGTCTGTTTCTATTGTGCATAGAAGCTAGGGAATCAAAGCAAAAGAATTCCTTGGATAGAAAAGGGATTTTAATATGTATCTTCCCTTGGAGCAGAGTTGGAAACATTGCATTTTATCACTTTGATGCTAATTTCTGATAAGAAAGGGTTGTAGACACATGCTTGGAAGTGCTTGCGGCAGCCCAAGAATATTTTACTTTGTATCTTCATCACAAAAACAGACACACATGGAATCAGTGGGAATGGATAGAATACCATAACAAAATTGGTATCAAATCTAGAAATTTAAATGATCTGCTGGGCACAGTGGTTCACACATATACTCCCAGCACTTTGGGAAGCTGAGCCTGAAGGAGCGCTTGAGGCCAGGAGTTTGAGACCAGCCTGGGCAACATAGCGAGAGCTCTCTCTACACAAAATTTTATTAAAAATTAGCCAGTCCTGGTGGCAGACATCTGTAGTCCCAGCTACTCAGGAGGCTGAGGCAGGAGGATCGCTTGATCCCAGGAGTTTGAGGCTGCAGTGAGCTATGATGACACCAGGCATTCCAGCCTGGGCGACAGAGTGAGAATAGTCTCTAAAAGAAAAAAAAAATAAATTTAAATGATTGAACTCAAATAAAATATGCAAATGCCACTTGTGAGCATGTTCCTTATGGACCCTTATTTATCTGAGGCCCTGAATTTGAAAAAAAAAGTGGAGGAGGAGACTATATATCCTAAACACACACTAGTCATGTGCTTTGGCTAAGGGCCATTCTGGAAGTTCATGGTCATCAGAAGTGACATCCATGAGCCATTTCTTATGGTACCTTCCTGACTTCACCTAATTAACATGATGGTCTTGAACAATCCTTAGAAGGTATCAGTAGAAATGTTTTTCACTTACTAATGCGCATCTCCACCCTTAGGAGTTTTTATTTAAGTTGGTTGTTGGTGTTTTTGCCATTCAGCCCTGGAATTCCGCTGATTACCCAGATCTCTCTGGGGAAACCAGTGATTTCTCTAGCAGACATCACCCACTGGAAACCCCTGGGAAGAATCTCTAAAAACTTCATGCTGGCCGGGCGCAGTGGCTCACGCCTGTAATCCTAGCTCTGGGAGGCCGAGGCGGGTGGATCGCTCGAGGTCAGGAGTTCGAGACCAGCCTGAGCAAGAGTGAGACCCCGTCTCTACTAAAAATAGAAAGAAATTATCTGGCCAACTAAAAAATATATATACAAAAAAATTAGCCGGGCATGGTGGCTCATGCCTGTAGTCCCAGCTACTCGGGAGGCTGAGGCAGTAGGATCGCTTAAGCCTAGGAGTCTGAGGTTGCTGTGAGCTAGGCTGATGCCACGGCACTCACTCTAGCCCGGGCAACAAAGTGACACTCTGTCTCAAAAAAAAAAAAAAAAAAAAAAACTTCATGCTTTCTGTGCTTGTGCCCCATGGGCATGCTCAGATGGCATTTTAAAAGGGGTGATGTATCTTGTGATGTCTACACAGGCCGGGAAGCTGGAGGAGTAGGGTGGGGGTGGGGAAGCAAGAATTGAACTCACTTGTAACAGGTGGGATAAGGATGGCCACTAAAGAGTCATTTCTGAGCAAGATCTTTAAAAATGAACTGAAAAGAAAAATGCAGTGAGGAGATTAAAATGCAAAAAGAGTGAAAACGAGAGGTCGGTTGTGTTTTACGCTCTTTCCGTATTTCTGCGTTTTTGAGCCTCAAAACAGTTCTAGGATGTGCACAGGAGCTGGGGGTTGTGTTTCTGCATGATCTACTACCTAAGTGAACTTTCAGCACCCGGAGGGGAATAGAATCCCCACTCATCATCTCCAGCGTCTGCCTGACATCTTCAGCCTCGGTGGTGTTGTCAGTGCAAAGTAGGCCTCGTGTTTGTCTGATTATCCTCCAGCGCGAACACCAGGCCGATCTGCCAGGTCCTGGGATTTCCTGCAGCTTTGGACGGCATTCAGAAGGCGTAACACTGGCTCTTAATTATTTCCAGTTATGGGGGGAGAGGGAAAGCATGAATACATGAAATACACTCATAATCAATAACCTCAATCTCTTTTCTACCAATCAGCAAATAATCAAGCAAGTATCTTTTAATTCCATTTTCCCTTGTTTTTCCTTCTGGGATGCTATGGTTGCAGTGTTACATGAACTGATCATTTAAATATGATTTACATGTTAGGGCCCCGCCCCCAACTGACAGTGATTACAAAAGTAGAATACATATCAAATGGGCCAGGTGTGGCGGCTCACACCTGTGATCATAGCACTCTGGGAAGCCGAGGCAGAGGATCACTTGAGGTCAGGAGTTCAAGACCAGCCTCAGCAAGAGCGAGAGCCCCATCTCTACTGAAAAATAGAAAGAAATTAGCCGGGCAATTAAAAATAGTAAAAGTTAGCCAGACTTGGTGGCGCATGCTTGTAGTCCCAGCTGCTCGGGAGGCTGAGGCAGGAGGATGGCTTGAGCCTAGGAGTTTGAGGCTGTTGTGAGCTAGGCTGATGCCACGGTACTCTAGTCAGGGCAATGGAGGAAGACTCTGTGTAAGTAAGTAAATAAAAAATATATATATATCACATGAAGTAATTTTTGGAAAAAAAAAACTCTACATGGTATTTTAGTGACTGTAAGTAAGACAAACTGTCCAGAGAGTGGAGCGATCCCTGTGAATGGAGTAATGTGGAGGACAAATTAAAACAGCTAACACATATCTTTTTTGAGGATGGAAAAGGATTCAACACATATGATCTATTATTAATAATATGAAGTAGGAAATAGTAAAAATGGTCTTTGGAGATTAAAATATAGGAAATGGCTGGTGGAGTGAAATAAAAGAATGGTAAACATTGACTGTAATGACATACTTGAATTGCTGCCCGGGAAGAGAGTCGCTGTCCCAGTGGGTATTTAGTCTCCATTTAGCAGCCCTGTGCCTGGATCTTAAAAATGACATAGACTTTGGTATCAAACGTATCTGTGCAGTGTTCAAAATCAACAGGAGCAGATTTTAAATAATCACAACCCACAGCTTCCAAGGCATGGTCCCCTCTGTAGGGCCCCCACTCTGTGGGTGGAGGCTGAACCCCTCTGTCCACGTGTGCCTTCTCCTCACAGACCTGCTCTTTGGGTTCCTGGGGAGGGGGCTGCATGCAGCCGGCCACACTTGTCCCCTGCAGAGGCTGGATGTGGGTGGGTGGGTAGGGGTGCAGTTATGAATAGCTCCTAAGAACAATGGATACCATGGAAATGCTTCAGGAGCATCGAATATAAAAAAAGGAAGCGAGAAATTAAAGGTGAAAAGAAAATGGATAAAAAGTAGATTGTTCTCTCACTCACTCACTCATATAAACCTAGACCGCCCCTTCCCCCCACACCCAGGCAGACACAAAGCAATATTTGCATTACAGTATTAAGTGACAAAAGCAGATCACAGAACAATACCTAAAAGACAATTCCGTGTTTTTATCAATAAAAATGATAAATCACTGGCAATTTCATGTAGTTTCGTGCTAATATATGTGTTAATTACACATGTGTATGTAATATATATATATATATATATATATATATATATATATATATATATAAAATCATAGGGGAAAAACCTAGACTTGTCTATACAACTTAACAGTGGTTATCTCTTGGTGGTGGAATTACATTCTGTTTTGTTTTTTTGTTTCCTTTGTGCTTGACGGTATTTTTTATTTTGGATGCAGTAACTACTTAGTAACCATAAATAATAAAAACGATTTTCAAAGAAAACATGACAATTTAAAACGCTATTAAGATTTTTTTTGAAACACTTTTGCATCTTTAACTTGTAAATTCACAAAAAGATGATAAGACTGAATTATAATTACTTATCGCCAATTTACATTTACCCAGAAGGTAACTTCTCAGTATGTTAGACCCTGGGAAAACTGTTGTGATTTTCTGAACTGCAGCTCAAAATTGCAGTATTTCTCTGCCTGCAGGATATAGAAGGGACCCTTCTGGGTTGTCTGTATACCATAGCTACCCCAAGGCTTCTTAGGGAGGCAGGGACTAACTAAAGTTGACCACACAGAGTCCCAGATTTGTTGCCAGGAAGTGATCATAATCACAAAAACACAAACCCCAATTAATCAGGATCTCTTGGAGTGGGGCCCGGGCATGGGTATTTGTTTAAAAAGATCCCTAGGCAATTCCGATATGCGGCCAGCATTAAGAACCATGGCCCCAATGGATTAGTTTACTAAAGGGTCATTTGAACTTGGCCTTTGGAGAGAGGTAAAATTAAAGCCGAGAGGATTTGGTTGACCAAGGCCAAGTTGTTGCATGGCCCTGAGGTTTGTGAGAACATGATTATGCAAACGGAATAAAAGAACTTTGAGCATGGGGTGGGCAGTTCTTGCAAAGTTAGTGAGGTCGGTGGGTAGCCCTCTCTTGCATTCATAGTAGAACAATCTCAAATCAGAGATTTTTAGGTGGGAAAATGCTCTCTGGTAGCAGCTTGCTGTCAAGGGTACTATTATTTCACAAAACACAGCAGAACCCAATTTTGGTGCAGATGCCAGGGGACAAGAGGCTTCCAGCCTTTTCCATACAAGGATTGATGCTGATACACAAGATGTGCTGGACCTTAGCATGACAAATCCTGCGGTAGGACAGCGGCCCTTTGATAATTTTTACTCTGCTTTAGGAAATCATTTTGAATGACTTTCTCCGGAACATCTTTGGTGGTTATTCTGCAGATTTACAGTGGGGGAAAGCAAGAGGGAACCCTGCCCTTCTTAAGTTTTATCTTGCGTTGGTCTCAAAGTAGCAGAGGCCAAAACTAGACATAAGTTTAACTGCCATTCAAATAGCCCCAAAACTCACTAGAATTTTTGATGGGTGGGGCGGTGACTTGTCTCCAAGCAGCAGCACAAATAGGCATTTTTTTTTTCCTCTGAACAATAACCATGACCATCATGATCAGAACATGTTGGAGTTATCTCATTAGCTACCATTTATTGCATTTATTGATGCCAAACATGTGCCAGCTCTGTGCTTTACGTTTATCATGCTTCATCCTCCGTAGCAATGTTCAAGGGCACTTCTATTTCCCATTTTGCTTTAGAGAACCCTGCCTGAGGTGTCACCCAGACAGGATGGAGACAATTGAAGATTTAAATCCAGTCCTGACCCTGAGAGTCTACACTAACTCCACATTGCCAGTAACAGTGGCTCGGGAGCTGGGCCAGAGGGGCAGTGCTGCATTCCTGTCCTACATGCCCTCATCACCTGATTCCTCTGTCCCTCTGTCTCAGGACCATGGCACTGGGCTTTTCAGCTTCATTCACTCTCTTCCTTCAGAGCTGTCCCCCGATAGAACTCTACCGCTCCAATTTTTTCATACCCTGGCTGTATTAGATTTATTTTTCTGGGGAGTAGTTATATATCTCACCTGTTTTTAATGGAGTTTCATTTTGCTACCCAGCATAATCTTCATTCCTGTGGTTTAGAAGGAAGAAAATACCGTTAGGCACAGTCAGAGTTCTAAACAGATGTTCCAGCCGTCTCCTTGTGTAGCTACAGCAATGCATCACTCCCAGACGTCTCAGCCTTGGCCTGCCAGCATGCCTGTGCCCATGCCAAGTGCCTTCCGATACCATGTGATAAGCAAAAACTGAAGTTAGGTTAACGCCACCAAAGTCATTTTATTCTAATTCGTGAATGCATTAGCATCTGGGCTTTGGGAGGTGCCACCTGCTCTCAGGAAAACTAATGGCGTCGAATTTGTGCAGTAAGGCGGAAGACAAGTGTTCTGCGTTTTAAGAAACCTGACTGTGTAAAAATCTGAATACGATCATATCAACTTGAACAAATTATTGTCTTTTATGAGGATTTCTCATTTGAAAGAAAGATTTGCTGGAAATGACGCTTTGCCATCTCACTTCTCACTTCCATTTGAAGAAAATGGTAGCCCGTTTGCAAGTGTGTGATTTTACCCACGACTTTTTTTTTTTTTTTTTTGAGACAGGGTCTCACTCTGTTGGCCGGGCTAGAGTGAGTGCCGTGGCGTCAGCCTAGCTCACAGCAACCTCAAACTCCTGGGCTCAGGTGATCCTCCTGCCTCAGCCTCCCGAGTAGCTGGAACTACAGGCATGCGCCACCATGCCCGACTAATTTTTTTGTATATATTTTAGTTGTTTGGCTAATTTGTTTCTATTTTTAGTAGAGATGGGGTCTCGCTCTTGCTCAGGCTGGTCTCGAACTGCTGAGCTCAAACGATCCACCCGCCTCGGCCTCCCAGAGTGCTAGGATTACAGGCGTGAGCCACCGCGCCCGGCCTACCCACGACTTTTGAAAGTGACTTCCGTAAGGGATCAGATGGCAAAACACACAAAAGCTGTGTTTATTAATGAAACACACCGCATTGATATACTGCAGAGGCATCCTGTGAAAATCAGTGTTAAATGCGGGAGGGGGTTAGGGTATGAAAGATTCCGTGGAGAACTCAGGATATAGCTGCATTTATCTGCCTGGGAGGGGTTAGGGTGCAGCCGATCAGATAATATTTATGAAGTTCTCAGATGTGTACTGAGCTAGATTTGCTTCAGTTGAAAATATAATCCAAAATGACTGTCGCCCAGCAAGGCTCACCTTCAGGCAAATAGAGAAGGGGACCGACCGCCTGAGGTCCCCCTGCCATTGTGGGATTCTGTGAGTGATGAGCTACAGCCTTGTAGTGTGACAGTGTGCCGCCTAAACCCTAAGGAGGGACCGAGGAGAGGGATAGAACGCCATGTGAAGCTTCCAGAATCTTGGTGTGGCATTGGAAGGGCAGCCTTCCCAGGTTGCTGCATCATGGTGGAGTTGTGCTGGCCTGAGATGGAACCAGGGCAAGGGGACAGAGAGCGGGGGATTGTGGTGTTAACACCAAGTAAGCCACAGGCGCCAAGTCTCCAGTGACCTGCAAGGTTAGATCATTTGGCGATGGGGAGTTGGGACAGGAGCAATTAGGTGGAGGGCGGTGGAGGGTATTAATGAAAATGGCCCAGCTAAGCTCTGACCTCTGCGGCTTTGCTGAATGTCTTTTCCTTTTATCCACCTCCTCTGACCAGCGCCCGGCTAAATACTATGGTTATAAAATGACACCTTTCCCATCGAGAGAGATGGCACACATTTTAGCAGATAATGGAGATGTGAAACAAAAAAGTGGTGTTGTTTTTTTTTTTAAAGACAAATCTGTTATGTGCCCAAAATCCCGCACCCATACCCGACGAGAATGGATAAACAGGCAGAGTTTGGAACTTTTTCATCCAAGCCATCATTACTGCAGAGCAAGGCAGGATCCCTTTAAATATTTATTCACGGGTTCATTTTTCTATCATCATATATAGCGAAATGGCATTCCTTACCTGAGCAGGCTTCTGGCTGTATATAAAAGAGAGGGGCAGACTGCAAGCTCACCACTCTCATCATGCTGATAAAGATCTAGCAAGTGCAACAGAGAGAAATGCTAGTAAACCAGAGGGAAAATAAATTTTTTAAAAATGAAATAACCATCCCAGCAAAATATTTCAAAAGAGCAAACTAAAATTAGAATGAAAAAGAAAACCATGGAAAACATCATCCACAAAAAAAAATGGAGGAAATGTTTTATTTATAGAGATGGATATAAAGTGATACAGGAAATATATCTGCTCCATGTAAATTTATTAAATGCAACTTTCTCTTTCTCTTTCTTTCTTTTAGATAAAAAACCTCTTCATGAAATAAAACCCCAAAGTAAGTTATTTTTCCTCTTGTGCATATAATTTATTCTCATATTTGCTGCCTTGCTGTTGTATTTGTTTAGGAGCCAAGCAGAATTGAAGTTCCTGTGAAAGATCCAGGGCTTTCGGGGCTTCTGCTCATTGAGTTTGGAGTCACATCTCAGAGGTTTAAATCGAAAAGAAATATGCACACCCCTCCCCGCCCTCCCAGTGAAAGTAAATCTCTCCTCTTGATTCTTTCTGCCTATAAGTCCATTTCGCTGCAAATGTCATCTAAGATTCTTATTTCTGAAGAGATTTGTAGCATGAAAATTAATAAATATTTGTCATTACATGCTTTCATGAGAGAAGCCTTGGGCACAAGCCTCTCTACCAGGAGGAGGAGGGAGGGGTGCGTGAGAGTGCAAACCCAGAATCTTACCTCCTGTGGAAGCCATGGCAACTCGGTAGATTAGGTTGCGGAATC
This sequence comes from Lemur catta, assembly GCF_020740605.2. Taxonomy (NCBI): domain Eukaryota; kingdom Metazoa; phylum Chordata; class Mammalia; order Primates; family Lemuridae; genus Lemur; species Lemur catta. The sequence continues at coordinate 10,855,713 of NC_059149.1, read as the reverse complement.
CACAGTGAAATAATTATGAACTGAGAATTTTGGCGTCGGTGCTGGCTTAAGCTCCCCCTACTCCTGGAGAGGCCTTGGCATTGTCTCCATTTTATACATCCTGTAGATTTGGAGAAAGGAGCTTGAATGTTCAGCCACTTGGCATTGGACCCTCTGGTTCTTAGCCTTGACCGCACTTTAGAATCACCTGGGGGCTTTTTAAAAATCCCAATTCCCAGGCTGTACCAGTGAAATCAGAATTTGGGGTAGGGGTTTTTTTAGAACCCAGGAATCCCTATTTTTCCAAAGCTCCTCAGGTGATTCCCACGTGCAGCTAAACTGAGAACCGTGGCTTAGAAAAATATCGCACAAAACGTGGATCAGAGTTGAGATGCATCAGAATCTTGGGGTGTGGTAGGAGCTTGTTAAATGTGCAGCATCTCAGAGCAGAACAAACCGGTTAGAGTTCCTGGGGGCGAGAGGAGCGCCTAAGAATCTTCATGTTAATATGTTCCCCACGTAGTCATTCTCGCACATTCAGAACTGCGTAAAGCATACTAGGGCAACCTCAAGTTATAAGGGCAACAGCAATACAGCTCTTCCCAATAGGAGGTTAGACAACTCCCTGGCTGGTTTGCTTTGTAAAGCTTGTGAAAGATGTCTCTGCCCCGTATCTCTCATTCTAGCCTAAAATGAATGACTTTTGCTCTTTCAAATCCTAGGGTATTAAAATTCAAAGAGTTTGAGAGAGTTCATAGCCTTTGACGAGCTAACTTCTTTGGAAGGATTAAAACCCTGTGGGGATAGACAGAAATAGGTACCTTGGGACAGAGGTCAGGAGGGATGAGAGAAAGATCCGGCAAAGCCATTCTGTTCATACCTCCTTACCTTGCTTCAGGCAGGCTGGAGATACAAAGATGTCATTGCTCGTGGAGTCTGAGAGTTTTGTGAGGTAACAAAAACAAGCTGTCTGGTGACCATCAAGGAATCCCTGGTGCTTAGGCAGCTGACCTCTGACATCATGCATGTTTGATTTTGAACTCGTAGGTGAACTCGTAGGAAGATTGAGGTTGGGGGGCCTGGCTTTGTGTGGATGTGGATGTGGATGTTGAGGGAGAGAGAAACAGGTCACTGAGTAATTTGTCCTGTGCCTTTGTCAAGAGCCTCAGGGTGACACAGGAGTAAGTTGACCCTTGACCCGTTCCTGGTCACATGGTGCACGCCATCCACTGGTTCTGGTATGTAGCATAAGCAGAATCATAGGTATCCATGTGGTGGCCAGTGTGAGAGTTACTAAGAAATGCATGTGTGTGTTTTTAAAATTAATTTCACGCTCAGTTTGTGAGTCCTGTGCCATTCTAATTTGGTTACATCTGTACTTCCAGCCATAAACCCCACAGAAGCTATTTCTGGTCCTCAGGGACTCCTGAATTAGTTTTTGCTTGGGGTTCTCGCTCCGGAGCACCATGCTTAATTGCTGGATACTGCAACGGAATCGCTTAAACTGTTTTAATTTGTGATTTCCCTAAAAATAAAACCTTAACAGAATCAATGTGATTGCTGAAGGCTCCCAGAGGAATCCGTTCGGGGGTTCTGTAAGCTGCATGGTTAGGAGTGCATTATACAAATTCAGGCTGCAGTTGTTCCGTGAGAGAGGGGCTTAGTTTAAGGCTACATGAATCATCACTGATGCAAAATCAAAGTCAATTATGAAGATAATTGAGAAACCTGTTCCTATATATAGCTGTACACATGATCCTCCAAGAGGCCTGGTGGATGGAAAACCTCAGCCGGCGCCTTGCACGCATTCCTCTGTGAGCAGGCAGGCAGAGGAGCCAGCTTTGACTTTCAGGGAGGTGTAAAAAGAAAGTGAAGTCTTAAGATATCTGTTGGCAAATCATAATGACAAACTGGGGAAAATATGTGCACTGCATAGCTCATGAAAGCACTTATTGTAAATGAGATAATTTAATCAATTACGTTTCCTAATGTACTAAACCGAATGTTTCATTTTCTACTTCTGCACATCTTAAATTATCTTCAGGTGCTTTATGAGATTTAATCATAGTTAATAGAAACTTCATTACCATCAAATGTGCTTTCAATAAATGTTGTGTAACAATGTCAGGAGGTGCAGTAAAATATAGTAGGTTCTGAATGGCAAACACGCACCCCCAGAGTCAGACTGAGCAATGGTTGCGTTCAGACAATGAGACTCCTCGGAGGCTTGGAGAATGTGGTTTTCTGAAACTCTGTGAGCCTCTAAGGAGTGTTGGGTTCCGTAAGTTCATCTGAAGGGTGGAAAGCATTTAGCTCAAGACTACATATTCTCTCTTCATCTCCTGCCCATGTAGTTGTTTTGTACCTGGCAGAGATGAAGGCTCAGCATGACTCCAATTAATAGTTCCAGAGTTGGCTACTTCCAGGACATCTTCAGGTGAATATATCCGAATAACCTTAATCTCAACTTCTTCAGAATTGAATTTATCTTTCCACATCTCTGTCCGGAATCCACTCCTCATCTTTTCCATTGTAGTGAACAGTATACCATCAACTCACTTGTCTGGGTCAGAAACTTGGACAGCCTTCCAGATCCTTCTGTCTTCTTCATGTCTTTTCTTCTGCTCAGTACCCAATAAATCATCATGGTCTCACTTCTCTGCCACCCAGATAGGTCTCAGATTCACCAACCACTGTCCATTCCACTCTGCTCAAACCCATCCCCGCCATCCACTCAACAGCGATTTATCGAGTGCTGACCGTGGACCCAGATGTTCTAGGTAGTGAGAGTTGGTACAGAGCAAAACACGTACAGTTTCTGGATCCCTGAAGCTCACAGTTTTAGTGAGGGGGGGATGGACATAAACAAACCAGAAAACAGATAGTGCTATGTGCTCTGCAGATGGTGTTAAGTATTACAAAGAGAAACCAAGCAGGGTAAGAGGCTTAGGCAGAGCTGGAGGGAGTGTTGCTTTTTGATGTGAGGTGTTCAGAGGTCTCTGTGATAAAATTATATTTGAGAAGAGACCTGCAAAAAAAAAAAAAGGCAAGGAAACAAACATTCTGGGTAGTTGGGGGACAAGCATTCAAGGATAAGGGAATAGCAGGGTGCAAAGGCTGTGAGGTGGGAGCTGCTTGAAGTCTCGGAGGGACAGCGGGGAGACCAGGATGTCTGGAGCAGAGAGGCTGGAAAAAGTGGTAGTGGCTAAGGTCAGAGAAGTCGGGTGAGGAAGGAGAACTCCAAAGTATGTTATAGGTCATCATCATCTCTCACCTTGAGAGAAATGGGAAGCTGTTGAGGGTTTTTATTTAGAGTGACACGACCTAATATTGCCAAGGATAAATCCCAACCACTGTGTTGAGTGTAAACCTATAGAAGACCAGAGCAGAAGCAAGGAGATCTGTGACAATAATCTGTTAAAATGCATAGGCCATTCGGATAATCTAGGTTCAAGATGATTGTGGCTTGGGCCAGATGTATAGCAATAGGAGTTGTAAAAAATGGGTCATATTCTGGATATCTTTTGAAGGCACGGTCAAAAGGATTGACTGATGGATTGGGTATAGAGTGTGAGAGAAAGAAAAATGTTAGGGATGATTCCAAATTTTTGCTATGTAAGTGGAAGCATGGAGTCGCCATTACCCCAATACGGGGAAAACTTGGCATAGCAAATGTGGAGAGAGGGTCAGGAGGCCATTGTCACAAACTTGAAGTTTGAGATGCTTGGTAAACATGTAAAGGGAGAGGTCGAGTAGACAGCTGAGTGTGGCTGGAGAGTCTGCAAGTCAGGGCACTGCCCCGGCTGGTCACGTAAATTCTGGGCTTGTCAGTGTCCAGCTGATATTTAAAGCCGTTAGGGTGAATGAGATCACCAGATAATGAGTGAATAGAGAAGAGAAAAGATCGGAGGACTGAGCCCCGAAGGCCATTAACATTTAGATGTAGAGGAGGTCAGAAGTCACTGCAGAGAAGAAAGAAAAGTGTGACAATATAATAAGAGAAAAAAACAAATGAAAAGTTTAGACATTCAGGCCATTTTCCTTCCTACACCAGGATTTCTACAATTGCCTCCCTGTATCCAGTCATTCCCTGTATCAGTTTGTCTGATCTTTCTAAAACATGAATTCTGATCACATCACCCTCCTGTTTAAACCATTCCAATCACTTGGCATTGTTCTTAAGTGAAGTCTAAAGCACTTAATATGGGCATAATCTGGTCCCAGCTTCCTTCTCTTAACAGCTTACCCATGAGGTGTTTTCCCTCCAACCCTCTCACCATTGCTGTGTTGTTTAGCCGAACAAAGCTTTTCGGTTCTCGGAATACCCTGTGCCCATTGGGCATATAGTGCCTTATGTGTTCTGTTACTTCTGCCTGAAAACTCTCTCCCTCCCCCTAACACTTACCCCGTTTAATTTATTCTTCCCCTCCGTCCAGTGAACAGTCTAGAGCTATCTTCATCGCGATACCTGTTGCATCCACACAGCCTCTAGTATGTAGGCATTCCATAAATATTTGTTAAGTTATGGTTTTAAGTCTTCCTGCTAACTCCTCACTGGGCCTTTTACTGTTAAGGTGAAAAGTCAAGAATTTCACTTCCAAGTAGATCATTTTATTCATTCGTGTAGTAGCTATTTATATACCCTTGTCCTGTACAAATTGTCTTCACTCAATGAAATGTGAACAAGAAAATAAGAAATGTATCTTCCCCACAATTTCAATACAACGTAGTGATTTGGGAAAAGAAGCACAGAAACGATTTTTAATAATCATCTACTCTGTGCCAGGCAGTAGGTTAGTGCCCAAAATTTATGCATCTTGAAATCATTTCCAGCAAACAATAGCCTGTATGTGTCCTTATAGTCTGGAAACCAGGTATGATCTTCTCACTGGAGAAAATTCCATCCTATGTCTTTTCCCAAAATACACTGACTTCATCCATGGTGCAGTAATGCTCATCTTTATCCTTTGTGATCTTCCCTGGGTAGGGAACTTAGAAGATGTAGGGTCTACACTGGCAACTTGACCTTCTCTTTAGGCTGTGTGGACCTGAATAGGATCTTGAACCCATAGAACTGCCTGTGTCTTTGGGCCACACCTTAAATTCTCAACAGACTTCTCAGCTCTTCTGAGCCAACATTAGGCTAATAGCGTTGATGCTGATTTTCCAGCCACTCTCTTAAACACTTTGTTTCCCCTATTTTGTCCATCCTTTTTTCTCATCTCCTGCTGATTATTTTCAATTACATAAATACAGCACTTTCCCCAAATTGCACAACTTGCTTCGTCCTGCAGAATCACTCCTGCTGTGAATCTATTCAGCCGGTGTGTATGTGCAATGTTTGTCATTTTCTTACCACTTTCTGTTTTTTTATGATCTGATTGTTATCCCCTCCTAAGTGAATGCCTTTTCTTGCCACCATTTTCGGTGATTTCGCTGACTCTGCCCTTAATGGGCATGATGGGATTTTGTTCATTAAATGCCTCAGAACGAAGCACAGACACGGTGAATAAGTGAGGCTCTAGCATGTTCTTCAGCATCAGAGCAACCCAAGGTACTTGTTAAACATGTAAATTTACAAGCTGCATCTCTCTACCTCTTAGTAATTAAAACCTTATAACGTTTATAGCTTCAGGTTTCAGAATAGGAAATTGAATAAAGTGACCTTGTTTTCTCCAGGGCTGAAGTTCAAATCCTGCATTTTTAAAACTTTTGTCTCTACGTGGCAGACAAAAGCAAGAACTGTGCTTTTGTCCACCGGAATTGGCCAGATAAAATACAGGACCCTTATTTAAATTTGAATTTCAGATACAAAAAATAAAGTTTTATTATAAATGGGCTCTGAATATTGCATGGAGAATACTCATGTTAAAATTATTCATTGTGGATGTGAAATTTAGATTTAACTGTGTGTCTTATATTTTTATTGCTCAATCTGGCAACCTTACTAAGAGGAGGACTAAAACACATCTGAATGTGCACTATCAAGAAGTATTTTATAAAATAGCTGACCTTTGTTGCCTACCTAGTAAGAATGGTTAGAATTGAAGCAGGTGTTGGAGGAGAGTCTCTCTCAGTAAGAGTGAAAAGTCTGAGCTGAAAGTAAAAGTCTGCGGAAGTACAGAGTCTACTTGAAAAAATAAGTGATCAGGTTTGGCCAGGGAGTAGGGTCTATGGAGAGAAGTGTGTAAGAGGCATTGAAATGTAGCGTGGAGCAGAGCACAAAGTGTCTTGAGCAATAAGAGAAGTCACCTGGGAGGGGACGCAGTGCATCTTGGAAAGTCACTGGGAGGTGCTGGGATAGCATTGGCAGATCAGGGTTTGGAAAGAGTCACCCACATGTGAAATGGCTCCGAGTGATCCAAGACGGAGGTGTGGGTAGAGGGGACTGCCCCACGGAAGTGCCAGCGGGGGTGTCTCCCTTTGAAATTGAGATGGGAGACGCACTAGAGATGCCATCAGTGGGGCATGGGAGTGGTTTGGGGGAGCCTTCTGTAGGAACAGAATCAGAGATGACTCTTTGGCCTCAAGCCATGCCCCTGGTGGTGGCATCACTAGCAAAAGAGAATGCAAGAGAGGAAGATACTGGAGGACGTAAGAATGATGAATCTGTACATTGCAAGACAGACGTGAGATGTTAGCACTAGATGCAGATGGTTTTGTCCGGCAAGCAGGAAGGAAATACAGGATCAGATCTTCAGCAAGAAGATGAGGCAGGAGATGCGAATCTGAGACTGTTGAGGATGGAGGGAATGGTTGGCACTGCCTAATGTGAGTGATTATCCAATTAGATGAGAACAGGGAAAGGAAAAAGGGCCAAGGACTGAACTTTGAAGGCCTATATTTAGAAATCAGAGAATGAAGGGTAGTGCCTTAACAATAAGTAAAGAGCAAGTCAGATGTAAAGAACAGTTTTTTTCTATAAGGGGGGTTGGCTATTCTTGTCTATTGCTGCAAAGCTGTGCTAAAGGATAAGACAAAGAGGTTACTGGTGGTGCAGTTGCAAATGACTTTCAAGAGCAAATGGTGGCTTGTGCAAAGACAGACTTTAAAGGGTAAGGGAACAATAAAATTCTATAACTATAGGGGACTAGTTAAATAAATTATCACGCAGCCTGACTATGGGCTGGGCAAATTTAAAAAGGAATGAATGTAGGCATGGACGTTCCCATAAGGAACGATTGACAAGATATCATATGTTAACAAAAAGGAAAGGACGGTAGAGGAAGCATAATATGGAGACTTTAGGGTAAAGAAAGAAAAAGGAAAACAAATGGCCGATATTTACAATTTTTTTTTTTCTGAAAGGATTCAGGATACTATCAAGAGTGATTACTTTTGCAGAAGAGGTAGTTGGAGAAAAAGCTTTCTCTTTGCATAGTTTATATAACTTTTTATACTTCGTAAAACATTTTCTAATCTTGCACATGTATTACTTCTATTTATTTGTATTTTATTTTAATAGTGACGGGGTCAAGTGGCTAGGGAGACTATGGAACAAGCATTAAGAAATGTTTAATGTTTGAAAGCTTAAAAATCCTTTTAAACAAAAAGCTAAGAATCCAGTAGGTATAAGGAAGACTGAATCTTTGAGACATTTATCAGAGAGTAAGCCAAGGGGAGGATTTGGGGAGCAGTGATTAGAGAGACTAGACTCTGTTTGTGAGCAGAGAGCAAGGCTCAGGTGTGGGGAAGATTTGAAGATGCAAGACCAAAAGAGAATAATGAATGAGGCCAGGTCCCCTGGAGCAGCTCCTCAGGGAACCAAGAAAAAGATAAATAAAACATGTGCAGGAAAGAGGAATTTTGAGTTGTAGGGGAGTGAGCTCACATGGGATGGCCTCCATTTTCGCAACAGGAAATAGGGCGGGCCAGGTGCAGTAGCTCATGCCTGTAATCCTAGCCCTTTGGGAGGCCCAGGTGGGAGGATGGCTTGAGGCCAGTCGTTCAAGACCAGCCTGGGCAACACAGCAAAACCCTCTCTCTACAAAAAATACAAAAATTAGCTGGGCATGGTGGTTCATGCCTGTAGTCCCAGCTGCTGGGAAGGCCAAGGCAAGAGGATCACTTGAGTCCAGGAGTTCGAGGTTGCAGTGAGCTATCATGACGCCACGGCACTCTAGCCAGAGTTACCAAGCGAAGACCCTGTCTCAAAAAAGAAAACAATGCAGGTGAGAAGTAGGAGTCTTGAGCAAAGGGAATAAAGTGGAGAGTATCTGTTGTGATGAACATCATCGTTTGGTCATAGAACGGGAATAAAATAGTTGCTGAGCTGCAAGGAAGGCCCAGGGCGAAGCCGCATAGCATCAGTGTTTTGATGATGCCACCGGGATAGTGTGTGACTTCCTCCAGGAGGGCCGGTCAGCCTGGGCACAGGTGTGGAGAGAGCAGGAAGGCGACAGAAGGAAGGGACACAGTGTAGGGGTTAAGCAGCTCGGAGTGAAGATGGACATGTGTTCAAACCCTGACTCTGCCGTTTTCTAAGTTACTATCTTACCGAACCTGTGTCATCATCTTTAAGATAAGAAATATCATCCTGACCCCATAGGTTTTTTTTACGAGCATAAGAATGAGAACATGTCTCTAGTGCTCAGAGAAGCAAGCAGAAAGTTAGTGCTCGGTTGCTGAGCCCCTCCTGTTGCTGAGAGGTGGTCAGGCAGCACGATCAGGAAGACAGAGGGTAACAGCCAGACAGGCAGGGATCTACAGCAGCGGTCCCCAAACGTTTTGGCACCAGGGACTGGTTTCACAGAAGACAGTTTTTCCATGGACTGGGCAGGGGGGTGGGGGCAGGGTTCGGGATGATTCAAGCACATTACATTTATTGTGAGCTTTATTTCTATTAGTATTACATTGTAACATATAATGAAATAATTATACAAATCACCATAATGCAGCATCAGTGGGAGCCCTGAGCTTGTTTTCCTGCAACTAGACGGTCCCGTCTGGGGCTGATGGGAGACAGTGACTGATCTGACAGGAGGCGGGGCTCAGGCGGTGATGCCAGCTATGGGGAGCGGCTGTAAATACAGATGAAGCGTGGCTGGCTTGCCCGCCACACAGGTTCATAACAAGCCACGGATCAATACCAGTCCGCAGCCTGGGGGTTGGGAGACCGCAGATCTAGAGCATTGATTCTAGAGCCAGACTGCTGGGGACTGATTCCCAGCTCTGCTGCTTCCCAGTCATGAGGCTTGGGGCAAGGCAAGTAATCCTTCTGCCTCAGTTTACACGTTTTAATAAGGAAATTTTTACAAAGTTGTTGGGAAGATTAAAATGAGCTAATACATGTAAAAGCACTAGAACGGTGCCTGGTAAACGCTATTTAAGACTTCGCTTCTATTGTTGTTAATTATGACAATAAAACAACAACTACAGTAGCAACCATGAAGTTTTAGAGGAGGGGAAATTGGAAAGGCAGAGATGTTATGAGATTCCAAGGATTGTGAATATAATTGAAATTGCTCACCACGGTTGACCGTGGCTGACCACTTAAAGGCTATTTTCTGATGCGTTTAATTAAAGAAAAAAAGTCTTGCTTCTTGATGACAGCAAGTATAAACAACTCTAACAATAACTTCTGTTATGTCATATTTCAGCATGCAGTTAAATATGTTGGCAGGTCACTTTGTATCCACAGCACTGCCTTTGCTGAGGGGGCTTCCTAGGCCCTCTGCAGCCCGGCCTTCTAGAGGATTCCAGCTCAGCAGCTGGCTGCTTAGTCTTCCGTTTGCTTTGGCTCTCTCAGGACTCCCTTGGTGAATATTTACCATGTGTATCGCTTAGTAATTCACAGCCTCTTAGATACACCAATTCAAGTTTGTTTGTTTTTCTGAAATGGAAGCGATGGCCATTCTGCAATATCTAGTAGAATATCATATGTTTTGAAAGGTACTTGCCGTGTCCCTTTGTTAATTCTCTGTAAGTTATCTGAATCCTGCAAAGTAGATTCTAATCTGATATGTAGTTAAGTTCATAACACGAGAATTGAGTTATATTTCCATTAGCAAGTGGCATCAATACGTCTTTCAGATGGGAGTCATGCAAGGAGAGGAAGAGAAACCAAGCTCACAGCCTTGCTCTTGAGTCCTTTGGGGACACTGGTTCCTATAAATGACTGCATGTGACTCTAATTCATGAAACCATCAAACTTGTTAATGCCTATTCCTGGAGCTATGAAGTTCAAAGGGGCTTTGAAAGGTCATCTAGTCCCTCTCTCCAGCTTTGCCCAAAAAACTAAAATAAAATAACTGCAGACTATCGTATGGTCATGCTGTTTTTTAGGGACTTTCCGAAAGGAGATTTCGCAATCTCCCTCAGAAATACAATTTGGTTTTTAACAACCCTCATTGTAGAAAAGGTCATTTTAATATCTAACCAGAGTCCCAATTGCTGTAATAAAAGGTCATGTCCTCCTTGTCAGTTCTTGTTAAAGATGGTGAAGAGTTGGTTACTAGCTTCCTCATAAATGAACGGGCATTGAACACCTTCCTACCCTGGGCCTGTTCTCTTCTTACAACAAACTTTATGTATTCAAGATCACAAGGAGGTCACTTTACAGTTCTCTTTGCTCCAGGCCAAATGAACCCATAAACATTTCCTCTCTGGGGTCCTAGGTCCAGCTCCCTGTTAATCTTTGCAGCCCTTCCCTGCAGAACTTCTGTTCCCCTTCCGGCAAGGAGCACATTCCTAAGTAGTGTGTCTGACTAATTTGCAACACAAGAGATTTCTCAGTCAGTTCTGGGAGTTGGTTTTTGTTTTCTTTTGGGGGTCTTGGTTTTTTTTTTTGTTTTTTTTTTTTCTTTATGCCTATAGATTGTACACAACAGTTTTTTCTGCCACCTAGTGAGTTCTTCCAAGCTTTGCCTAAAGCTTTTGTGACTCTGGGAGGGAAGAAAATAGGGATGAAGAAATCAGGAAAGACATCGGTTACACATGGGTATGTAAAGCTTCGTTTATGAAACAGAAAGTCGGAGAAAAGTATCCCGTGCCCACGACAAAGCAGAACAGCCTGCTTGCTGGATGCTTTTTGTTCACAGGCACTTTGAGCAAACAGCCCAGCAATGTTGTATGTGAGAGACTGGGTAGGTATTAATATAAACATGCATACGTGTAAATGTAAATGAAAGGAGTCCTCGCAGCAGGAGTTCTAAAATCAACCTAGGTCTGCGGTTTCTTTCATCCTCCTTTTCTCACAGTTGGAGGCCAGGCAAGCAATCAATAAATAGTTGTTCACGGTGACTGGCAAGTTTCCCCAGGACATTGTAAGATATCACTGCTTTTGAGGAGTTTAAGGCACTTAGGGAGAACAAACCAACTCGTTGGCATTTGGAAAATCAACAATAGAGAGTATGATCTACAATGAGTTCTAGGAACCACAAGTGATGTGAGGTCAGGAGACCATAGGTTGGCGGCACGGCTGGGCTGGCCAGGACAGGGTCACCTTTTGGGGGGAGGAGGACCTCAGACTGGCACCTGACAGATGGGAGCTAGAGATGCGTGGGGTCCTCATGCCTGGCAGGGTGGCAGCGTATTGCACTGACCACTTCAGGGGGGCTTGTGCTCGCAGGTGTCCACCTGGCAGGGAAATTAGCTGTCATTGCATTTGGAGTGACCAGCAGTGCAGCAAGGAGGCTGAAAGCGTGCGCACAGGAGTGGACGTGACAAAAACTGTCGGGCCCTGTGCAGTGACCGTGCCATGCAGCCCTGTTGTTGGAGTGAATCTCCCGGGAGAGGGTGGTGGGGGCTTCCAACGTTCCTCTGCCTCATGTGTGTGTGTGTGTGTGTGTGTGTGTGTGCACGCATGCACACGTGTGTGTGTGATGATTCAGCAGGGTGCCCTCCAAGCCCGTGTGTGCGCACACACGTGCACACCCACGACTCCCTCCTGCCCCCGTGCAGCCAGAGTGGAAAGCACGGGATGGAACCTCGGGTGCTTCCAGGGCCAGCCCTGAACACACGGGAACGAGAATCGCTGTAACATTTATAAACACACAGGCATCTTAATAGGGAAAACCACTCTACCCTCTTTGAAAGAAAGATTGGAGAACAGTGGGGCAGAGGGGAAAAGTGAGAGAAAGAATGAGGTGAAGTCCAAGTGGGTAGATGGAGAAGAAACGAAAAAGAAAAGAGACGAAAGAAGCACAGTGACCCAACTTAAGAATCTGAGCTGTGGGTAAGGATGTCTGATGAAATCTCTGGAGGTATAAAATACTCCTTGAGTACTTGTATATACCTCTGTAGCTGCTCTTGGAACACGGGATCTCATCATCACAGTCTGGTCTTTCGCCATCTTTGGATAAGAAACGACTGAGAATATGGGCCACATGTGAACTCATCCATGTGGCCTCATGGCTGACCCTCAACAAACATTTGTTGAATGAATGAAATTATATTCTGAACTTTGTCACTCCCGGGACAGATGGTTAGTGTAAGAAAATCACCACTCCACTCATCTTTCCATAGGACTCCCTCTCTGCTGATGCTTTGCTTTTAGATCAGCTGTCCCTCCAAGTGTCAGGGCGAGCCCTCTGCAGAGCCAGCGCTCATGGTACAAATAGACTCTGCAGATGTCCCTGGGAGAGGGAACACCTTGAACCATAGCAAACATTTATACTTCTGTCTAAAGGCACATGTAGGTTCATTTCCTAAAAGCAGGATGCTGCTTCTGGAGGGAAAATGAGAATCCCGGTCACCCGGGTAGCAAGGAAGTAGGAACATAAAGAACAAAACGGGAATCCGGGGAAACAAAGACAACTTGTTCCTGCTGCTCAGTTTTGTCTCAGGCTGTTCATGTCCAATGATGTCCATTTCCAGCCCGAGCACTTAGCCCTGGTCCTCCTCCCGGCTTCTGGTTCTTTCTCCTTTAGTACCTGGGAAGCTAAGGATGTCTTTGTCTCTACTTTGTCAACTCAGCAACAGAGCAGCTGCCTTCAGTGCCCTGCCAGGCTGTTTCTCTGTGTGTGCTCATTTGCTGAGCAGGTGTGTGCTCCCCAGATACACCTTTTAAGGTGATAGTGTCATCAGTCAGCAGTGCCCAAGGAACCGGAGGGAGGGGAGGGAAAAGGCTAATTGGTTTCCATCCAAAGTCCCCATCGCGGTTTCTGACACCCTGGCATGATGCATCTGTTGTGTTCCATGTCCTCTCTCTGCGCTGGGTACAATTATTCCCTCCAAGGGACTTAATGCAGTAGAGGGAGGTGGGAGCTTAAGTAGAATGATAGTTGCCCTCTTTCTTCCCCATATGACAAAGGGCAGACGTGGAAACCCTGATGTTGACGTTAATCATCGCGCTCATGGTTCTGGGTGGTTGGAGAAGTGGTCTCCGTCTGTGCCTCTCTCCTGTTGTCCCATCCCGAAGTTGGAACCGAGATCTAAATCACAGCCTGATTCTCAACACCCACCCTGCCATTCTGGTTATTAAATGTGTTGGATAAACCCCCGACCTTTCGGATACCATTCTTTTGGATGGTTCTCTCCCTTGCGAATTATTTTTATGTGTTTATTGCCCTATTACCGAACTGGTTCTGCTTGATTTCCTTGTTCACTCTTTAATTTGGTAGCACCTTATTTTACAGTCCACTAACTTTGTTAAAAATAAATTCCCTTTACGCGTGTGGTTAGTATTGCTCGTTTGATAACATAAGTACCGTATTAGGGTGCGGCAAATCCGTAGTAAGCGCCGTGCAATTACAAGGTAAATATATGATGGGTTTATTTTATCCTCCAAGCCCAACACAGGGTGACAGAGTAATTACTTTCGGACCCATTAAGTGTACTTACCGCATAATCTGCAGGAAGACTAATTATGTAGTTAGCACTTGCCACCTTCCATCCCGCACACTTTCTGAGATTATACCTTCTGCAGGATTATGTTGCCTCGGGTAAATCTCTTAGGCTGACTTGCAGTAACCACTGTGAATCTGCTTCAGGAATAAACCCCACCCAGTGTACATGTAGAAAAAGAGTTGAAAAGCAGCTACCACACACCTTGGGGGGCAGGGGAGACACCCACATTCTCGATTCAAACTAACGCTTTTATTTTTGCTTTGCTCATGCATCCAATAGGATGGAGTAGGAGAGGTATGGGAGAAACAGCATGTGCCCCCTAGAAACCAATCCTCTTCCACAGTCAAGTATTAGCGTCCAGCATATAATTGGTGTCAGAAAACATTGACCATGGACATGACAGTACCCGGGACCGAGACCTTCATACCTCACAATACAAATTCGCTCATGATGACTGTATGCGTTAAACGGATGTTGTCAGTGTTCTCTGAATCGGAATGATTTGTGCCAAAGCTCAAATTCATATTTGTGAACCCTGGTCTTCTCTCTCTTGACTCATAGACCGTGTGTTCTCTCTTCTCCCCAGACTGCTCTCTGGGAATGCATGTGCCCCGGGTCATATACAAGCAGAGCAGCTCACCCATATTCTGTCATTGTGTGTGGGTCTGTCCTCCCTCCCGTAAAGATAAAATGTAAAAAGTGCTTTGCAGGTAATCACGACTTCCTAAAATAAGTAAGTGAAGGAGTTGTCTGCTTTTACTAGAAAAAAAATGTTATTTTTTCTTTGCAAAATTGAGTCTCTCGTTCAGGAGTCTGTTACGTGGTAAGCTACCTTCATGCAGTTAAGATATGTGACCAGCATCCCTTTGATTTATGCAAGGCATTTTAGAAACATGATTATGGAGTGCAAGAGAGTACAGCGTGTGGCTAGCTCCACGTGTCATTTTCTCAGAGCAGTAGCTCCAGACATCCAGTAGCATTTCATTTTGTATCCCCGGGGTGGTCCTTCGGCTTCGGGCCTGTGTTGGTCACTGAGGGTTTCTCTTGTGTCTTTCAGGCATCGAAAATGCCAGCGACATCGCTTTGTACTCGGGCTTGGGCGCCGCCGTCGTGGCCGTGGCGGTCCTGGTCATTGGCGTCACCCTGTACAGACGGAGCCAGAGTGACTACGGCGTGGACGTCATTGACTCTTCTGCATTGACAGGTGGCTTCCAGACCTTCAACTTCAAAACAGTCCGTCAAGGTCAGCGGCGCAGGTCCCCCAACGCCTCGTGCTCGGGGCCACAGGCTACCCTCACACAGAGACCCGCGCGCCCTGGGCCCTGTGTGAAGGTCGCTCTGGGCCCGGGGAGCCGCCACCAAATTCCAGGCTCTATGGAGGGGTCTGTTTGGGTCCTTGGTTACTGCAAGGACAAATGGATCTCAGTTTATCATTAGCAGCGTTTTAAATTAGGTATTTCCATCTTTAATATAGTGTGCGCATAATGAGTTATTTTATCTCCAAGTATCCAACTTTCTATTTGAAGAAGCCCACTTTATGAGGCTGCATAATTAGCTTAGTTAACTAAAATGCCGATTATTCAAGGCTGAGGACCAGCTCCGACACCACAACCTCCCAGGTATATTTATTACACTGTTCATGAGCTGGAGTTGTTTTTGTTATTTCAATGTAAATAAGTAAAAGGAGTTTAGAGACTATATGATGGGGTCAAGTTAGCCAAGGGAAAAACTGAAATTCCGGCCGAAATAACTCTCAGCTGCTGCCAGGTCCGAGCAATCTTTTATTGGGGAGGGAAGGAAAATCTATCATGTCAAAGTATAGCAAGACTCATTTTCAAAACAGAGTCATTTAATTTCTCTTTTACGAACCAAATCTATTCCTGATTGCGAGGTGGGGATGAGACAGACACGGCTTTTGTTTTAGAAAAAAATGAAACTGTCTCTCTTCAGAGGATGACATTTTCTACCTTGACCCTCACGGTCAATATTGTCACTTTTATTTCGGTTTATTGTGCATCCGTAGTGCCTGCAGTACAGGACAAGAAGAAGTCTCAGTGCGTGGCGGTGATTGAGTAGACGGGCTTCTGAAGTAGGAACCCAGGCACGCCAGGAAAAGAAACTGCGGGATGGCCGAGAGACAAAAGTCACCTTGGGGCCCTCAGAGTTAGGCTTCAGATAGAGATACATCCGTTAGATCTGGATAAATCATTCAATATGTGTGATTTATGCAGAAATAAAGCCAAATGAAGAGCTGGTTTTTATGCCACATAAAAACTAGAAATATATTTCCATCAGACAATAAGATATCAGTATCTCAGACCATCACACTTGAAAATAGAAGAAACGTATTAGGGTGAGAGACAAGTTTCGTGTCTAAGTCCACAGGCTCTGAAGTCAGTTAGGTTTGAGACTAAAACTGCCGTACGACCTTGTCAATCAGTGATCCTCTCTGAGCCTCAGTTTTTACAGCTATAAAGTGGGGATACTAATATCCACCTCACAGTGTTCTTGGGAGGATGAAATTACCTGCAATAGCATGGGTAAGCCCTGGGTGTATGGAAAGTGCTCATAAACATAGTGAATATGGTTCTAGAAGCTGGTTCTTTCCTCTCACCCAAGCACGGGATGCCAGCATGTTCCATAGAGCCCCAGCTGGCAGGCAAGAGGGGTGGTTTCCTGGTCTCCACGTGTCTGGGGCATGCTGACTTGTCTGAGCTTAAACATCTTGTTCCTGAGGGGTTTCTCAGAGCTTACGAGTGTTGTGAATCTCTAAGGGAATACGTAGCCTTGCCAAACTTATTTGACTGTTGTGCTTTTTATTTTTGGCCGAGAATCTCACAAACTAATGATAAAAGGAAAAGCCGTTTGGCAAATGCTACTCTCCTTGTATTCATTGCAATCATCTGTCTCACAGTGGAGTCCGTGTGGTTTTCACGTCCCCGTCATAGAGATAACCACATCTGGAGCACGACACCCAGTGTGCCGGGAAGGTGAACAGTGAAACTTTTAAATAGAATGCCAGATTTGAAAAAGGATTTCCAAAGAGAAGATTAGGGTGACCAGGGGTGGGTGACCGGCCCTGGTCAGACTTCAATCACATTGGCAGCCAATTTTCTCCAACTGTGGACTGTGTCATATGTACATGCTTTTGTAATCAGGCATTTGCACCACTGTGCTAGCTCCCTCCAGGAGAGATTTTTGCTTCTTCGTGTCACATGAGCTAGGGGGATGTTTTAAGAGTAGCCAAAAATTAAACTTCAGAAGGTGAAGACTTGAGATAAAACAGCCAAGTGACTTAAGGATATGACTTTGGAGGTCTCCGTGGAAACTCCTGTTGCAAACTCTTTTCAGATGTGAGGTAGTTCTTCAGTCCCGCTTCTTGACTGGGAAGGCCATAAACAAAAGCAAGGTTGTCACCTACAGAACTCAACACAATCCTGTTAAAAAGCACAGCTCCCCGATGGCGCCTGTGTCTCACAACAGCCCCGAGCATGAGCAAGATGCATCATCCGGGAGCTGTTAGATCCTCAAAGTTATTTCGTCGCATTTGTGTATTTTCCTCTGTGATTCTGGATTCTTAGAGCATCAGAACAAGAGGTGGGAAAAGTCAGAGATTATAGATTTCCTGCTGGCGTTGCTACAAATTATGAAAATGGAAAAACAATAGAGGCTAATACAATATGGCCTTAGAATTGCAACATTTTCCAAAATATCATACTTTAAACATTGTTGTCAGGCCCCAAAGGAAAATTGTTTGGGTTTCAATTTGAGATGTCACATTGACAGACTGATACGGGTGGGAGGCCTGGGACTGAGGGTTATTTTGTTACTTACTAATAAATGAGATTACTTCATCATGAGAAAAATAAGATCGCATTTCTTAATATTTGGCTTGGAAAAAAATTGGTGGGCCACAACAGATGACAAAGCCCCATTTCTCATGTTTTTGTAAAGATGATTTTTTGTTTTTGAGACAGAATGGAAGCCATTCTAAGCTGCTCCCCACGTAGAATCTGAGTCCCAGACTGTCCCCATGTGGTGCGTTCTGTCCCTCTCAGAGTGACATACGCGTTATTAGAGCAGATTGGCCGCTCAGAGGTGGTGCGATTCGTGAGGTCCGCTGACCCTTTTGCTCTGAGGACACATCGTTTCCTCCCCCAACTCCAGAAACTGCCCAGCATTCCACGTGGAACATGCTGGAACCAAAGCAGCTCCGGTTATAAACAGCACTACCTAGTCACCATGCTGTGTCATCTCTTGCCATTTAAAAGGAACAGATGTTATTTTTGCTCCAAACTACATTGCAAAACATCTTTTTTTGTGTCGATTTTTAGCTTCTCTTTGCCAGTTAAAAGGATGACATAAACAATAATACCTGAGTTAGCTGCCTGACAGAGTGCCAGAAATGCTTGTTTTGAAAAGGTAGCATGTGAAGGTCTTGGGGAAGTGGAGGATTGGGGTCAGCAGCATTCAGAGAACGCACTGTGGAAGCCCAAGCTCTGGATTCAGAGGCTCTGGTCACTAATGCCCAACCTGGCGGCGTGGGTGGCTCGGGTTGGAGCAATTGGCAGCCACGCACGTTGTCGTGCAGTTAGTAGAGGCGGGTGTAAAGGGGTAACCGAGGTGCCTTTTAGTTTCTGAGTGACAGATTAATTTTCTTTTACCAGGTAACTCCCTCCTCCTGAATTCCGCCATGCAGCCAGACCTGACCGTGAGCCGGACATACAGTGGACCCATCTGCCTGCAGGACCCTCTGGACAAGGAACTCATGACTGAGTCCTCGCTCTTTAACCCTTTGTCGGACATCAAGGTCAAAGTACAGAGCTCATTCATGGTTTCCCTGGGAGTGTCCGAGAGAGCAGAGTACCACGGCAAGAACCATTCCGGAACCTTCCCTCATGGCAACAACCGAAACTTTAGTACGATGCATCCCAGAAACAAAACGCCCTACATCCAAAATCTGTCATCACTCCCCACCAGGACGGAACTGAGGACAACTGGTGTCTTTGGCCATTTAGGGGGACGCTTAGTGATGCCAAATACAGGTGGGTGGTAAGTGTGTGTTTGCGTATTTCCCAGCATTTGTTCAAACATGTTATACTTAACGCATTTTGTCCCATCAGAGCCACCTTACGATGTTGACCATCCCCTCATCCTCCACCAGTCTGCTTATTTACACAGCAAACCAGAACCAACACTGAGATTAGGCTTTGCAGTCTTCATCTCTGCAGGAACGAATGTTTCGTGTGATGTCCCGTTAGGGTTGATAGCCGTATTTGCCCAAAAGGTTTGGGTAATCCTCAGGGTTAAGCTCCTTGGAAATATATTTCCTAGAACATGATGAGGAAGCACCAAAAACGTTCTTGGCATGACTGACACGTACCATGTGCATTCCCAAGCATGTGCACTGGTAGGTGACTTCATGCAATGGCACTCGGAGTCTAAGTTCAGTGGGAACTGACCTAACAGACACTCTCAGTGTCCACAGACCTTGCTGTAATGTTACTGTAGGATGAGCAATGATGAGGGCCATTGTGGAGTTGCTCTTTGGAATTCAGTTCCAGGGCTATGTCATCCATGTCGTGAATTCTCATGTATTTTTTTTTTCCCTCCTTTTGGTTGGAAGAGAGGAGATTTTCTTGATGTGTTGACAGAATACTTAAGGTGTCCAGCCCAGGTCACTTTTAAAATGACATCCCATCTATGGATTAGTCATCAGAGTTGCCACCTAAGACCTAAGTGGATGGGCAGATGAGGTCGGTTTCTCCTCTGATTTCTAGACAACAAGAATTAGGTGGTCCACAGAGTCGGGTGGTGTTGTGTTGTCCACTGAGAGGGGAGAAAGTCCACCGGCTGCAGGTGTTATTAAACCACAGGTCAGCATCGAGTCAGGGCCGTCACAGCTGTGACAGGTTTCTCTCTGGGATGGCACTAACCAACCTCTCAAATCAAACATTTTATCTCATAAAATGAGATCTGTAATAAGACTAGTCTGAGAACTACTCTTCTAGCTAAATGGCTCCTCTGGTAGCTTAGTGACTTCAGACTGAAATTCATTTCAGGTTGACAAATGTTGTCTTGTTCTGTCCTAGAGCAGTCACTTCCTTAAAAACTTCATTTCCAAATGTATTTAATTTCATAAAAATAGCCCTCAACTGCAGCCCTAATTGGAAGGTGTTTTTTTTTTTTTTTTTTCCCTTCACCTTCCAGTTCTCTAAATCTTCCTTGGTCAGCATTTTAGGACAGGGGAAGGATCTTGGTTCCAATGTATGAGTATCTGTAGGTGATGTGATTCTTGCATTTGATAATTGGCAGATAAGAGCCTCAATGAGTAATAAATCAGTCAGCCATATTTACCAATTACCCTCCCTGTAAGAATCCGTAGATTAGACATGTGTGTCCTGAGGAACGAAAAGAACCCCTGCCCACTCAAAGAGAATAGGATATGCACATCAGTTGCACGTTGAGTTACTGTGCATTTATTTCATCTCCTTGTTCGAGCTCATGCTTGGCACTTAAGAGACTCTCAGTAGTAACTGGTTGAACAAATTGGCCAATACTCCTTCCTCTCCTCCTCTGCTAGTTTGTGTGTGTACACATATTTAACACACATGTGCAGAGAATGCCAAGACCAACCCATTCATTGGCTATGTTTGTTTGATATTCATCAAAGAAAGTGAGGAGATGAAATCATGGAGAACCAGAGATTTTTTTTTCTTCCCTCTGAACTGAGAAGCACTCGTGTTGCAAACTAAAAGTTCCGATAGCATTGTCAGTGATTCCCAGTTTCTCTATGAAAGCGGCATGTCGAAAGGCCCTGACGAGCAGTATGGGCAAGACTGAAGCTGCTCACTGGGAATAAGTTTGAGGGAAAATAAATGTGGGAAAGTGAAACATAGGTTCTGTTATTTGCAGGACATAAATGCAAAATATGTCCCGGGGACCTAACGTGTAAAGAAAGCAAGGCACAGAAATTAGATTGCTCTAGTGCCGTCCCCCCTAGATTGGCATAGGGTGCCTGGCAATGATTCCTCCAAAAGGTCGGGGTGGTCTCCACACTCTGGCCACCATGTATTATTTCAAATATGAAACAGGAAACTCAGACAGGTGGTTCTGTTGTCATTTCAAATAAAAGGTTGTCAGGGTAGCAGGTGGAGTTTGGGGAGAGTATATTTTTCTTTAATTAGAGATAACTGGTGAATGACATATTGAAATGGGTCATAGGCATACGGGGCCTCTCATTCTTCGTGATCTATAACTTGCCACCCCCCATGTGCCTCTGGGTTTGGGTTTGGCTGTCTCCAGTCCCCATGTATAATTTGCATGTTTGGGCAGGAGGAGGAGGGAAGTATGTTTGAAAGATAATATCATAATACAGTTTCTGATTGAAGAAGAGAGAAAACAGTTGAAAGGTCCAATGATCCTGTCGATTCAGGTTGAATTTAGGAATATGACGAATAATGTTTCAACCTAAACACAAGGAACCAAGCTGACTCGAAAGGACGAGATGGGACCTGCACCACGGACGGCCCTTTCTCAAACGTCCTCGCACACATTTCTTCTGTTTTGATCTGGGAGTTGACTACCGGGGCGTGATGGTCTATAGAAGATAACATGTCTCAGGGCCTGGCTTTTTTTTTTTTTTTTTTTTTTTTTTTTTGCTAAGAATATTGAATCCTATTCTTTCACTCATATATTCAAGATATGTTTATTGGGTTCCTCCTCTGTGCCAGCCGCTGTGCTAAGTGTCACTGATGCAATATGGCATTATTGCTTGATGACAGTCTCCTGCACTCCTCTGTTTGAAGAATAGGGACTGCATGTCTCTGTCATCACAGTGCTCTAGAGAGCCTGACCAAGAGGCAGCAGAGAGAAAGTTCTGTGTTAAGCTAAGAAAAGACAATGTCGGCTGGACACTGTGGCTCACGCCTGTGATCTTAGCACTCTGGGAGGCTGAGGCTGGAGGATTGCTTGAGCTCAGGAGTTTGAGACCAGCCTGAGCAAGAGCAAGACGCCATCTCTACTAAGAATAGAAAAAAACTAGCCAGGCATGGTGGCATGTGCCTGTAGTCCCAGCTACTCAGGAGGCTGAGGCAGGGGGATCGCTTGAGCCCAGAGTTTAAGGTTGCTGTGAGCTAGGCTGACACCACGGCACTCTACTCAGGGCAACAGAGCAAGACTCTGTCTCAGAAAAAGAAAAGAAGAAAAGACAGCATCTAGGGCCTGCATCCCGGTTGACATCCAAACACGCTGAATAGCCTGTGGACTGCAGCCTGTGTTTATCAGCAGGGAGGGAGATCTCAGAGGCTGCTTCATTTGGCAACTGCATTTAAGGAAGAATAGGAAATGGAAGGAGAGCCTGATTGGCGATCCCTAAGTGTGGCAATTACCGTTCTCCTGCTATTGACATTAAGGTCCAGAATATAAATGGATCTCCTTGCTGAAAAGCTGTAAGCACAAGATTTAAATGTGCCTTCTTCGTAGTGCTGGTGAAAGATACTGATGATAACTAGCATGTTACTGAATAATGCTCATAAATGCGAATCACAAATAACTTGTTTTGCAATGAGCCTCGCATTCCTTGACTCCATAGCTGCTAACAGGCACACAGAGGAATAGCAGGAAAGCCAGCCGTCTCCAGATTTAAATTGTCATCAGCAACCTGAAAGCTTTCTGAGCGATTACATTAGCTCTAATGAAAAGAAAGAAGGTGAGAGTTGCATTACTCAAAGAACGGGAGGCCGCCTTGAGATTTTATTTTGTGACGATCTCGCTGTTTCTCTATTTCATTTATTTTTATAAACAAGAAGCTACATTAAAGAGAATCTCTGCCCTCCCTAGACTCTTCTCTCCTGGACGAAGTGAAATATTTTCTTCACAGCATTCAAGAGGGAATGTTTAAAATGCAGTGTGATGTGGCTTCCTGTGCCTTTCCTCTCTGCACTGTAGGATTTTTGCTGAAGTAGGGCGGTTGGGTTTTGACATTGCCTTGGATATGGTTAAGTCACCTGTAACCTTAACCCTTGCTAGCCTCTGTTTGCAAATTTAAGGCTATATTGGTTACGTAATAACCTAAAGTTTCCTGAGCATATCAGATGCTTTGACTTTGTCTAGTTTTACTGATGAAATTCAGGTCTCCCTTGAACTCCACCCTCGACTTCCAGATGCACACAATTTGTAAGACAATTTCATACC
This sequence comes from Lemur catta, assembly GCF_020740605.2. Classification (NCBI taxonomy): domain Eukaryota; kingdom Metazoa; phylum Chordata; class Mammalia; order Primates; family Lemuridae; genus Lemur; species Lemur catta. The sequence goes on along the minus strand of NC_059149.1, from coordinate 10,832,751 downwards.
GGTTTCCAGCAAAGTATTAGGTAGCTCACCCATCACCATCCCAGGTTCCTTTTCAGGAAATCAGCGGAGAGAAAGTGAAGATAGAGAAATAAATACATTTGTAAACTTTGGAGCAAATTAACTGATACGTTGATAAACTCTTATATTTTCAGATATGTTTACCACCACCTGATCTTAGAACAACCAATCTTTTAAGAGAATTAAATAATGCTGGGAAGACTTAAAATTTATTTTAAAAAAAATTGCGTAGTCAGTTGACCAGTGTACCCCCTTGTTTATGTCATAAAGTGATCTTTTTCCCCTTATTATCTTGGATTTTTTAAACTTTCCAAGGATTGCGATTTTGTAAATTTCCATGAGAAAGTAAGTCCTTTCTTGTGGGCATCCGTAAGGTGCTCAGGTGGGTACTTCAAGTTCATCGGAACATCTGTGAGTAACCTGGTGGGCTTTTCTGTTGTAGGGGTGAGTTTGCTCATACCACATGGTGCCATTCCAGAAGAGAATTCCTGGGAGATTTACATGTCCATCAACCAAGGTGAACCCAGGTAAGAGACAGAAAAATGGCGTACTAATGACATTTTAAATATGGAAAGGAACGCCTGTAGAAAATCTGAAGTTATTCAGATAATGAGACATGCAGGTGAGATAGTGACTTGACTCTATAAAGGGAAAAATGAGTTGCAAAACTCTTGGCTGGAATGAAAACATGTGTGACTCTACGTTTTATGGTCATGAGCCTCTTAACAAGAAACACCCAATGGAAAACAGTCAATGGGCAAGCGGGTCATAGCAGGCTTCTTTATGACACTGAGTGCCTCACAGAGTCTCCCTCTGGAAAGAAAAGGAAATATTATCCCTGGAGTTACTCTTTGGCTCTGGGCATCAGGCGGATAACACAGTGATGCATTCATGATCCTTTTAAGGTCAGCAGAAGACCTGGTGTGTATAGGCTGGGAGACAATTTCTTGGGCAGTTTTCCTTATGTTAAAAATATGATCTGAACGTCCATAGCTTTCAGGTCTGACAAATTCCAGCAGCATTAAATTCCATTACGTGAACAAATACAAATCTTGCTGCGTACTCTTTTAATGAAAGTAGTTGGTTGTTTTCTTAGTGCAGCTATAATATTTGTGGAAACGTCGCCTTCCTCCACACAAGATAAACCGAACTCCTCTTTAGAAAGCAATTCCTCTCATAAACTGGAGATATACCTCTGGCATTTGTAGGTGTAACATCTTGGTTATTTTAGAATAGATTTTTTTGTTGTTGTTAGCCAAGAAAGCATGAAAGAAAAACACTGGAAGGAAAAACAGCCAGAGAAACAGATGGTTTAAACAGATTTTGGTATCTATTTCTATAAAAGGATTTGTTGGTGCCAGTGGTGCCCAGGGCTTGGGAAGGACGGAAGAAAAGGCTCTGCCAGTCGGTTATTAGTGAGGCCCTCAGAGGCTCTGTGTGCGTGGGCTGTGCTATGTTGGACTTACGTGTTATTTCTTCAGTCATGAAGAACTAGATTCCTTACCTCTACACCTGGAAAGGTGCTAGTGTCTACATATCTCTACTTGTCCAATGGGGGAAACTGAGGCTCAGAAAGGTTTGAAGAGTTTTCTCAAAATCTTAAGGAAGTCGGTCAAGCAGACCTAAAAATGGAGGAAGTTACCTCTTTGTTATCCATTTGGTTGATTTACTTAAGAATCAACCAGTGTTGGACATTGGGGTCATGGTCATTTTCCCAGATGCTTTAAAACATATCACGCTGCCAACGTCAAGTGTGAGAATCTAGTCCCTGAATCATGGCCTGCTGCACACCCCCACCTCGGCCCCTCCCTCCCGTGGTTGTAACCAATCCAGGGAGCAGAGGTTCAGCTCCTTCCCCTCCAACCCATCCCAGCATCTCCCACCTCACTACCTGAGAACCAACCTAGGGCTATTTCACATTTTCCAAGGCACCTAATTTACAGCCCATGCCAATTCCCTGTCTCCTACTAGAAGCTGCCTCTTCTTAAGCGGTCAGAGCTAGAATGTGCCAAAAGGTATCAAGCATGCAAGGACTTAAATAAAATGGCTGAAAAATATCAGGAAGGAATGATCACTTGGAACATCCTACAATTTTAAAGTAAGAAGGAGAAATACCTAAGAATTTGACAGAGCCCAAAGACCTCGCCGAAAGAGAGGTTGGCCAAATGTGGTCACACCTTGATGTCGTTCAGCTTTGTACGTTCCATGTTAACCAATTTGGTTCATCCTTCTTTTGTCTAAGTTATCAGTTCATTGCTGCTGTTTAGGGAATAGAAACAGAACCAGTTTATCCAAAACTTTAGATCTGCGAGGTGTATAATTTTTCTACCTATTAAACTGTAGAAAGCCACACATTCCTTTTCAGGTTGCTGAAACCTTCCCAGATGTTCCCATCTCCCAAGAAAGTGACCAGTCTCTGGGCTCCAGGCCATTTAGCTTTTCCCTCGCAATGCTCATTGCCTTCCCATGGCCCCAAACTACTTACAGAAACACTAAAAATAGCAAATGCCTTTCTGCTATTTTTTTTTCAAGCTGGGTGAAATTTTTCCCGTCTCTGCCAGGAGGCTAGAGTTCTTTAGCTTTTCATCTTGTGATTAATAGGAAGAGGCCAGCATGTCATCTTTTCATCGTAATATCACTTGAAAACCCATTTTCATTTTATGTCGTGCGTCTGTCATCCTGAACTTGCGCTGAGAACAAGGCCCGTCTTCCTCACAGTAGAGCTGGAACGCACTACTCTGTGTCTTTCATCTTTGCCTCTCGGGCCACCAACAGGTCTGTGCCTTTTAGTTCGTTGGTGTGAGAATTGGGTTTACTGACTCTCAGTCACGTCTGCACATGCAGAACACGGTAGGATCTTCCAAACAACATCTTCATGCTGTATTTAAATTAAAGTCTGATCCATTTTACTGTTGGTGATACATTTCTGTTGGCCCTTTCTAAGTTGTATCCCTGGGCAGGGTGATTATTTAGTGGTACTGGAACTGATATAATTAATCCAAATTCTTACCAGATTCCCAGGAACGTGGCTGCATGGAATAAATCAAAGACATAAAACCACCTCCTATATTCAAATAATCTCAGATAGTTCTACTTTGATATTTTGTTAAGTTGTCAGTGAGGTTGCACATTGTCTGAATTGAACATACCCTGTCTCTCTTGGAGACCCCACTTGCTCTCTTGGTAAGCCCCCAAAAGGATACTCTGTGCTGTCCATTAAGAGCAATGGCATCACTTTCCCTCTTCTATCTACATTTATTCTCAGACTTGAATAACCATCGTAATGAATCTTTTCCAACCTGTTCCAGAAGTCTGGACCTTTCGTTAGTTAGAATGCATAGAAAATTATCTCTGTTGACTTTTTTGGACCTATCTGCACATTCAGTGGTTTGCTGGAAGGGGACTTTGCATCCTTGGCAAAGTAATAATGACTTACCTCTGTTTCAGTATAATTTGCAAAGTACTCTCACATACTCGCACTCATTTCATCTCCACAGTAATTTTTCAAGGAAGAGGATTTTGTACCAATTTGAGAGATGAGAAAAAAACATCTAAAAAATGAAGGCTTCGCGAAGCTAAGCTGCTTCTCCAAGGGCATGCTACTCAGTGGCTGAGCTGGGATCCGAACTCAGAATATCTGGCTCCAAATCAGCGCTCATGGACTAAACAATTCTGTCGCTCCTGGATGCGGGAGACTATGGGGAAAGAGATTTTGGATGTTGCATTCCAAGTCTTGGTTCCTGTAAAGAGGTATCCTCTGGGATAGCTCTGTAAGACCACTGAAAAGGGCAGGACAGGCCCAAATTGAGTATTTCTTAGAAGCCTGTGTGGGTTAATTACTGTTGTTATAGTATAAAGTTGGGGGAAGAAAGGCTGGAAAGAGTGCTCCCTCCAGCGCTGAACCTTAGTACGCACCATGACAGGAACATCTGAACTCAGGGGCTAAGAGTGTTGTGCACTCAGGCATCAGAGACCCTGGATTCAGATCTAAGCTTCATAACTGTTATCCGTGTGACCTCAGGGAAGTCGGTGAAACTCTGTGTGTGTGTGTGTCTGCTTCTTCATCTGGAAAATAATAGTAGGTACCGTCCCGATAGACACATGGTGGGATTGCACGAGACACAATAGTACAGTGATACAACTGTCTCGAAGATGATGGAATTTCGAAAAGTAAACCTAGTGGGTACACTTATACGTTGCTAAAGCATTTTAATCTTCATGACAACCTTATAAATAATAATAATACAATCATCCTACTTTTATAGATTTGAAAACTGAGACCAAATACAGTTTGTATGTTCACCTTAGGTTGTGACAGGACTGGGCACCAAAGTGAGATTTTCTAAGAATGTATTCTCTGGACTTAGGGCCTAATTAGGCATGTTATTCTCAGAGTGCTTGATGAGAGACAGAGACAGGGCTCATGCTTAATAATGGAAGTGTGAAATACACCATGAAATGGACAGAGAGGGGACAGATTTGGGGGGACAATGATAGCAATGTAATTCAGTGTGGTTCCCACTATGTGGAGGATTTCACAGAGTGATGGAAAACAGAGCTGGGCCCTGAATCTGTTCTAAGGACATACTTAAAGCGGGGTGGAGCGTGAGTGTGAGGGTGACTCCCTGGAGATGTCACTGAGCTGAGCCTTAAAAGAGGAGTAGGGATTAGCCAAAGAAAGGCACAGGGTCCCAGTGGTTTCCATCTGCCACGAGGCATTTTCCTATGGGGTGTAGAGGTGGAGGGTCTTTAAGAGTGTCCACGTCCAAAGACTCTTCCCTGCTTTAAAGTCACCCTGATGCCAGAACATTGTCAAAAGCAGCTTCCAACTCTAGCCCAGTCGGGTTTCACGCACTGCCCCATTCACAAAAGAAAGGACACTTAGTGACATCATGGGGACAGGGGCAGGATGGCCTCGCACAAAGACAGTGGCATGAAATTGGAGCTTCCAGACGTTCTTGGGTTTGTCCTGGATCTAGGGTGTGTGAGTGGCTCCCTCGATGCTAGATGTGGCCTCTCTGAAAGGCCCCTGTGCCGGGGAGGAAACCAGCAGTGATCATTCTCAAAAGCCTGTCTCATTTCACAAACTCCAATTAGAAAGATTTGGACTCTTGTTTTGTTGTTGTTGTTGTTGTTTTGTTTTGTTTTGTTGCATTTCCTCAGGAATGTTTTTTTTGTGTGTGGGGGGGGAGGAGATTCTATCCTCTCCACTTTAGCCGTGTTTCAATAATATTTTTATAAATTAAGTCTTCAAACAAAGGGATGAAAAAATCAGCTATCTCATTTCAGAGATTCTTCCCACAGATACAGCACAATTTTCCCATCTCTCTTCTTGCTCCCCTCCCCATCCCGTGGTTGGAGAGAGAACTGGACCAGAAAATTATGATATGGAGCTTTCTTCTGAAAAGCAATAAAATGAAACCAAAGGCAAACATTCATTTCTTTTTCCAATTACACTCTCGTGTGGTTATCCCTGACCAAGTGCTTAGACTAGGATCGGAAACGCTATAAGTAATATTACTGAAGAGTTTACAAAAGGACACATATTTTGGAATTTGGGCTCGGCCCAGATAGGCTATTTCAGCCACTTTTTTCTTCTGGGTTTTTTGGGGGATTTTGTTTTGTTTGCTATCAAATAGTATGGTCTGCCCGGTGGGTATATTTTGTGATAAGGATTGGGAAGGTAGAGACGGTGGTGACATGAAACAGTATCTTTTGTTAAGGTGCTTCCGTGGTACAGTGATTTTAATAGCAAAGCATGAAATGAAACCAAATAGTTGTCTAGGAAGACTGAAAAAATAGCTCTGGAAAATGGAGGAAGAGAATAGACTTTCTTTCCCGGTAATGGACTCACAAACACCGCAGCGCAGGCTACTCCTGTGGAACAGCTTCAGGTGGGTTTTTCTCCCCATAGCAAGAACCACGCACACACCCCTTCTCATATAGCATGCCTGAGAGAGGCACTCAGAAATGTCCTGAAACTATGTGGGAGGATCTCGTTTCTAGAAGAGTAAAGAAACACATAGATGTTCATTTTTTATCGATGACATTCAAAGACTGGCCAGTTGGCCATTCTGTGTGTAGTAAACTATTCTTTATGTCCAAAGCAGACATTTGAGGTCATTCGAAAATGCCCATCCTGGTAAAATATGAAACTGCGTACACTTTTCCTGGGCCTCTGTGGGCCTTGATGTCTCAGAAGGTGAGAAGCCACCTCAGCCACGCTAGTGTAATCAGCACAGTGGGCCCGGTCCAAACTTTGCCTTTGAGCTCCAAGTAAGACCTCAAATTCTACCTTGACACCAGGTCACACGGCAGCAAGGGAAAGAACCTGGCTAAGCCCTTCTGGGCTGATTGATGCCTCTGTTTGCCATCTCAAGCTTGGAGGATTTCTCCAGCCATCCCCAAGCTCAGGCAAAAAACATTGCACCCTCCTCATTGCAAAAAAAGTGAGGGGCTTCTGGAATAGTTTACGTGACTTTTATTATGAGCTCAGTTCAGTGACTAACACTGTATTAAGTGCCAAATGCATTCAGCACTGTGGGCCAAACTCAACATGGTGCCTTATACATGAGGAGGAGGAGAGAGGTTGTAGACACGTAGCAGGGGGGTGTTTGAGACCCAGAGGACTTTTTCTGTATTCCTGGAATTTGAGAAAGCTCAGAGCTGATAAGAAAAAAAAGCATCAAATACCCCAACATCCTAATTTCAGAGATTTGCCAGTTTCCTTCCTCCCTGTAGAACCTGCTGAGAAGCGTCATTTCTTTATAATGAACACTGCCATACCCCCCGCCACCCACTCACACGCCATGACTTCTTCCCTACTGACGTAGGTGGGACTTGAAGAGAGAAGAAGTCACATTTCAGAGGAATGCAGGTATCAAAAATGGCTATTCCCTGCCCTTTCCAAAGCAAGCGGAGAGGAGTCCCAAGAGAATGACTCATAAAGTTTGGGTCCTCTCTAGGAAGTAGACAGGGACACCTGATTTTCTCATTGCTTGTAAGTCGATTGACTTGCTCCATGCTCCAGGCCACAGGGGAAGGAAAAAAAAAAGCTTTGAGAAAAGAGCATGATGGTAACACCGAGGAGAGAGGGGCCAGAGTGCACCCCCACAATTTCTAGGGCCCCAGATCCCCAAGAAATTGAGAAGGTGAATTCTGATCATGAGTTGGGGGCCAGAAAGGGTACGTGGGATGGAAAACAACAGACTTTCCAGGGTCCACTGCAATGTAAGGCAAAGAGGCTCAAGCGGGAGGGTCAAGCCAGTTGGGGCTACTGCCAGCTGGGGCCAGGCTGTTTCAGGTGGAACTGAAACCCGCAAGGGACTACAGATGCATTGGGGTGGCTGTCGGTGATCCAGTCACCTGCCTCCTCTGTCAAGGAATCCTTTGGGTGTCACCACTCATCTATACTGAGCCCATGAAGGATTATCTTATTGTTAAAAACTTCAGTCATCCAGAAATGATAAAGGCATGAGGTGGTGGTTATCCCAGTTACTCTCTGATTCGTTTATTATAAATCATACGCTTGCATCAAAATATCACATGTACCTCATAAATACGGACAACTATCATGTACCCAAAATAATTAGAAAATGTGTTGTGTATACACAATGGAATACTATTCAGCCATAAAAAAGAATGAAGCCCTGTCGTTCATGGCAACATGGATGGGACTGGAGGACGCTATGTTACGTGAAATAAGCCAGGCACAGAAATTTAAACACCACAGTTCTCACTTATGTGTGGAAGCTAAAAAAAAAGTTGACCTCTCAGAATTAAAAAGTAAAAAGAGAATACTAGAGGCTGGAAAGCATAGGAGGAAGTGAGGCCTAGGGAGAGATTTGTTAAAGGATACAAAATTATAGCTAGAGAGGAGGAATAAGTTCTAGGGTTCTATAGCGCTGCAGGGTGACTGTAGTTAATAACACGAGTCTTCCCAGCACAAAGAAATGATAAATGTTTATGATGATCGATGTGCCGGTTACTGTGATCTGATCACTATACATGATACATATCGTGGCATCACCATGTACCCCATGAGTATGGACGATTATTATTTGTCAATTAAAAACATAAAACTAAAAAGGAAACTTTTCAGTCATCTCAGATAACGATTGTCACCTTGCCACAGGTAAAGTAAGGGGACGATGTGTGTGTTCCTTCTCCCTCCTTTCTGCCGCAGAGCCGTAGGGATTAGCTCAGGGAAGAAGGAACTCACAAGGAAACATGACCTCTCCATTTTCTCCAGGGCCCCGTGTGCAGATATGTGTGTGTGAGTGTGCTGCACGCGTGTTCCCAGGTACTGCGGGTAGCAATGGAGTTGTGAATCATAAATGTAAGATTACAGTTTAAAAGTGAGTCTTAAAAACCAAATTAGTTTGCAGGCCCACCAGCAGTGTATGAATGTTCCCATCTCTCCGCATCCATGCCAACGTTTATTGTTTTGGGATTTTTTGATAAAGGCCATTCTCACTGGAGAAAAGTGATATCTCATTGTGGTTTTGATTTGTGTTTCCCTGATGATTAGAGATGTTGAGCATCTTTTCATATGTTTGTTGGCCATTGGTCTATCTTCTTTTGAAAAGTTTCTGTTCATGTCTTGTCCTTTGTCCACTTTTTGATAGGGTTGTTTGATGTTTTTCTTGCTGATTTTCTTGAGTTCTATATAGATTCCAGTTACCAGCCTTTTATCGGATGTGTAACGTGTGAATATTTTCACCCATTCTGTAGGTTGTCTGTTTGGTCTCGTGATAGTTTCCTTGGCTGTGCAGAAGCTTTTTAATTAGATCAGGTCCCATTTATTTATTTTTGTTGTTGCTGTGATTGCCTTTGGGGTCTTCTTCATAAATTCTCTGCCTAGGCCAATGTCTATAAGAGTTTTTCCAACAGTTTCTTCTCGAATTCTAATAGTTTCACGCCTTAGTTTTAAGTCTGTTATCCACTGTGAGTTGATTTTTGTGAGAGGTGAAAGGTTCGGATCGTGGGTAGATTTAATTTTTTTAATTTCAAATTGTTCATTTCATTCTTTTTCAATGAACATTTATCAGGTTTGAAATAAAGAATACATAACATAAAAACCAAACTAAATGATTTTAATAACAAGCTGTCACTGAGAAGTTAGAGAATCAAAATGAAATGTCTTCAAGAGACCCTGCTACCAGAGATGGTTCCACCCACCCCAACTGTCAGTGATCACTAGGAAACTGAGTCCCTTTCATACCATCCTCGATGACGCCCCAGAAGCAAACCCAGTTCCTTAAAGGAATGAGTGTGTTACAGCGTGGTACTGGAATGAAGGGGTGGACCCTGCCTAGAGGCTCAGGGGAGGTTTCAGAGAGGAAGTGACCATTGCTTTATAAACAGAAAGAGAGCAAAAGGCATTCCAGTCAAAGGCAGATGTACATGTAAAAGGCACGGAGATATTTACAAATAGCATCAAATATTTTGGAAACTAACCAAAGCAGAAGAAAATACGAGAGGAAGAGTAACAGGGAATGAGACTGAAAAAATAAGGACTAGGTCATGTAGTGTTGTTTGCTGCCCAGGAGATGCTGAAATTTATCTGGTGGGTAGGGGTTCATGAGGTTTAAGATTTCAGAGACGTGGTCATATTTACATTTTAGATCTATTATTTTCTATTTCTCCTCTGCTGCCACTGCCTGAGTTCAGTTCTTCGTCACACAAGCACCCTCCTTGGGACCAGAGTGGAAATATGTTTCATTTTGCTCGGCACGCTTAGTAAGAGTCTTCCTTTTCTCCCTCAAACATATCTCAATTTTGGACCATAATTTATAGTCACCCTGCTATTGAGTGTCCTTGTCTCTGGTCCTGAACGTTTTGAATCCAATCTCTAATCCCCACATTGCTCTCGGCGGGGAGTTTAGAGACAGACTTGGGAAGGAACTTGGCAGGGTCTGGGGGGTGTGGGTGTGTGTGTTTTAACATGGGGTGAAGGAGAGGAAAGAGTGGAAGATAATTCCCAGAATTCTGGCTTGGGAACTGATGATTAATTAGGAGAGAGAGATTTGCCCGGCTGAAGGTCACTTGAGAGTTTGCGATGATCGTTGCTCTGGGAGCAACTTTGGATTTCTTTCCAGGGAATAAACACAGCTCTTTGACTTACAAGAAAAAGGACAGGAAGAAATTGATTAAAGAATAAATAAGTAAAAGGGAAAAACAATGCTTATAGCTCAGAACAACAACAACAACAAATGACTGCTGAATCAAAATCCCGCACCCAGCTTTTGCCCTGAGCCTGTGACCACACCCTGCATCCTAGGAAGATGTCATGACATTGGGCATAGGGTATGCTTCCCTGCTGCAGCTAAGGTCAAATTCTCTGCCTCTCTTTGTTTTCTTTGCCTTCTGAAGTAAGAATCTGCTGATCCTGGAAGCTCCTTGACGTGAACCGATGATAACACGCACAACTTGTCAGGAAAATAATGCAGACTTCGGCATTGCAATTGCAACAGAAATAAAGAATTGTCAGAAATGAGGCGACATGGGAGGGTGAGGAGAATGCAGGGATTCTGGAGGTTTGGGTTCCAGTTCCCCTCGCCAACAGCTGTGTGACCTTGAGCAGATCATTCTCTTTCTCTAGGCCTCACTTGTGTCATCTATAAATTTTATATGTTACTGGGTTGCAGGATTTTGGTAAGGATAATAAAATGACTTCATATCTGAGAAGCCCAGTGCACACTATGAAATGCCATTAAAATGTGTTATTTTGTTATAATTTTCTTGTATCCGTAATTTTTTAAATTACATAGATGACAGAAGTTCTCTGAAGTGCATGGAATTTGCTTTAACTCTGCCCGGGTGATGCAGGGGTCTCCTTTTTTATTGTCACCACAGTCCTAGACTCAGAGGAAAGATTAATTCAGTTGCAGCAAATATGTGACAGTTCACTTTAAAATCAGGAGTCTTGCAAAGACACAACTCCCTGCATCAGTTGCTTTGAGCCTGCCTCTCTGTCTCATAACACTGTGGCCCACGGTTTCCACTGGAAAGGTGTGTTGTCTTGAGTCCAAGCGGTGGACTCCGTCCAGGTGGGCTGGTGTTTGGTTTAGGAGGAGATCAGTGACAGTCGAGCAGGGCGGGTGGCTTATGTCACCTTGAACAAGCTTTGTCCCTGTCTACTTCTCCAGGCTTTCCTTGCAATAGTGACAGATGGAAATGAGTGGATTGTCCCTGTCACCATTTGTGTTCAGTGGTCAGTCACAGATTTGAATGCAGTTTGTTGCTTTAAGCAAGTTTTAGAGATTTGTATTGGGAGAATCAAACTGAGGGCATATACCTATTTCTTCCGAGAGCTTTGGCATTAATTAACTCCGTAACATGCATAGGGAACTGCTGAAGAAAGGTGCTTTCTAAGTAACCAAAAAAGGCGGGGGGTCGGGGGGTGCTCTGTCTGCAAGTGTAAGGGGAATAAATTGCTGCCATTTGAGAAATACATTAATTCTTTCAGGCTACCGGTGCCATGCAGTGTCATAAAAAGGGCAATTTATCAAATGGTATCCTAATGGCCTAGAAGGGTTAATGCACCTTTAGCTGAAGATTGTACTCTTTTCCCCGGTGAAATCACGATGGTTTCTTCACAAAGTCATTTAGGTTAGAATATAATGCCATTACCCACCCCACCCCCCACCAAAAAAAAAAAAAAAAAAAGAGGAGGGAAAAAAGGAAAAGAAAAAAAATTCTCACACTGTCATTTTAAGACCTGCCCTTTTGGGAAAGAATTCTCCCCATACCGAGTTCTTTACCTTCTGTTCCGCCCCACGCCCCCTCGGCCCACAAACACACACGTGTAAATTAAAATTGCCACCATCTTCATCAAAGTACACTGGAAGCCCATGTGAGCTCACAATTCAAAGTGATTAAAGTGGTCCAGAGGAGTCTTTAATTAAAGATGCCATTGACAAGATAACAATGGCGTGTGAATGCGGGTTAATGGATCTGAATGGAAGGTTCTCGTTAATTCAATAAGGGGAAAGTGATCGGTTCACGAGTTTGATTGCACATTATAAAGGAGCACCACATACTGTAATTATTTTTATTTGTATGTGCCGTCTCTTTTATTGCCCATGCTGGAAGTAGAAATAACCTGTCCTATTAAGATATTTAATATATATCATCCTTTCCACTTGGCTTAGTTATAGCCTAATAAAAATGCCACAAGACACCAGCCCACGCGGAGGCAGCCTCCATGCTTTCTAAGACGACCCACACAGCCCTTGGAAAACCTGGGCAATCGGCCTTCTAACTCCTTTGGTTATGATCTTTAAGATAAACCGTAACAACTTCTCAGGACTCCAGAAAGTTATACACAAATTTGGAGCTTCACTCTGGAGATGATGGTGGGGGGTTCTAGAAAGTGAAACAGTGGAAATGGCCCAAGGTGCACTGACTCCTTCGGATTGTGTTGGGTCTGAGTGACATGCACGGACCCAGAGGCAGCCCTAGAGGCTTCTCCAGGCATGAAAATCCTGGCAGTAGGCAGGAGACTGTCTTCCCGAAGAGGTCCACATCTAATCCCAGGCACCCATGAATATATTACCTTTCTTGGGAAAAGAGACTTTGCAAATAGAATTAAGATTAAAGACCTTGAGGAGGAGAGATTATCCCAGGCCCAATATGTAAGGGTCCTTATCAGAAGAAGATGGGAATATCAGAGACAGAGGTTTGCAGGTGTCATGCTGCCAAGGAATGCAGGCTCTTCTAGAAACTGGAAAAGGCAAGGAAATGGATTCTACCCTGGAACCTTCCGAAGGAACGCAGTCCTGCTGCCACCTTCACGTCAGCTCAGTGAGACTTCGGACCTACAGACCTGTAAGATAATAAATGTACGTGCTTTTAAGTCAGTAACTCTGCACTGTGGCAGTAACAATAGGAAGCTGATACAAGCCTCTATTCTGACCACTGTATGTACCTCTAGGCCCTGCTTTCTTAAGGCTTTCTTTGGTGTCTGTGAATGCAATCTTAGCAAGTCTCATGCCACCTTTTACCGTAAATTCCAGGTTCGGAGAATAGGTCCCAGGGAACATAATCCTTCTGCCTTCCACTGCCCGCCCACCCCCAACCCCCAACACACAGCCCACCACCACCAGCAGGGCAGCTGACTGTAGTCCCAGCTGTGCCTCAAAGTTGAGATGTGACTTTGGCCAGGTCCCCCACCCCATGCCATGCATCTGAACAACCAAGGGGTGTCAGGCCCAGTGACTCCTGAGTCTCCCCCCCAGTCTAAAATGAAATGACTATGAAACAGGATTCAGATTTCCTCCAGGGAAGGCTGCTTTCTCCATTCAAAGTGGAAATGAATCAACAACTGGGTGGATGTAAAAACTGTCCCAGCAGCAGCACGATGCAGAGACCCACTCTTCTCTGCTCCTCCTGGTTCTCGTTCGTGTTAAAGCACTTTGAGCAAGCTGAGCCCTCCTCTCCTTTCCCCTAAAAAAAAAACCAAGCTAAATGCAAGCCCGACACTGCATGAAAGATGAGGCTTAAATCGTGTCTCAGAACTGGTGATTTACACATGATTTGTGATTCCTTTAGTATATTAATTGGTAAACACCCTATGAATGTGTGTGTAAACTAAAGCCGTTTAACATATGCAAACAGTGTCATCTCTCAGTGTGGTGTCGCTGAAATTTCAGCAAATTCAGATACTCCAGTGTGTATATAATTCCTCTCCCACCCCTCTTCCACCGGCTCCCTTCCTTTGATCCTATTCCAGATAAAACCGGATGGGTGACCCAGATCTTTAAACCCTTTAATAGTAGAGCCGTATGCTTCTATCCTCAGTGTGCCATGCTTGCTGTCTGTTATCATCCACGGCTCCCTTTTCCTGCCCAGTGAATGGAATGGAATGGCTTGATGAGCTATAACACTGTTTCCAGCCACTGCCAATCAACCCCCCAGCCTGACATCCTTATTGATACACGTGCTACTTAGAGAAAGGGGACGCGGGAACAGTCCCTGTGTGGTTGAATAGCAACTGCACAATAATAGCATCAGCCAAGGCCTTAGTATCGAGCATTTGAACTTGACCGGCATCCAAATTCCATTTCGGAAGCCTACCCTTTATAGGGCAAGAGCACCACGCCCCCAGTGCACGAGGTGTCGCTTTGGGTATTTTCTTAAGAACAACACAGCTTTTCTCAACTGTTAGTGCCAGCGCCACCTTGCACCTAGAAAATGCAAGTTCCTGGGCCCTGTCCCAGAAATACTGAATCAGAAATTGTCATTGGTGATATCCAAGAATATAATTTTAAACAAGCTGCCCGAGAAATTCTGAACCACATTATAATTTTAGATCCACTTAAAGACGAGAAGAGGAGTCTGTTATAATAAAGAGAAGATTTTGTTCCACGTCACTCTTGTTCCTGTATCCTGCTCCTCATCTCCTGTTTTCCCTTTCCAAGAGGCTGTTTTCCCTTTCCAAGAGGCTGTTTTCTTAAACCATACATAGCAGTTACCAAAAGTAAAGTCCTCAGGACACGTCGACACAGCGTCGGGGTTGACTGATGGGAAAAGCTGGCTTTAAAAATCCCATCTTTCCAGAAGATTCTACGATTTCATTTTCCTAGGGTTGATCTGAAATCTCTGGTCAGAGCCGGCAAATGAGACAGGTATCTGTCTCAAAAAAAAAAAAAAAAAAGAAAGAAAATAATAAACCTTAACTCTTTATTTTTATCCACAGCCATTTTAGCACCCTAGGTCAAAATCTGAGGGTTTTAATGAAAAGAGAATAATGATAGTTAAAACCATGTGTTGTTTTGGGTAGAAAACTGAAGGAGGCTGGAGCTACTTTGCTCTCTGAGCTCAAATTTTAAGACCAAGTACAGCTCCCATCTGTCTTCCTTGATGTCTATTCCATTCAAATATGATTTAATTACGTATCGACCCCAGGGTCTGACACAGTAAAACTATCATCACTCTCTTGCCTGGATTCCTGAGTGATCCTCTGGGTAAAGGTGATCAAACCTCCATTAATCTGGAACACAGACCATAAGGAGGAAAGGATGGAACGATAATTGCCAAGCACAGCATGGCAGACGACGACGACAACAGTAAAAACCTCCTCTGGAAACCTGGGACTGGTTGTTCTGCTCAAAGAAAGTGACGTGTCACAAGTCTAGCATCAGGTCAAGATATACAGAGCTCAATAGCAAAATGTACGGGGTACACCTGCAGCCCGGCCACAGTCCGCAGTTGCTGGCTTGTAGCTGACCTTCAGCACGACCTCCCGTTGGCCTGGGTGTGCAGGTGGATGCTGTAGAATGTCAGGTACTGTGTCGCGTGGGCCGGGCCATCGCCTCACCACCGTATTGCAGCACCTCCGTCACCCGCCGTGTGCATTTCATGCATTAGTCAGTGTCCCTGCTGATTTCATTGTAAGAATTCTGGAAAAATTCTCCCTGGGCCTCCTGCATTCATTCATTCATTCAAAAATTTTATTTTTTTTTTTATTTTGACAAAATTTCAAACTCAAGGAAAGGTGCAAGAGTAGTAGAAAAAATACTCATCTATGCTACACTCAGA
Source organism: Lemur catta (assembly GCF_020740605.2). Classification (NCBI taxonomy): domain Eukaryota; kingdom Metazoa; phylum Chordata; class Mammalia; order Primates; family Lemuridae; genus Lemur; species Lemur catta. The sequence continues at coordinate 10,817,190 of NC_059149.1, read as the reverse complement.
TTCACAAATGTTAGTATTTTACTACATTTGCTGTATTCCTCTCTCTTCTCCACATGTGTATACACACAAATGAAATACTTATATATACACATATATTTGTCTTTTTAACCATTGTGAACAAGATGTCCCTTTACGCCTAGAAACTTGAGTGTATGTATGCCCAAAACAAGCAATTGTCTTAATAACCACAGCATAATCATCAAAATCGAAATTAACATTGATAAAATACTATTTCCTACTCCACGGACCTTATTCGTGTTTCACGTGTTATCGGAATAGCGTCCCTTTGTTGCATTCTGTTTTTATGTGTCTTCAGTCTCCTTTAATCTGGAACCGTTCCTGAGTCTTTTCATTTCGTGACATTGGTAGCTTTTAAAAAGTGCAGATCAGTTATTTTGTAGGACGTCCCCACGTCTGCGCTTCTCTGATGCTCCTTACGGGGAGATTCAGGTTGTGCACTTTTGGCAGGAGTGTCACGGACGTGAAGCTGAGTTGTCTTCCCTGCGTCCCATCTGGGGGTGTGTTCTGTGATTCATCCCATTCCTGACAACGTTAGCTGGGATATCTTGTGTTAGGTAGGTCGTGTCTGCCAAAGTTCTCTACTGTGGAGTGATACTTTGCCCTTGGTGATTCATTGAGTTCTTTGAGGAAAGATACCATGAAACCGTGTAAATAGTTCTTTATGACCCTTCGAACGTTCATTCTGTAGATCGGCATCCTTCTATGATCCATGTCTGAATCGAGTATTAATGTAGTTCATTCTGATTGATGGGTTTCTACATTTATTGGTTGGTTTTCTCTTGTATGGAAGAATTTTCCCTTTACTTTCATTCATTCATTCACCCATTCGTGTCAGTATATTTTGTAGATTCTTATAGTATTACTCAATGGGTTATAATTCTTTACTATGATTATTTACTTGGATGCTCAAAATGTTCCAGATTTGATCAGTGAGAACCACGGCAAGCTGGCTCCCGCGTCCTTTTCAACAAATACGTTCGAGTCCTTACGCAGGCATGTGGCAGGCACTGGGGACACAGTGATGAACTAAGCAGGGAAAAAATCCCTGGCCTCATGGAGCTTACATTCTAGTTTATGGGAGACAAAATAAATAATAATAATAAAGTCGTAATAGTAAGGAAATGGTACAGTGCATTAGAGTGCATTAAGTGCTGAGAAGGAAAAGCAAAGCGGAGACCAGCCTTCGGTGCAGAGGATGTTGTGAGTACCAAGTCCTGGTCGGGGAGAGCCTCGTCCCTAGGTGTCCTTTGGGCACAGACCTGAAGGGCATGCGGGAGCGAAGTCGTGCGGACGTCTGGAGGAAAACTCCGCCAGGCAGCGCCCAGCTCTCCAAAGCAGCAGGAACAGTAGCGATTCCGTGAGGCGCAAACAGGCTGGCATTTTTAGTCGGATGACTCAGGTGGCTGCGCTGAGGACAGACTGTGGGAGGCAATGAGAAAAGCAGGGAGACCAGGATCCTCGCCAGGGAGCCTTAGATGCCCACAGCACGCATTCCTGAAGCATTGAACATCTTAGTTAAAGTGTATATTGACCCAGTGACAATTTATCGAATCAGCCCTCTCAGAAAGCGGAGTTCCTGTAGAAATAAGACCTGGCTCTTAAATTATTGAATTTTTTCTATCTGTACAAAGTACTTGAACTATATGGATAAGCCTGTACGTATGTATTTAATATATGCGTGTGTATGTATAGGTAGAGAGCAAGGAAATGGATAACTAGCAAAAGTTCTAGTAGGCCAAAAGATTTTTCTATCTACAGACCATGCCAGGGTGTGGGATACACTGAGGTGATTCATATTTTGGTCCTGAAATCACTGCTGTTATTAGTTCACAGTTGGTATTATTAGCTCTCGGCAATTTTAGAAAAACGTGTTGCCTGTTTTTTTAATTCCCAGCAGGGACATGCACGCTGCCTGTCATGGATTATACAATGTGGCGAGATTTAAATGCCACCTATGCTGTCCTTAGGAAGCTTCATTTGTGTCCACACCCAATTCAAGTCGTCTCTGCCCAGCCTTCTGTCCTCAAATGTCCCGAATCTGTACCCAGGATGACACGTGCGCAGCCCTCCCCCTCCCTCCGTTCCCTTCATCTTTCCTTGGGATGTCACAAGAGCCAGCCGTTTGGCCGGAAATCTCCCAATAAAGAAAAGTCCAATCTGGTCACAGAGCAGGAACATGTGAGTCCGAAACTTAGGGTTGTTTTTTTTACCCATCACCTTGATTGACGCCTCTGTGACCTTATGCTGTTAACACCTGCCTCCACAGGTGTGCGAAGAGCTTTAATTAATATTTGTAAAGCTCCCTGGACTGCCACAGATAGAAGGTGGCTGAAAAGGGCAAATGATGATTAATCATGGGAGGAAAAGTGGAGAAATTTTTATTCCTTCACCAGAGAAAGACCTACACCCACGGACACTATTTTCACAGTAGGGAAGATTAAATATAAATCTTGATTTACTTCCTTTGCACTCACGGAAATGCCCAGTGCCTGTTTAATGCAAAGCTCCTATTCTGTGCTCTGCCTCTGAGTCCTGATGCTGCTTAAGTTCTTCCTGAGAGGAGTCTTGCTATTCACGATGAGTGTGAGACTTCATCTAATTAGCTGATTTTAGTTCATTTGGCATTAAATAATTCCCCAAATTCCCATATGTTTGAACAATATGTTCAACCAGGGGGATGATTCTCTGAAAGCAATTAAGTAGTTCCTTTCAGGAGAGCTTGTCATCGGTCACTCTATAAGCATCGCTGCTATTCCCGTCCGTGATGAATGCAGGCGACAATGACATGGGAAGCGCTTAACCCTCCCTGATGACTGCTGGCAGGCACCCACATGCAGGCTGCCGCTCCATGCTGGTAATGGCACGCATTTGAATTTTATGTTTTTTTTCCAAATCTCAAGTATATTGTTCTAGGCTCTTCATAGCGTGTTTGCAATTGCTAATACACTGCTTTCCAATCCTCCTGCCCTCGCCTGCCCTGCTTAAAGGTAAATGCACTTGTGCTCAGCGTCACCTATATCTTGCTTGTATAGGAAGAATTGTCAACTTTGAACTGGTGATTACCTTCATGGAAGATTGAACTTTTTGAAGGCATCTCCCAGGCTGCTTGGGGAGGGAAGGCGATCTCGTAATAATGAACTCAAGTGTGACCATTACTAACTTGAGAGCGAACAAGAGATGTCAACAAAAGCAATTCAGAAATTAATAACATGTTAGATGCACTCATTTTAAAAAGCTGTGTATTTATACAAAATCACGGGAAAGGTGGTATCTTTTATCACTAACTTTCATCTCGATGTTTTCTAAGGAGTTGCTTTTTTTGATCAGGGATAGCATAGTTAAATGTCCTTCCTAGGTAGTCTGAGTGAATGGCTTGGTAATCATACCAATCCTAGCTCTTATCTAGCATTATTCATCTGTGAGCCCTCAGTTGCTTTATTGACTATATTTGATGTCATTACATGTCTTACAAGTGAAAATCTAGCAAACAAAAAGATTAGCAAGCTTACTGAAGAACTCATGTGCAGTTGGGGGAAAAATAAGTGGACTTCTAGATCTTTCTTACCAGTTGCCATCTTGTAGACTACCCCTCCGTACTTTTGGGGGGCAGAGATTAAAAACAAGAGCCAAGAAAATAAAAAAGGGAGACAGTCAATGAAGTGTTATTATTCCCCTTTAGTTAAATTTCACTTTCTTTCATGTGTTTCATGACTGTACGTTCTCACTGTAAATAATTCGCAATATGGAAAAATCTGAACACTAGGTTTGGGTGGAATGATTTTAAATTTAGATCTAAAACAAGAAACAGTTGAAAGATACGTGTTTATGTATTTTATCATGCACACGTATAGCTGTCTACTGTGCTGTCGCTAAATAACCTATGTATTTGCACATCGACAAAGAATAAATGTTTTCAAAGCCAGAATAGACATACTCAATCCGTATATGTTTAAGTACTGTGTTGTTTCATAATACCCTGTTTTATCGTTTACCAGCATTGAAAATATTGTAGAATGTGTTGTTGGGAGAAAGGAACCTGATGGTAATGAGATGACTAGATCAATCATGTCTGTAAAGTTTTTGTTTGATCACTGATAATGTTACCAATAAGAATGTGGCAGCTGGCATGTGGACCCACCAGCCAGGCCTTTGAGTTTTCCAATTCTGCCCGTATTTCCAAAGGTGCATTTGTCATTTTGTTGGTTGGTTTGTTGAAACCTAGATTTGAAATCTAGGCTGAAACTCACTGTGTGTGCCCGAGAAGGTCGGGACACCTGCTCACTGTCCAGACAAGGACTTTTGTCACGTGCTGCTGTCCAGAAGGAGGTCCTAGAAAGGGATTTTGACGAGCCTGGAGAAAACCCCAGTCTGTAACTAAATCCTCGTTCACAGAGGCCCCTCCTTGACACACTTCTGTCTTTTATTCCTTTCCCAACTGTGAAGCCTCCAGTCTGAGGGGTCTGAGGTGCTTCTGAGTCCCGAAGTCACCTGTGGTCCCCCAGACATGATCGTCACCACTCCCTTTGCGCTGACCATCCCACACTGCGCAGACGTCAGCTCCGAGCACTGGAACATCCATCTGAAGAAGAGGACACAGCAGGGCAAATGGGAGGTGAGACCCAAGTCTTCCTTTATTAAACAATGGGATGTGGGTTCCACCTATGGGACAGATGTAGCCATAACTTCCCTTAACCCAGCGAATCAGCATCTTCTTGTTTTGCCAAGGGCTGGTGGCACATGTTCTATAACATCCTGCAGGTACTGGCTAGTATTTTTTCCCCCTGAGAACAGAAAAGAGAGACAGGGGGTAATGCAGAGATTTGCTGTTTGGTTTGAGAATAAATACAGTTGTAAGAGCCCGCACAGACCCGTCCCCTTGTGAACCTGGTCACGATCTCCCCTCACTTCCTCCTAGGCCATGTCCCTGTCTCAACTGCCATTACTGTGTGGCCTCTGTGAAGTTAGGAAGGAGGCTCAGGGTAGGCGGGCTGTGTTCACAAAAGAAATCGCTGTATCTGTTTTTTTTCTGTCCTGGGGATTATAACATAGCTATGGTTAAGTAGCCAGGAACACAACAGGTGCTTAATGTATGTTTAGTGAGCTAATGAATGCATTGAGAATTATTATCAGTGTCTGTTTCCTTGTGTCTATGATTCATGCAGAAGGGATACAGTACAAGGAGAGAACAAAGAGAAACACAAGAAAAGAGAATGAGGATGTGTAAAGGGGAGGTTCAGGACAACGGGACGGTCACAGCAAAGAACGATTGCCATTGAATTACTATTTTAAGTGAAAGCTCTGATTTATCTGTCTGATAGGGCTTCCTTTATGTCCATCTGAAGCCAGTTTGCATGAAAGCAGGTGAATTATCTTGTTGGAACACAATGACCTGTTCCAGCTAGCCCTGGGCTCTTGCCTCCCAGGAGGTGCTTCAGGCAAAAGAAGTAAAAGGAAAGTCGTGTTTCTTTAGAAGAAGGAAATTCCCATTCGCTGCCATGGATCACGTTTACATGGCCCAGCTATGTGTTGAAACTAGTCTATTTCTTTGTTCCGGAATACATTCTGCTATTTATTCAGTCCTACTGCAGCCACAGGCAGATGTCCTGGGGCATGGAGTTCCATGGGTTCATAGAGCACCATGTTTGGTCCCCTTCGCATTATGTTTGGTTTTGCCTTGATCTTTAACATTTTCTTCTTCCCAGCACTTCCTTACAACTTCCTTACTACCCACGTGGTGTTACATCTATGCTCTCCCAAACCAGTCTCACGTGCCAAAGTTCTTATCAGGGAGGGTGAAATATTCTAGCACATCTTATCCAAATCATTTATCTAGTGGTTTCCCTTGTGAACAATGTTGGTGGAATGAAAGAAGATAAAATGTTTGAGAGAAAATAAGCATTACCTTAAGGATAGCTAAGGAGTAGTTTTCAGAAATAGGCCTTTGTAAAAAATAAAATGTTTGCTTATTCACATTAACATTCAAGAATTTTTTAAACTTGACATGGAACAAATGATCCAGAAATAGAACTTTGCAAGTGATTTTTGTTCTCATAACCCATTAAGTAGAAACTCTGATAACCCACTGAATATAACCGTTTCTTGAACTCTTGATGTAAGCGGTTATTTTGATAGAAGAGGAACATTTAACAGCAAGATAATTAGGACAGTAAAAACATGCTGAAAAATGCATTTGTATTTGTTTATTATGTCCTAGCAATGTAATGCTTAAATCTCGTCTTATTTTTCCGAGCTGAGAGAATTTACCGTGTGTTTCCCCAACAGGAAGTGATGTCAGTGGAGGATGAATCCACATCCTGTTACTGCCTTTTGGACCCCTTTGCGTGTCACGTGCTCCTAGACAGCTTTGGAACCTATGCCCTCACTGGAGAGCCAATCACAGACTGTGCCGTGAAGCAACTCAAGGTGGCAGTTTTTGGCTGCATGTCCTGTAACTCCCTGGATTACAACCTGAGAGTTTACTGTGTGGACAATACCCCTTGTGCATTTCAGGTGAGCCTTTTTTGCATAATTCTCCTCTGGGTGTCCTGAAAGTATGAGGTTTCCTACAGATCAGTAGCAATAGAAAATTCTATTCCTGAGAGTCTGAAAAAAGACCCTATGCCTACCTATCTTGAAGCAAGTACTGTGCTCTTGTGTGTCCAACAGTGCAAGAGGGTTTGAGGTACGTGGCAGTCAAGAATAGAGAAAGGGTTCAATGAACACATATGGAGACCACTGTATAATAACTGATGAGACTGACCCTAAGTGTAGTCGAAATGCATAAAACAAATGCAGATGCAATAGAGGAGCTGGAGAAGAGTTTTTGAGAACTGTTTGCAAACTTTTAAGAAATGCGTAAGATTTAGGAGCAAAAAGAAAGGGATACACCGTATCAAGCAGGAAAATGGCACAAGGCACGGGAACAAAAAGTTATTTGCTGTGCAGAGGGCAGTGAGAAAATTGCTTGAATCAACTGAAGGTTGTAGTTAGGAAACAATTATAAATCATGCCTATCAACAGGTAGTCATTTTATATCCTGGACACATCGTCTATTAATTATCAGGGCTACTAGGGCAGAGAGGGTTCAAGGTTCCTTTCCATTTGGGGCAGTTTTAATCACGTAAGATTCATTTTAAGTTAGCTGCTCACGAAGAGAGCAAGTTTATTAATAGCAGCAAGGATGATGCAGCCCTGCCTGTGTAAGCTTTGCCCATATATAAATAGCATAGCTCTCCTGACATACCTCATTCCAGATCTCTGCTATTCCAGCTTTGGACCATTAAGTCCACTATGCAGAGCATTTCCTCAGTAACTAGATTTTAAGACACTGAGCTGTAAAACTCATGTTTACCAATAGAAAAGATACAGCGACCTGCATCCTGAACATAAGCCAGGCAAGGTGACACAGTGGCAGCCTGTGTGCCCAAACCTCCCCTGACTGTCTCTTAAGCAGCGCAGGTCATTAGGAAGGGCACACTTGCAAAGGGGCTTCTTTGAGAGCCATGCCATCTTGTAGAGGAGGGAGCTTCAGTGTAAACAGTTAAAACCTCGTCCTCTGATTGCCATTTTATATTCTTCATCTGCTCTCCCCACACGCAGGAAGAGGATTTCTCCAAGAGAAAAATACGTAGCAGACATTCAGGAAGCAAAAGGCAAGAATGAATGTCTAAACAGAGGGGTCTATCTTGGGGTCACTGCAACCACTAAACAGTTGTAGAACGTGCCATGACTCAGGGTGGGTGTTTAGTAACTCAGCTGGATTTTAAAGGCTGAGTAAACTGGAGTCGCCATGGAGGATGCTGGAAGATTTCCAATCTCCTGGCTCGTGTAGATAACCCACTGCCAACGACTGTGAGTCGCTCACACAACTTGGAAGTCAGCCCTCCTAACCAGTTGGGAATTTTCTTTGAATAATGGTCTCGCTGCTGATGTATATAGCAGCAAGACAGACATTTACCTAAAGGCCTGATTCTGCGTGACTTTCAGATAATCTCTTCTCATTCCTGTTCATTGCTGCCACATTTTACAACAGCTCAGCGGTTCACAGATGAGTAGAAATTGCCGCAGAAGTCACGAGAACACGGCCCTCAACACTGCTTTTTAAACCACTATCCATGCCTGTTGGTAATCTACCCTTGCTAGCCAGGGCTAGGGAAAATGTAATTCCCCCTCTCATTAAATCCAAATAATTTCAGCATTTAGAGGCATTTCTTAAATTAGTAAAACTCTTTAATTTTGCTTGAGAGAAAGGTTTTCCAGTAGAAATACCTTTGCCTCCACTTGTCCTAATCTCTTTACCTCCAGTGATTCTGTCTGTCCCCTATTATGACAAATAAAGCTGATGTTAAAGTTGGGTTTGGTTGTACGTGTTGTGACAGCCGTCATGAGCAGAAAGACTAGGCTCCCCCCTTGGGGGTTCCGAGTGATCGTCAACCTTGAGTGAATAACTTTTCTGACCCACATGTACATGAAACAAAACTTGTAGCTTTTCTGAACGGAGATTTCCTAGGCCAGGAAATAACCATTTACTCCTTAGACTTAGTTTCTGGGTTTTGTCTCTGAAAGGATTCTACTCTCTGAATTTTTACTTTGCTAAGTGAGTGTGTTCAGGACTCCTTTAATGTCCCAGATCATCTGTGTCATATTTTTATGGCTTTACATGTGATATTTAATGAGAGGGGAAATTAGTTACTAACCCACTAAAACAGATCCACTTTCCTAAGGAAGCCTTAGCAACGGTTCACTTTTTGAACCTTTAAATTAGTATTTAGCTCCCCCCAATTGTTTGGTGTAAGCTGAAAATATATAGTGGATAGTGGTGATATTTTCTGCAACCCTCATAGAACCCTGGCTTTTTAATCAAAATTAGTAAATAGTTTTTCATGGAGGATTTCTTCAGAAATTGCCCCTCCTGGAATTTGCTTCAACTGTCGTTATCAGGAAACATTTGTTGTGATTAGGAAATTGATACAGACACAGTTGAGACAGCTGCTGTATTTATTGTAGTGCATCTCAAGGAAATGATACAAGTGTGTGCCCAGATAGAACTGTGCTCTCAACCAAGGAGGAAGCCTGATTTAAGGGCATGGTTGCATCTTTCACTTCATTCATATCTCACTGGGAAATCACATCCCATGAAACACTTAAAAGCTCACCCTCTCACTGGAAGACCTTTCTGGAAGGAAAGCATGAGACCTAACACCACCTTTCCTCTCATAACTGGGTGGGAGCCAGGCATTATGGCCCCTACCAAAGAAAATTCGAGAATTTTGGTAACAAAATAGAAACATTTTCTGTCTTCAATCCTATCCTTCTTCCCTTGTGCCTCCTGCAGGGCTATTCTGTTTGCTTCTTATTTGCTCTGGGGGTAGCTTATCTGAATAATAGTAGCATTTTCTTTGCATGACAAAAAACAAAATACTTCATGGAGCTGGCCTAAGACATAATGAATTGCTTTTCAAATTTCCAAAGATCCGTTCTGATAAATACATCTAAAACCATCTCTGTGGCAAATTAAATCGGCTCAGATATGTTTATAAAAAAATAAAAATGTCATCTCTGCCTGCAGGTGAGGGAAGAAAAGACCAAAGGACTTCTTGTCCTTCCTGCTTCTGGAATAATTAGAGCTGCCATTTTATGTGTGTGTGTTTGACATCGCCTCCTTTGATAAATTCAAACCAAAGGTTGAGTCATGGTGATATATTTTCGAAGCAGTAACATTTTAAGGCCTGGTTTTTGGTTATTGTGTTTTATTACACACTGACAGACACATGCAGCTCAAAGAAACCTTGACATACGGAAAACAAGGAATTAAGCACTTGTCCTATCTTATCTTAGAAAGAAAAAAACAACTATTTTTTTTTCCCTATTGCTCCCAGCACTCCTGCTCAGTACCTCTCGGTACTCATTACTTACTTGGCATTAACGTGGATTTAGAATCTAATTTCAAAGGATTTCCTCCAGATGTAGGTCTTGTGTTTATCAATAATGCAACCCTGGAAAATATCGTGCATGTAAAGCATTTAAAGGGAAACACCACAATGACATAATTTGTGTGCATGTATGTGTGTGTGTAAGTTCAAACAGTTTAATCTCATAAATATGTAAATTCAGCATGCCTGTTTCAGTACCCCTGAAGCACACCTGAATATTGCTGCCTGTCTCATTAAATCAACATAAAGAGCTCAGCGAGGCACAGAGCCCACGTTTCTCCTGGCCACAGCTTCTAGAACTGGATGACTTGCAAGCCCAGTGTGAAATGATGAAGTAGAGCACCTAGGAAAACCACTATATGGAGCCTTTAGGTGCATTTGATATATAAGGAACCGGCCAGACCCTGTTTTCTGGTTTCATTGTCTCAGATATCAATTTAACAATAGAACCGGAGATTTAACAGGAGGTCCCTGTCATATAGGAAAGGAAAGGAAAAAAAATCAAGTGAGTATCAGGCCTCCCTCTTGGGGTGATACATCCACCATGTGGAGTGATTCAGAACTAGCACAGCAGAGTTGTTGGTATCACTGATTTCCAAACCTGGCTGGGTAGCAGAATCACCCAAGAAGCACTTAGAAATGCAGGTGTCCAGACCCAGCCTCTGGGAGTAATGCAGTAGGCTAAGGCATGACTAGGATATCTGTGTTAAGCACAAGCCATTCTATTTGGAGACTCTTTTAAAGCTGGTACTCAAGAGTTTATTTCTTTAACTCTGAAGCCAATTGTGCCTCTACATATATATAAATACAGTGATTAGTTTGTTATTGGGCTTTTTCATTTTAATAATTGTTTTGTTACAGAATAACTATAATTGCTTCGTATTTTGTGCAAGATTACGAGACACTGTTAATTGCATGTATTTGGTTCGATATGTGCAGCTTAAAGTATTAAGCTAAAAAAGCAAAAATTAGTCATGTATTTAAATTGGGGGCCCTAAAGCAGAACTTTTTAAAAGGCACTCTTTTGTGATAACTATAAGTAGATGTCCATTTAAAAAAAATCCCTAATATTCTCTATTCTTCATTTCCAGGACTGTTTCAACAATACGTATAACACTAGGGCAAATATAGACTGACTTACGTCACTTTATACATAAATCTTGCACCAATGAAAAATTATTTATGGGACAGATTTAATAACAGTCTGACCTTCACATGACTCTTTAAAAAAATATCCAGCCTAGATTAAGAAAAGGCAGGGAAACTTAGTAGGAGAACACTGAACCGTGATCATGTTGCCTTGTTAGAGCCTTAGCTCTGCCATTCACCACGTGGCTTTAGGCAAAGAACTTTTTGGAAGGCCTTTATGATTTCATCTGTAAATAAGGCACTTAATGATCTAAATCTTCATTAAGTTCCCTTATAATATTACAATTCTGTGTCGTTTCAAAATATTGACATAGCACTGCATATGATCTTGAACGAGTCACTTCATCTGCTGGTGTCGGGGACTTCCCAGTCCTTGAAAGCAAGTTAAATTTAGAGAAAAGCGGTAAACTTTAGAGAGCCTACTTCAAATATATTTAGAAGGCCGGGCGTGGTGGCTCATGCCTGTAATCCTAGCGCTCTGGGAGGCTGAGGCGGGTGGATGGCTCCAGTCAGGAGTTCGAGACCAGCCTGAGCAAGAGTGAGACCCCGTCTCTACTAAAAATAGAAAGAAACTATCTGGACAACTAAAAATATATAGAAAAAATTAGCCGGGCATGGTGGCGCATGCCTGTAGTCCCAGCTACTCGGGAGGCTGAGGCAGGAGGATCTCTTAAGCCCAGAAGTTTGAGGTTGCTGTGAGCTAGGCTGACGTCACGGCACTCTAGCCAGGGCAAAAGAGCCAGAGTCTGTCTCCGGGGGCGGGGGGGGGGGGGGGGAATATATATATATATATATATATATTTAGAAGAGTCAGACTGGTCATTATACTATGGCTTTAATATAGCCTTAGTAAGCACATTTCTTGCTTTTACCTGTTTCTAACCTTGTACCAGAATTGCAAAAGGAGGTTAATATATTATATTACTTATTTTGCTTCATTATAAATAAACCCAGGTAAGAAACTGAGGCCTAAAGAAAATAAGTCATTTTCCCAAGATCACACAGAAATATGATTAGGATCCTGTGCTTCCATCTTTGGTTTATCAGATTAGTGCTCTTCTGAGTGTATCAAGACCCCCGAAGAGTCTTATGCACCTTAAAACCTGGGCAACATCACTCTAAGGTACAGTACAAAGTCCTCAGCAAGGCAAGGGAGAATTCATGATCAGTTCACTGCCCTCAACTTCCACCAGCTCCAGCCACACACTTCCCACGCTAACCTTCTGTGCAGCTCTGTGTGGGCACCCTGCCTCTGTACCCGCCTGCCCAGTGTCTGGCATGTCTTCTCCCTCCTTGTTAAGTAGCTGACTCCTGTATTTACTTGGAGGTTCAGATTGAATATCACCTCCTCTAGTAATGCCCTGAGTCCTTCCTGGCCTGACCTCCCTTCTGGGTTAGGCACCCTCTGTCTTCCCTAACCTCCCATGCATATGTCTATGGCAAAGCTTAGATATTATAGTATTAATATAAATATATGCCTACTGTTCTGACCCTGTCACTGGACTCTGAGCTCCTTGGTGGCAGAGACTGTTTCATTTCTGTGCACCCAGGGTCCAGCTCACATATAGCGCTGGTGGACACTTATTGAATCTCAACAGACGAAATCAGTGACCAGTGTCTCACCAAAGTAGGCATTTAGAATTAATTCCCTTTCCTTCCATTCCTTGAAGCCCCCACCAGACACCGGCCAGCACGTTATTGTGCCCAACTCCGAAATCCACAGTGTAATGAGTTGCCAAGCACTGGACTATCGAGTATGGTCACTGCTAGTCACCTGTGGATATTGAAACTAATGAAAATGAAAAATTTAGCTCCTTAGTCACTTGGCGCATTTCAAATGGTTAATAGCCACTGTGGATTAGATTGGATACCAAAATGGACAACACAGACATAGAACATTCCTTCGTCACAGCAAATTTAGCACTGACCCAAGGGCCCCAAGAAACACCCCTCCCACGAACAATACCAAAGAGGCGGCGACCATGACATTGGAACTGAATCATTTAGTCCTGAAAAAAGATACTAGCAACTTATTAACAGTTTACGTGTACACGAAGGATAAAAGTTGGGGATGGATTTTTCCTAGTCAGAAACGTTTTTGTTAACGTCATTCTACTTATAGACAAAAGATGGATAAGATGACCAATAGAGCTATTTTTACTCATTGATAATTGAAATGTAAGGTTTATTGTATTTATAAACCTGTTTGCCTTACTTCATACAGTCTTTTTTAGAATCTGGGAAGACTATAGGACATAAAAGATTTCAGTTTCTGTATTTCTTCTGACTCTGCAAGGAAATTATAAGTCAATTAATGGTGATTTTTAACAATGGATTTAGGGAGATTTCTAATCTTCAGTAACACCAAAAGCCTCGCCCCTACAGTAATGTAGCATTTTTTAGAATATGTATTTGTTCTGTTATTTCATTTGTCCTACCATCTCTCTAACACGATTCTAAACACCACAAATTTCAAACCAATTAAACAGCTTACTCAACAGGATGTGGATTGAGTTTGTGTTAGATTGTATTGTCTAGAGATTTTTCAGTGACAGATACAGGAGTGTTCACCTTAGGAATTCGCTGTTTTTCTGAGCTATAGCTAACCTGATCCACGACTTATTCTTTCCTGGCCTTTGGTATAATAACTTTTATGAACAGTACTACAAATAAACATGATACATGCACTCTGGAACATTTATTTTAACCCAGAAGAATAAATGTGGGATAATGCCTGTGTTAGTGAAGAATAATTGAACCAGAGTGGGAGAAGGCTGATCCTCCGATCATTGTGAAATATGATGGTGTGTCAGGTTGGGTACAAACACTTCCCTTGATTACGGTCATATCAGCATGAAATTCATGCAATTGTGGAAACTCAACAGTATGGCAATTTGCATGGGGGCAGGGGAGGTCTTTTAAAGGAAGGCCCAGTGTGTTTGAAAGCCTAAGCAACACAAATAATAAAGAACAATTGTTTCTTTCTGACCAAGTCCTTATTAACTCAGCACCTTTTAGTAATTAGGCCTGAAGACACGGCATTGTAAAGATGTGTCCATTTCTAGAAGACACAGTGGTGGGTTGTACACATGTGTAGAGAGAGAATATATAAGAAACTGGATATTTCACTGTTGTTCCTGTTTTCTTTTTCCTCCCCCATAGGAAGTGGTTTCAGGTGAAAGACATCAAGGTGGACAGCTACTGGAAGAACCAAAGTTGCTGCATTTCAAAGGGAATACCTTTAGCCTCCAGATCTCTGTTCTCGATATTCCCCCGTTTCTCTGGAGAATTAAACCATTCACTGCCTGCCAGGTACTAGCCAAATGGGTTTCTAACAGAACAGTTTTGTTCTACCCAGCAAGCAGGTCCCAAATCCTGGTGAGCGCCTGCGTGATTTTTCCCTCCTCCTTTAAAGGAAGGATTTCATCTCAGAACTGTCACAGAGATGGAACCAGTTTGGGCTACACACAGGTGATGAAACATAATATCGTAAATTCACAAGATAGGTGCTTGCATGTTGGTAATGTGACATTTCTCCCCTCTCGTTTGAGCTGTCGCTCAGCATGGGTTAAAGATGCCAGTTTAACAGTGTAGAGCAAGGTTTGGGTGTTGGTTTGTTTTTATTAAAATCGGCTCATCGTGAGACATTGTTTTAACATGAATGTTGGTGAGAAACTTTTTAAGGATGATGATTTTGAGTTATAGAGAGCTGTAGTTGTCCGGGTGAGAACAAGAGAGTTCATTCTTCATAGATTAAGTACTTGCTGCCAAATGAATTGGGCCAGATCAGAAGAAGGAATTATTAGGTTATTAAGTATGAAATGTCCAGTTTCCTTAAGTACTTAGTTTGATGGTTGATATCTCTGACATTTCAATTTGACACTTTTTGTTTTATTGTGAAGGTGCATCCTCATTTTTTCCAAACACGTGGTTTGGCTTGTGATCATCTTTCATATTTTTTTTAGAGCAATTTTTATGAAGCCAGGGACAAGTCAAAAATTTGTGTTATTTCCGAATATGAGTTCTGTCATGGAAACAATGCAGTGCAGACACCTCAAAATATTAATACAAATTGAAAAGCAGAGAAAAATAATCCCTTTTGTAGAGTCCTTTTATAAATATCTGAAGATACTTACATGTCATTGTCCACATGTCTCTTTAGTTTGGGGTTTGTTTTTTTTTTTTCTTTTTTAACATGGCAGGGAAACTTGGAATCTCTTTGGATCATTTCTAGGGACTTTGACTACATGCTTAGCATGGAAAGATCTCTTATCAACCACTGACAAGTACTGTCATCGTAAGCAGCCAACGTGATCTGTGCTTCAAGAGACAGGACGTTTCCCTAACTCTGGAAATGCTGTAGTGGACTCACATTGATCTGGAATCACAGGATGCTTGCAGGCTGCTTCTGCCCATGAGCGTAACGTGCAGAGTCCTGTGGGTTTTTTAACCTTTCCAACCTTGCAGCATTCATTTAAAACAAAAAACAAAAAACTGTGCACAGATGTACCAGCTTGTCAGAATGGGAGCAAGCCAAGTCATAAGAAAAAAACCTTGACTGCCCCACCATAGTTAGAAAAAAGTTAAACCACCAACCCTTCTAAAAATCAGAATTTTCAAATTGAATAAGGGCTACGTTTTTTCTGGCTTCTATCTCTGTATAGTTTTAGCATATTCAAGACAGCATGAACATCTCTTATGGGCCTGAACAATTTTTTGGGGGGGTGGGGTTGGGGCACATTCAGTACATTTCCTGATGGAGAGAGGTTTTCTATGAATGAATGCATTGTTTATGATGTGCAAGACATCGGTCTCTTTGTTTTCCAGTAAGCAGGATTCAAAGTTTCTGGTCTAGATTGAACTTGAGAGTACTATTAAAATAAGTCCTGATAGGCATGCAAATTCCTCTGTATTAATCTTTATAGGTTATAAGGGCCTCGTTTCACTGGGTCTAATGCAAGTGACTCAGTCCAACGTGAACTATTAAGTTTAATGGTTGGAGGTAAAAAAAAAAAAAAATCAGATGAAAGAACCATTACTTGCAGTAGCACTTAAACAATAATTCCCACACCAGAGATACCAAAGACAGCTCCAGGCAGAAGAGGCTCAGGGGGCTAAGTGCCTACCGACCTCAGAGGATGCAGCAGGACCAGCCAAAACTGGAGGGCATTGGCTGGCAAGGAGACCCAACAAGCTTTACTGCTGGGATGGGTTGGATTGCACAGAGATGGTGAACGTGTATAAATATTTGCCTATTGTAATTGAGCATAATTTGAAAGAGTCTTGGAAGGCTGAGAAACAAGTTAATTTCCTCTGCATCGGGAGGCTTGCCACTGAGTTTTCTTTTCCACTTCATTTTCTTACCCCAAATGGCTTGTGTGACTGCGTATATAGTGTTTGGCTGAATGGCCATGCTGTGTTTTCTCTGGGTGTTAGATGTCAGCACTTTGGGGAGGGTTTGTGTTCAGCCTGCTTGAACGTCACGTAGAACATCGTGTGCCAACAGACTTGGCCTGGATAATAGAGAATGGCTTTTCCTTAGAGCTTAGTGGTTAGGAACCAACAGGGCCTCTTTCTTCTTAACCCAGAGAGCTAGAAAATCACACAGTTCTTGATGTCATTTGTAGATCTCTCCTTCAATGGCTGAATCTCCATGTCATCTTCCAACTTAATCCACAGGAGACCTCTGGTAGCATTGTCCTGTTCCCCTCTCTCTTTCTCTAACATCAAATCAGGGACCTGGGAGTGGACATATGACAATTGCTACCCAAACCCTACTCTACCAGAAAGGCTTCCTTCCTGTTTTCTTCTGGGAAAGCTGGAATTTCCCGGGAAGGTACCCAGTGCACAGAATGTTCGCCCTCTCAGACATCAACAAACTGCATGAGAAATGTTTGTAGAATGGTGTGAGTTCAAGGTTGGGTCCAGAGCTATGTAACAAGAGCCTATATGTGGAAGGACCCACTAGATTTTACATCTTGTTGGTTTGGGTTCTGGAGGGTTACACCTTATGGAGAGTTATGCCACATACAGCCCTGATTGCTCATGAAGCCAGCTGGGATGGGTGGGAGGTAACTAAAGGCTGCGTCAGCTTTTCGGAGAGCTTCTTGGCCTTGGTTCAAAGAGAAACTGGGGCCCACCATGCTCGTACCCCCAAATAAACAACAACTTATTCTCCATTTTCTTCTCAGGCTTTTATTGTCCGCCCTGGAGAACTGGCAAGCCTCCTCTGGGAGGTAAATAACTCTGGCTCTCAGTAGGTTCCGGGGACCTGAGAGCTACTAAATCACAGTTTCCTTTATTCTGTGCTGGATGTGGGGAAGCTGCAATAAACATAACACAATCAATTATTATTTTTTTTTTAAATCCAACAAAACACAAAGTCAAGTTGTCACCTCCCTAGAATAAAAGCATCTGTCTTTTCAGCGTGCTATGTGTCTTGGAGAACCCAGTGTCTGTCTCCCGCTAGGATGTGATTTACATCCCCTCCATCTGCTAGGAACCTAATTATAATGGGAATCAAAATGAAAACATTTCCGGAATCCTTTAAACACCCATAACTTTGCCACACTTTGCCGTCTCCTTTTACTTTCCTCTCAGCTCAGTGAGGATGTTGGTGTGTTTTTGTTTTGTTTTGTTTTTGGCTTCGGTGTTTTGAATAAATGAAAGCAAAGATGATTGCCCTGAAAACGCACTAATCACAGTGCTTCTAATTCTATTATTTTTAAATGTTTTGTTGGGCACTATTGGCAGCTGCTACTCAAGTCAACAATAAAAAAAAAATATTCCTTTGATACGGTCTTAAAATCAGGCTTTTTAAATGTTCTGATTGTGTGCAATGGAATGGAAAGAGAAAAGAGAGGATTTTTTTGTGTGTGCTGAGTCTCATGTCTTTCTGCGAGGAAAAATGATCTCTGCCGTGGGCATTACTCTCTTAACTTTTCTTCTAGTATTTTCAGGAGAAAATACAGGAAATCTAGCAACTGAGACCAGAGAAGACACTTTTAAATAAGTGGTCAGTGCCGTTTTCTTAGGAAGGTAAATATTACCAAGAATTCAAATCTACTGCAGAAAACGCCAGTTCGCTTAAGAGCTGGGGCTGACCTCGCCTCTTACTAGCCCTAAAGTCCAAGCACTTAAGTTACAATGTAATGACTCAAATTTTCTATTTTAGAAAACAAAAACCTCCTTAGTTAGCCAAGTTAGGCAAAAGCACCTGTTAACCACAGCGGCCCTACGTTATAGTTACTTCTATTGAAAGGCACAGTGCAAAGTAATTCTACAAAAATGTACTGGTTTGAAAAAGATAGTTCCTTTGATGGCTGTAAAAATAAGAATAGAGAGAATGAGTACAGGACAACAGATCGTGGAAGGCTTTTAGGCCAGACAGGAGAGTAGGGTTAACATGGCAGCCACCAAGGGGCCATTGTGACCACCCCTACCACAAGCAAAGGAACCATGTGATAAATGCAGAGTTCTTAGGTGGCCTGGTCACACCCATGATTAGTGGTAAAAGAGAGACCATGATGCTGTTCCCTGAAGAATACCAATCAACTGCTTTTGTTTCCCTCTTCCATGAAACCCCAATGCCCTCACTAGCTCTGTCTGGTAGAGACGGAGGCAGAAAGACCGGTGAGTAGTTGACTGCGGTTAGACATAACGAAGTGTGGTGGGCACTGGAAAATTGGAGAAGAGTGGCAACAGGAGGGAGATGGTGATAGTTTCCAAAAGGAAAAGTTGCCAGGGAAGTAAAGGCCAAATAAAATGATGTGTTGTGCTTAGCGGTATAATGCCAGGGATTGAGGCGCATGAGCTATTAATAGAGACCAGAGATTTGTGATTGGAGCCCTCCCCGGGGAGATGGCAGCTGGGCATGTGTGGGCAGGTGGGACCTTGCCGAGTACAGTAGGCAGAGACAAGTGTAGGAGGCTGAGATGTGGAGGAAGATGTGGCCTGGTTTGCATAATGGAAAAAAGGCTCAGGAGGAGAAAGGGGGAAAGAGTCAGATTAGAAAACAAGGAGAAATGGCAGAACTTGTAAGTGCATCTTATGGTACAAGTGAAAAGCCATTCTGGAGTGTTTTAGGGAAAATGACTTCCTCTAAGGGTTGCCAGGAGTCCCCACCGATCAGAAGTGCCCTCCGCTGCAGAGTCTACTACAGGAGGCAAGGAGAGGAGATCATAAGTAAAACTTCTTGCAGGAAAAGAAAGTGGGAAAGAGATACCGTTAAATGGACCTGTGCTGTTGACTAGTAGAACAAGCAACTTGTGTTCCAGCCAAAAGCTTCCTTGGTGGATCGTTAGATTTTAGTGCTGCATCCAGCATGTTCTCGAGGTGACAGCGTCCCTGTGGAAGTCACTAGAGGCGCCTTTCACTTGTTGCCCAACTCCTTTCAGTTTGTAAGAGAAGTTCTTCAAATCAAAGAGTATTGTTTGGTCACGAAGACAGAAAGCACTCAAGGTATGTCAACCAAGGGGAAATTCAATCAAAGGATTTAGGTGCTTACAAAAACCTTTGGAGAAACTGGGTGGGAGAGCCAAAGTCAGAGAAAGCCAGTAGTGATATTAGGAAACCAGCAAGTGGAGGAATTTCAGGAAACTGCACCAGCACCAAAGCAGCTGGTTCTCAGCGAAATGACCAGAAGACCCTGCAAACCTTTTTTGTGCTGTCAGCCGAAGCCTTTGAGCCTCCCTGCAGATGTTAGGGGAGCCATGATGGTTTCTGCACCTCCTCTCCCTTCCAAATGTAGCCTGAAGTGCCTCTCACTAGCAGAATGGAAATAGGAGCTCCCTGCTGGCAAGGGAGTCTGCAAGATGCAGTCTGTAGGCTTCCAGCCCTGCCACATAGGGAAGAACAGAGAATGGCAAAGACAACGTTGCATACTAACAGCTCACACCTTACACGGGAATAAAGCCAATGAAATACTAGGTAGTGTCACACCTACAGACCTTCTCTGAGTCCTTCCTGTACTTCTGAGATGACAGTCCATTGCCTTTCCTTTGTTTCAGGATTAATAACAAAGAAACAAAGCAACCCCCAAAATCATTACATCCGTTGGGGAGATGCACGACAGAAGTGAATGTTTGGTTTTGTTCTCTTCCCTCTAAAGCTGGCTCTCCTCTCTACAATGTGCAACAATCTCAAATCCATCCCTCCTGGCTGGCTCCCCCAGGAAGTAGCCAAGATCAAGATCTGTGAGGCTTCCCATAGAGAAAATTAGGAAATAAGATAAACAAACGTGTGCATCAGAGCTCAGGAGTAGCCAGATAATTCACAGTTCCCCGGCGTGAACAGACTGAATCTCAGTCAAGGTTCTTGGTCTCGTGACACATGCTGGCTTCATCACCAGCCGCATGTCAGCATCCCAAATTTCCAGACTTGATACATGTTTTGTCACTTTTCAGTTTTAGTATTGCAGAAAATCATATTTTGAGCAACAGGTAAAAGAGCAAATTAATGAGATGAGAAATACAGGAAAACGTGAAGATGGGGGTTGCTAGAGGCTGTGCATGCACGGTCATTGCCAAGGGCCCTAGCCACATCTGAGTAGGACGGAGAGACTTTTTAGCACATGAAAGATTTCAACGACTGACTTCTACTCTACAGTATTGTCAAGTCAAATGCCCACACTGAGTCCAATTGGTGGCCAGTACTGGGTACTGCTAGGAAAAATGAGTAATCTGTATAGATTTGATAATTTCCCTCCTTTCGTAAAATGTAGTTTTGCCAGTCAATTTGTCTATAAGTCCCTTGAAAATGAGGACTGAATCTAATTTGTTATTGTTTCTTACTGTTTACCTAGTACAGCGTCTGGCCGCTAGCAGGCCCCTTAGACATAATTGTTAAATGGACAAATCGAACAAGAGAGGAGTTGTCAAATTAGATCACTCCAGGGTGGCCCAGGGTGTGTGTCTGTCTCTCCCTGGGATGTGTGTATATGTGTATGATTTTGCAGTAGATACTAATTTTTATGCTTGATACATTGGCAATACTGTGTTCTCACACCATTCTGCATGAGTTTGTGGTGGGGGGCTAACGTCTCTCCATTTCCTTAGCATTATTTTTATTTAAGTGAGAAGATAATATCCTGCCTTAGGCTTAGGTAGAAGGATGGACCATAGGAGTCTTCTAAAGGGTAATATTTTTTTTTTAGTGGGAAAAAAATAATTTTGGATGGTTTTTTGTTTTTTTTTTTTTGTGAGACAGAGTCTTGCTTTGTTGCCCAGGCCTAGAGTGAGTGCCATGGCGTCAGCCTAGCTCACAGCAACCTCAAACTCCTGGGGTTAAGCAATCCTACTGCCTCAGCCTCCCAAGTAGCTGGGACTACAGGCATGCGCCACCATGCCTGGCTAATTTTTTTTCTATATATATTTTAGTTGGCCAGATAATTTCTTTCTGTTTTTTTAGTAGAGACGGGGTCTCGCTCTTGCTGGTCTCAAACTCCTGACCTCGAGCGATCCACCCGCCTGGGCTTCCCAGAGTGCTAGGATTACAGGTGTGAGCCACCGCGCCCGGCCTGGTATTCCTTCTAATTGCATGTGTCACCAAGTGAAATCTGAGCTCTTGCAGTACGGTTTTGGAATTCAAATGTTATCAATTGGAATTGACGTTAATTACTTTTGTGCTGCTTGGCATATGCTGCAACATTATTTCTACAACAATTCCACCGAAGTCGCTTAGGCAATTATCTCTGCTGCGATCGTCGTCACCATCATCATCATAATTATTGCTATTAAGTCTCTCCTGTTCTTAGTTCATCTCAGCCGGGCTCTGCACGCCACACCCTTCTCTCCTGTCCTCCCTCCCCCCTGCAGGAAGTCCCGTTCTCCCGCGTGTGGTGCAGTAACCGGCAGCCCTTGCACTGTGCCTTCTCCCTGGAGCGCTACACGCCCACCACCACCCAGCTGTCCTGCAAAATCTGCATCCGGCAGCTCAAAGGCCATGAACAGATCCTCCAAGTGCAGACATCAATCCTAGAGGTGAGTCCTCGAGCTACAGGTCATTTGACCCCTTTTTTAAAGGACAATGAGAACAACAAAGCCATACCTATCTCAGCTATGCTATTCAGCTTCTGAAAGAGCATCAAAGTGTACAAACCCTTAATCTTCATTACTAATAAGGGAAAATAAACTTTTTCTCAGGTTGAGGATTGAACTGAGCCTCCCCCTGGGCAGGGAAAAACTCAAGACATCAGAGAGCTTAGACTGTGGAGGGACCTTTGAGGAAGAAACTGGTCCAGGGCTTTTTATACACGAAACTACCAGAAATGTCATAGCTCATAGTAGACTAGGAGTATCAGCTGGGATTCATCCTGGGCTGAAGCCAGCTGGTGCAGTTGAGACACATACCACAGAGGAAGGGGCACAAGGGCACCGTCAGGCCATTTTTCTGCCGATTCTGACTAGTTCTCCAGAAGTCAGTTGCCCTGCATGTGCTAGTTCACCTTTGAGGCCAGGGCTCCTTGTCCTACATTGTCTCACGCTGTCTAGACTCTGGACTGTGCACATCCACAACCTCACTCAACCTAGATTCATCAATATAATAATAATAAAAGGAGGACAGGGTAGATATCAATCTCATTCTACAAGGTAAGAAAACGGAGATGCAAAGAGGTAAAGGACTTTGTCCAGGTCGTGCCACTATTGAAAGACAGAGTTAAACTGGAACTCAAAGGAGGATTCACTTGGAAAGTTTTGCAAAAAGACATCTGTTGGCATACTATGGCTCTAATTTGCCCCAGACTCTACTGAGTGACTTCATGGCTTTGGACATGAGCTTGGAAAATAGACAATAGCAATCCATCCTCAATGATTCTTCAAGGGCAGAGGGAGAGAGTAGCTGAGGGGTGGGATGCTTTTGTTTGGCAGTTTTAAGGTCATTCCTGGCTAGTGTAGGAAAATACACATGCTTTTACCATGCACTTATAGAATAAATATATATACACATTAATATATGTTTACTAATTTAGGTTTGGCAGAAGGTTTAACACTTTTATATACATATGACTCAATTGCAGGGGTTTTTTTCTTTAAAAATTTGCAGCTGTATAGCATGCTCATGTCTCTCCATTCTCCTTTTAATTCATTGTTTATGCAAAATGGGTATTGCTAATTTCCCAAATAGTTTTTCTGAAGAGTAGATGGCTTTCCAAAGGATTGTGCCTTCAATTGATAGCTGTCTTAACTGACATGTTTATGCAGTATTTGCCTTCATTATTGCCAATTAGCATTATGTGCTACAGTAATTTTGATGGAGAAGGTAGATCCAGAAACCTGGGGTAGAATATTTTTAGAGCCTCTTTTTTGAACAGTCATGGCATATTTAACACAATACATTTCAAAGTACATTAAAAATGGTAGGGAAGTTTTAAAATAAAAACAAACATAATCCAAGAAGAGCTGGTATTCAGGAGCAAGCATGAAAAGGCAGAACCTAAACATGCCTCTGATCCAAATTGCCCTAAATATGTTAATAGGCCAAAAAAAGAATTCCAGATTTGAAAGTTTTTGTTTTCTAAAGCACCCAAATATTGGTGATCAACTTCTGCTGTTACAGGTTATTTATGTAAGAGGAATATGATAGGGTTGGTACATGCTGGTATTTTTGCTCCTTAAATAAATTCTTAAAGTGCATGGAAGGAAAATTAGCAAATACCCTCAATCTCATCCTTTAGCCTCCAAGTTCCTTTCTAATGCTTCAGAAGTTCACAGTCGCTTTGAAATGCCTTGAAGAAGATAACATCACAGTATCTCTGCATACTGGGAGGCAAATATCAGATTACTATTTAGATACTCATTGTTAGGCTACAGTGTCCAATTTGAGGGCTACTCTTTAATTAATTGCTTCAAGCATTCCTGTGGGCTTTGGCCCAGTCCTCAATGTGTTTCTGTCACTTTGTAATAAACTGCATTTCTTAGACAAGTCTAATTTGTTCGCAGTTTCTATGTCAGAAGACTAATAGCTTTTGAAAGCTACTGTATTTCAGGTACTGTTTGTTTCATTTGCTTTCCAAATGTGTCATATAACATCACAACTCTGTGGATTAAGTATTAGTGCTGTCACAATTTTATAGGGTATAAAAGTCTCAAAGAGGTCAACCTTCTTTACCAAGATCATGGAGCTAAGAAGGTGGGGAGCCCGAGTACCCAAGTGAGAAACTTGACTTCAAGATCAAGGTCTGAGGACCATAGGACACGACTTCCGGGTCCCAGTCAAGGCAGTGGAGTTTATCAGCCTTAACTCTGCGACTTGCCAATAAAATAAGACTTTTCTTTGGGGGCTCAGGAGACACTAGGGACAAATATCACAGCACCAGAAATCAATACTTAAGATATATATAAGATCAATAGGATGTATACAAAATCAACATTGGAGATACATATCATTAATTTTCAATATCTCAATGCAATCATGATCCTCACTGAAGACATTTGGTTCTTTATGTTCAGTATTTATCATATCCCTTCCTGCCTCTGATCCTTCGTGTCACCTTTACACTTAAAAATTATTTCAGTGACCAAGATAATATATCTTTTTTGCTCTTTCAAGTGGCCATTATTCTGTCATTCTTTAGAAGTAGGTTTGTTCTTCTTAAAGTTAACCCTATCGAATTCCCTAATGATCATTGCCCATTGATACTCTATAAAGCGAGAGTATCACTGGTCTAAAATTACAAACTGGCATAAAACGATTTTGCAGATATTGAAGAGAAGGAAAAATCCCCAAGTAATTTATTTCATCATTCCTTATTAATGTAATGTTATTAAAGAACGTGTTTTTTTTTTCCAGTAGAAAAAACTTAAATGGGAATCTTGCATGTTACAATTTTCCCTTTAAGCAACACTCTTATCTTTCTTCCAAAAGTGGTAGAAGTTGGGGGATAATTTGTCTGTTACAAAATAGAATACTTGGAATTTCTCATTGATTTACGGCTCCCTAAGCTAACCAGGTAGCAGCCGCTTATCTCAGATGTGCAGAGCATGAAAATCTACTGTTCCTTTGCATATTTAATTTAAACAATCAGAAAATGTGATGTATCTACAGGATTCTTATTACTTGGCCCAGATGTCTTTTAGAATGCATCATAAATGTTACATAAAGTGTCATCCTTATGCATAGAAAATATTTAAATTTGGAAACCTTAAGAAGGAAATGGGGGCTTACTTATTAAAGCGTAGTAAATTGAAAAATTACTTATTTTTAGATTCAGTCTCATGTAATGTTTTATTCACCTTCAAATAAGACTACTTTGTCCAGCTTTTTCTGAGGACATCATGCATCAAAGTGGTTCTTCCGCCAACAGTAAAGACAGCACTTAGTCGACAATTTGCAGGTGCCATGAGGGCTTCCAGAAGCCAGATCTGTCTTTTGCAACCCTTTGGCAAGGACATTTCAGTATTTTCCGTTTCAGTGGCAAGCCACCTCTTCTGGGGTTAATACCCATTGGTGTCATTTTACAATGACAGCCACCCTGTTACGTTGCCGAGAATTACTTTTTAATTTTTTCTCTAGTTTATACCATACTCTTAAGTCAGAAAATATGCAAGGCAGCTATTCCTATTTGATTTGCATTTTTAGAGGCTAGAAGAAATTTTACAAACCATGATAAAAATGATGTATGTTGTAACCTATTTTAAGCAGTAAGGGACAGAGTTGGTTTATTTTATAACCATTTGGTATATCAGAACAGAATTGTCCACCATGCCTAGAATAACCACCTACCCACAAAAATTCTATTCAGTGGATGCTTATCTATCCTTCAAGGCCAACTCAAGTGTTCCCTCCATGAAGTCTTAACTATTGTAAATTCCTGGAGCATAATGCCAATGTCACTCAGAGACCATTTTCTTTAGTCACCCTGCTCTGGGGAGTTCTTGGTACTTGTCTTGAAGCAGGGTGGGATAGTGAAAGAAGTACTGGTATAGTTATCAGGCTATCAGAATTCTAGTTTCAGCCATGTCACAAACTACCTGGGTGAATTTTTCCAAGTGTCATAACGTCTGTGGGGGCCTATAAAAATGCAACATGACTAATTAGGAAATGTTGAGTCTTAATCCAAAGTGAGATCTTTCTGGTTCTACAACCCTGCTTTCCTATTAGACTATGCCAACCTCAAATACTGGAAGAGTTTTAATGAGAATTATTCTATGATATTTCAGGAATAGAACTAAAACCAGTGAGTAGAATCTGTTTAATAAGATAACATGTACTTTGAGTTTCCGAGAAGAGGATATAATATGCACCATGTGTCTCAAATGTGTTTGACCAATGAGACTGCTCTTTCTTAGAGTCTATTTCTGAGATACGCTTTTGGAAATGCTGGCATTGCGTTTCCAAGGCACAGACCTCAAAATGTAAGTGGGTTAAATGCTTACAGAAAGACAAAATGCATTATCAATCTCTGCACCAACTGGTTTCCTCAATTCTGTTTTGAACTCGCAAAGTCTGATGGTCTACAGTCGTATGAGCCTAGCCACTGGCTGAGAAGCACCCCCACAATTGTGCCCACATTAGGAAGATGTGTAAAGATCGGGAGAAGTAACAGGACTGCAGGGCAGGGCACGGGTTCCCTTGGAGGACACAAACACGCAAGTTCCCAATGCAAAGGTTAGCTTCTTGGAGTTTAAACAGTCCTAACTAGCCCCCTTCCTTAACCCAATCTCAGATATGCTTTAACTACTCCTTGCATTAGTTTTCTTTTGCTACATCACCAATTAGCAGCACAAAACAACATCACAGATCTTGTAGGTCAGAAGTCCAGGCATGACTCCAACTGGGCTTTCTGATCAGGATCTTGGAAAGCTGAAATCAAGGTATTGGCAGGCCACGTTTCCATCTGAAACTCAGAGTCATTTTCCATGTTTATCCAGGTTATTGGCACCATTTGGTTCCTTACAGCTATAGGATTGAAGTCCTCATTTTCCTGCCGGCTGTTGGCCAGGGGTCACTCCCAGCCCCTAGCTGCCACCCACAGTCCCCAGACATACGGCCCCCGTTAGAGTAGTTTACAGCATGGTGTTTTCTGTCTTCCAGGCCAGCAGGAAAGATGCCTCAGACAAGAGCCATCTCTTCTCTGGCTTTACAGCCACCTGATTTCATCAGGCACACCCAGCAAAATTTCTCTTAATTCAGAGTCAACCGGTTAGGGAACTTAACTACATCAGTAGAATCCCTTTTGTCTTAGAATCCTGGGAGTGATTCGGTCACATATTTTTCAGTCCTTTAAAGTTCTGTTAGTCCACATAAACATACTAGCAACCAGTGCAATCTGGCTCATTTCGGTGTGATTTCATGTTGGAGATGACGGTCAAGTTGCCGTGATGCACCGAGATAGCAGGTCTTCACTGCACAGCTCTAAGTCAGAAGCCTGCTGGGTGCTTAGGAACCTTCTAGGCTCCGCACTGCCAGGCTGGTCTAGGTGTTATCTCTGACTCATGGTGGGCTCTGTTTTACCAAAGTGACTTAATCCTGAAACAAGACCAAAATATTTACTATAAAAGCCCACTGTAGGGCTGGGGGAAAAGCGAACTTCAGGATAGGACATACAATCCTACTCTTGTAGATTTCTTGACAAGGCGCTTTCCAGCCTTCTCCTCTGATCAGCCCCTGCATCCCAGGTCAGTTATGACTGTCCTCAGAGGGTCATTCCTTACTCTGAACTGAAAATCTGTCATTTGGTAGCTTCTTCCTACTGATTCTAGATCTGTCCCTGAAAGCCAAAAAAAACTAAATTTTGCTGTCACCTGACAGATCTTTGGATGTCGGAAGCTGGTGATTATGACTCCCGTGAGTGGAACATGCTGTTGTAAATCTCCAGTACACGATTTATTAGGCTACTAGACACGGTCTCTACTATCTTAGAAGAAAGGGGGAACTTATCAATATATTTTATAGAGTCCAACACAACAGGCAAACATTTTTGTGCATGTGTGTTAGCACGGATTTTCTTTAAAAAAAAAAAGTGTTGATCGATAATGCTTTCAGTTGGATCCCATCATGCTTTCCTTATTGCGTTTACAGAGTGAAAGAGAAACCATCACTTTCATCGCACAAGAGGACAGCACTTTCCCTGCACAGACTGGCCCCAAAGCCTTCAAAATCCCCTACTCCATCAGACAGCGGATTTGTGCTACATTTGATACCCCCAATGCCAAAGGCAAGGACTGGCAGATGTTAGCACAGAAAAACAGCATCAACAGGTAAGCAAGTGGGGGCAATTTCAAAAGAAAGACGATTTTACTAAGAGGACTTTGGAAAGGAAAGTGGGCTAAGTGTAACCATGTGGTTTCTAGGCCCTGGTGTCTGTATGAGTTGTTCCGGCTACATGTCACATGTGGTCCCACTAAGTGAAGAAAGAACTAGAATGTGATGGTGTGTGTGGCATTTCCTACCACCCCACTTTGCTTTTGGGGACATTATAGAAAAGCCTTACTTTGGTTCTGATACCATCTCCAGTTTGCTTAATTGAGTCACCCACATGGGGGCTGAGACTGTGTCATCCTGGTGCTGGGGAGTGACTAGAGCATTGTCTCAAGCCAGTGACGCAAAAACAAAGAAGCAACTTCTCAGGCCTCCTCCCTACTGTCCGGTAACCTTAAAGCGTTATTTAACCCTTAATGAGGACATGCTCCACCTGCAAAACCGGGTGCCTGAATACAAAAAAAAAAAAAGAAAAAAAGAGAAAGAAAGTAGGAGGATGGTAACCCAAGTCCAGAGGGCATGAAATAACCAAGTTCACTTGGGCACCATGAATAGGATGCTGCAAAACACGCTACTCAGCACTGCACTGACCTTGCCTTTGAGAGTAGAATAGAGATATTGACAAAGGGCTTAAGACTCTGATGAGGAGGCAGGGGTGGTGTCCTCTGGAGCAACACTGCGGGGACAGGCAGGTTCTGGCTCAGCTTGGGGACATCAAAGGGAGAAGGGCTTTGACAAATGAAATCTCCAATCTCCAGTCTCTCTAACTGCCACCCCCCACCCTCCAACACCCCAAAATGAATAGAAAAGAGAACACGTTTTGCCAGAACCATTGTGTTTCCCTTTCCTTTGGTGCCATTTTGTTTTTCTCTTTTGAGGCAAAGCCTTATTTTCTTCCTGTGTGGCTTGCTCTGTCATTTCCAATTCTTTGTGCTTTGTTTTCACAGACATCCTACCTGACTCTTTCTTCCCAGAAAGGGAGGGTAGGTGTCTGTCAAGACAGGAGGGAGCGCGGCGCCCGGTTTCAAAGGGGCTCCGGAATCCGAGAGTGGGCTCCAAGAGGAGCATCAAGACAGGAGACGCTGCCGCGAGTGAGGACTGAATTCACAGAGACAGGCAGGCCCGGAAAGAACAGATCGAAAGACATAGATGGAAAATGAAAGAATACCAAAATGTATGCGTGTGCAGGGGAAAAAAAAAATTAGGATGACTATTTCCCAGCAACTTTGACAAAAGATAAGATGACTTGTGTGTCACCAGTGAACACCACGACTGTGTCAGGCTCACTCTCTGATCAACATGGGGACAAAAATGATAAAACTAAGCCAGAAAACAAATTTGTTTAAAGAAAAGAGCATTGAGCAGGGACTTGGAAGATCTATGCAGCAGCCTTGGTTCTGCTACAGATACCCGTCTACTAAGTGAATTACTTCCCCTCCCTGCGTTTCTTTTTCTAGAAAGCAATTCACAGATTCTGAACTATGTTAATTCTCTAATTAATTCTGGCTACAAACGTTTATGATTTTTGAGGCACCATTTAGAAAAAATTAATTGCCACGAAATACCCATGTCCCCATGGATGCTGTCGTTAGTTTGCAGAAGGAGCATGTGCGTGTTCCTGCCGTGTTTCCTGTCGTGCTCCAGTTAGAGTGCATACGAGAGAGCTACACTGAGTGCCTCCAACATCTTCGGTTTCTGACCTTGCACAGCAGGGAAAATGCAGTTCAAACTGGGAGACTAAGTTTAACAATCTTTTGTGTCTGGGCACCAATGAACACTCCGTGGCTCTGGTGCAGCACAAGGCACCATCCGGTGTCTGGGGTCATAAAACTCGGGGTGTGCGTATTGGTTTGCTTGTTTTTGCTTTTCCCTAAGACCCCCCATTCTCCAGGAAGGTCTACATTTTGGGGACATAAGCAATTCCTATAACCTATTTTATGGGAAGTTTCTAACACAGCACCCAGGGTATGTGGATTCTCAATAAATGTTAGTTGTTCCTCGTGACATTTTCACGATAAATAGCAAATGAGAACAGCAGGAATTCATGTCATCTCCTTCTGTCTTTAAATCTTGTGCAGTTAACATATTCAGTTTCAGTGACTGGCATTTCCTACCTTCCTCTGGATTCTCTAGCTTTATTCTCCTAAGAGTAGAAAATGGTTTAAACTAGGGGCCAGCAAATTTTGTTTCTGTAAAGGGCCAGGTAAGTAAAGAGTTTAGGCCACGTGGGGTCTGTTGCAACTACTCAGCAGCCATTCACCTCTGATGCTGTCGCAGAGAAACAGCCAGAGAAAAATACTCAGACAAGGGGGCCTGGCTGTGTTCCCGCAAACTTGACTTGCAAAAACGGACAACAACTCGTATTTGACCTGCAGTCCAAAGTGTGCTGACTCCTGATTTAAATGTGCCTGCCCTCATTTAGTAAAACACCATAGGGTCTCGTTTCTTCCATCAGGATATCTGGAGCTGAGGCTTCTCATCCAGCTATGTCCAGGCCTCTTCTGAGCAGGGACAGCACAGGGTCCTCCTCTTCAGGCTGCTGTGGTGACAGCAGAGAGGGAGGAAGACTGCTCAAAACCACCTTGCACTCTTGTCAGCTCATTCTCATTGTCATTTACCATAAATAGTCAAGTTCCTTTTATGGACTGCCTCAAAGATAAAGATTTTCAGACATAATCCATCACAACTTCCTATTGTGTAATACCAAATTGCTGTTTCTATACTGTCTTAGGGTTCCAAATAATATAGCATAGAACTAATAATGTATATTAAAACACAGACATCTACAGTTATCTATATGTCCATAGTATTGGGTAAGAAAGGCGTTACATAGCTTGGGATTTCATCAGCTCTGGGATCACAACAGAAAGGTGACCACAAAGTACATAGTCAGTCGTTCTATTCAGAGAATTCACCTACCTAGATCTTGTGACAACACTTTTGCCTGACTCCTCTCCTTTGGATTTCCAAAAGCGTTAAAAAGCTAATAAAGCAACAGCTCTCAAATCATGAAGTTTTCAAAGGGTGTGGAGAAAAACATTTGCTTTTATTTTATTGCCAATGAAAATGTTTCTCACTTTCCTTTTGGTAAATGCAAATGTCCCTGATCATGATCTGCCAATCAAGTTTCTACTTAGACCTGAATAGGAAGGAGAAGACAGGGAGTATCAAGCTAAAGGCTTAGCAGTCGTGAGGATGTGAGAAATGTCAGGGGTGTGTGCTGAGAGGCTGGCAGCACAGGTGGCTTTGCAACTGGCCTGGCATATGGATCAGGCTACATAAGCTCCACCGCCCGGCAAAGAGCGCCATAGATAACAGTTGCAATTACAGACTCTGTGAGCAAACTTTGACTATTACTCAGAGTCCACACTCCCTGCATTTCAAAGCTGAGATTGCACGTTTATCCTGTAAATTCAGCTTCAATGACTCTCCCCTTCGACGCTCTTTGCCATGTGTGATTGGTAGGTAGGGAGAGCTGAGAAATAAGACGTTGATCACGTAGAGGTAGGTGGTGGGGGGCATCTCAGAGGACCTAGCAGACGAAATATTGGAAACTAACTGCTTCAGGTGGAAGTATTCCTCCACATCTAAACTTCCATAGCACCTTACATTTTTAAGATACTTTTTATTTTTTTTATTTACAGTTAATTCCATACCAAGATAGGGCCATCTATCTACTTAGGGGAAATTCAGTAAATATGTATTGCATGAATGATATGTACTCTTTCATAGGATTCTATTCTTGATCCTCAAAACTTGCTTCCTGATAAACAGCATTGATATGAACAACCATCAAGGGATTTTGAAAGTTAGTCTTAAAATAGGCTACCTGGCTGATGTTATAAAGGATTCCCGTCTTTGCCCCCAGGTATTAGGCAGTACCTGAGGTTCCACTGTTAGAGCATTCTTCCGTAAGGCCTCATGATTGTCATATTCCAGAAACCCTTGTAACAACACAGCCAGCTTGACCAGGTTGCCATGGGAACAGTTGCCTGAGCCATGGCCGATGAGTAGAGGGGAAGCAGCCAAAATGGAAGAAAGGATTCCAAAATGCAAAGGAGCAGATAAATGACATCTTATTCACAGTTTTTCCCAAGGCCCTCCCTAATCATATACTTGTTTAAAAATTTGTGAGCACTGCCAAGAAACCTATTTTTTTTAAAAATTTCAAAATACTAAGGGAACCTATTTCTTATTGGTTGGCTAGATAAAACACTTCACCTATTTCAGGGGTGAGGGCTAATGGGTGATAGTGTAAAAACTGTGAACAAATGAAATTCCTCAAACCTCCCAGCCGCTAAGCAGGGCTATAATAACTGCTTAGGTGCAAAACGATGTATTCTCGTGTTGAGGTGCCATCTTCTCATTTCCTCTGTCCATCCTCTTAGTTGAGTGCAGAGGAACAGTGAAGTGGCCGTAGAGCACTGGGGAAGGATAGAGGGAGGTCCGCAAGGCAGCTTATCAATCTGTCACTGAATAACTATTGGGAATTCACTGGAGGTGGAACAGCCAACATTCTTTGGGGTGAAGGAAGAAGGGAGAGAAAGACAGGGAAGAAGAAGAATGCAGAATGCTAAAATGCACACAGAATGACTGCTTCACAGAGAAGGAACACACAGTGACCACTGACATTCCTGTGTTGTGAATCTGCTATGATTTCCCCAAACTAAGCTTTCTTGGTTCTGCAGGCCAGAGGCTAGAAAACACATCCTAACTTTTAAATAATAAAAATGGGTAGGAGGCTGCCACTTCCAAAAAAGCAATCTCTGTGACTCTTTTAAAGAGAATTAATGCACAGGACGATAGCATTACATAGGTCCTTGTAGGCAAGATACGATACGATACGATGAAGCTCAAAATCAGATTTTCTGGTTCTGGCCCGGTGGAATTATGCAGGGTCTGAAATTTTAAAATCCCTTACAGTGAAGCCAGAGGG
Source organism: Lemur catta (assembly GCF_020740605.2). Lineage (NCBI taxonomy): Eukaryota > Metazoa > Chordata > Mammalia > Primates > Lemuridae > Lemur > Lemur catta. The sequence goes on along the minus strand of NC_059149.1, from coordinate 10,783,953 downwards.
ACCCAACGCAGCAAAATGGTGGGTGTTTGGGCTTCATTTTGCCAAAGTCAATGACTCATGAAACTGCTTGCTAATAGGAAGCTGAAAACAGCCCTGGGACACGCTTAGCCGTGAACAAGCTGTATTTGGTTTGTAAGTGGCAGGTGTCCATCCTAAAGGCAATATGGAAGAGCATTATACTCCCGCTATAAGCTCCAGGGGATGGTGTCGAACGGTATTGCCTTTCTTCTAGGCAGTGGGTGAGTGCGTGCTGCTCTTTGAAGGAATAGGTTTCCCTCCTTTAAGCTAATATAGTTTTCAGAAAAGGTGGAGACACCACAGCCCCTGTAGGGCCTAAAGAACCCCCTTCATGGCCGGGCGCGGTGGCTCACGCCTGTAATCCCAGCACTCTGGGAGGCCGAGGCGGGAGGATCCTTTGAGCTCAGGAGTTCGAGACCAGCCTGAGCAAGAGCGAGACCCCGTCTCTACTAAAAAAATAAAAATAGAAAGAAATATGGACAGCTAAAAATCTATATAGAAAAAATTAGCCGGGCATGGTGGCGCATGCCTGTAGTCCCAGCTACTCGGGAGGCTGAGGCAGGAGGATCGCTTGAGCCCAGGAGTTTGAGGTTGCTGTGAGCTAAGCTGAGGCCATGGCACTCTAGCCTGGGCAGCAGAGTGAGACTCTGTTTCCAAAAAAAAAAAAAAAAAAGAACCCCCTTCACAAGTGCTGTTTCAAGCAGCACCGGAAAAGCTGACAGGGTCAGTATGTCTGAATAAGGATGTTTTCATCATTTGAGAAAGTAAAATTCTAGTAACGATTTTATCTAATTTATTAGAGTGTCCTTTACGTAAATAACTATTTCCTCGGAATTATTTGTGAGGTTTTATCGTCTTTTCATTTCCCAAACTGAGAAATTGTCATAGGCTCATCCTGGCAGGAATGAAACTGGGGACATCGAAAACAGGAACAACTGGCTTTGCTCTCATTTGGCAACTCACAGCCGGTCTCCCAGCCTTCGGGGCTTTAAATATGTTTTCCAAAGAAGAAAGAATCCTTGCTATTCCCTTTCAAGAATGAGATGATGGAATAGGCAAAAGGATCACTAGAAGGAAAATTTTATGCCAAATTGATTGGCCTAAAAGAATTGATGCCCCACTCTTAGGGCGAGACAGACTGGAACTCAGCATGTTTCCAATTCCTTGTGTCCTTTTTTTTTGGGGGGGGGGGTTCTGCCTGCCAGCTTCCTTTCACTGGAAAATACTGGGGGGATGGGAGTTATATTATCACATTCATCTTTTGCTTATTCTTTAGAAAATTAAACACTGACTTGCCTTATCCTGGAGGCTGCTTTGGTATTTGTTGACTGTCCTGTGAGGTTGAAGTTTGGGGGTAAAAGCTGGATGGATGGATGGGCCACATGCTTCTGGTGTGTCCAATTACCACTGTTGAGGACAAATGGCTTTTCTCTTCTATTTGCATTTAAAGAATTCTATGGAGGGCTGTTTTTGGTCACATGGGAGGCTTTCATCAAACAGGACAATTAGCATGATGGCAGAGATATTAATATTTTTTCATTATGACTATGTTTCGATTCCCTATTTGGCACTATGCAGTGGGACCATGCACTGTTCTTGTAACCATGTGTCCCAATTTATTATAGCAACTTAGTTTTCACTTTCAAAACTGATGAGCTACTCAGGAGGTCTTTTTAAAATACGCTTTTTAGCGGCTATAAAAAATGAAGTTGACTTTGCCGTAAATGGCAACTGTTTCTAGACTATAAACAAACAAGTTGCCCTCATGGACAGGTGCAGTTTGAAAGTGTTGAGTCTCAGCCCAGATTCGGAATGAAATTTTCGTGTATGCCTGGAACGAATGGAGTGTCTTCCTCCGCTAAGGATGTCAGGCTGCAGCTCAAAGTGAGGTCCCCTGATATATTTTAGTATGAAATTCATTCTCACAAGTAGGCACGGAAATAGCTTACAGCTTTCAAACAGGTAGATCGTCCCCCTGGTGCCCTGTGGTTCTGAGTGACTGAAATGAAAGCTTTGTTATCTGGAATTTAGAATGAAAGGGAGTCCCTGAAAGGCCACACGCACTCTGACAGACTAAACACCGAGCTAGGCAGACTCCGGCTATAAATGCAAGGTGCCCTTGGTAGCTCTCCACGCCCCTCCCCAGGGCTAGGACGGGCCTCAGCCCTGCGCCTTCCTCTCCATTACTGTTATCTCATCTCTTTGTTAACTGATGTAGGATTTAGATGCACTAGTCCCAGAGACATTTGCATTTGAATTCTGCAAGAATTCCAGACGGCCTGAGAGCTTTCACAGTACTAAAGAAAGGCCGGTATCTCTAGCTGCATTTCCTTTTCATAAAATTAGCACTAGGTGGCAATGATTTATAAAGACCCTATAAAGGCAGAATTCTGTCATCGCCCCTCAATCCTCTTCCCTCTTTGCACCCCAAAAAGAAAAGAGAAGGCACAATAAACTATTTCCAAAAATCCTCACCTCTAACCTAAATTCCATTGTTAGTTTAACAAGGTTATTAGTTTGAAGATATATTTTGAAATTAAGATTCTATATGAAAATTCAGTGTCTGATCCACATACATCATTATAAATTGGCCTGTGTCTAAATAGTAAAATTGGTAAAGTAGATTCATGTTTCCTATTCTGCCCTGGCTCCCACATAAAGCATGGGAATTTAATTGGGGCCAGGGGATGAGGATACAGAAGTCTCTGAAAGATGAAATTAATCATGGTAATAAAATAAACTCCCAGGAACTCAGGTGTATAGAAAGCATTTAGGCTCAACAAAACAAAATTAAATGTAATAAACCATTAGCACTCAATGAACTTAAATGGATAAACGTATTCAACTGTCTTAGCATACGCTTGCATCTGCTTATCTGTATTTTGCAGTTTATCTGTACTCTGGTTTCCAAAGGAAACGATAAAGTCATTGGGTCCATAGAACTCAGGGCAAATGAACTGAACTGAACACGTAGAATGATTCTAAAGTAAATTCCTAAAATTTAGAGATTAGACCATTTTATCTGCACACTATATCACATCTTTATCATACCACAAAAAGTAAATCTTAGTTTTCAAAATTAACCTCAGTTGATCAGAATTTGAAAACGACAAAAAGTTTCCCTGAAGTTCAGTGCATAGAAAAGTAACAATTTGAAGCATCTAAGATGAGCATAATAAACATTTGTTTTTTTAAAAATTTCTCAAAGAGTCAGAAAAAAAGTGGTTTCATTTTCAGGCATCTACCTGAATATTTACGATTACTGTTTTTGTTGATACTCTGGTTTTATTTCCCAAAAAAATTAAAGACACTGAGGAAATTGCTTAAAATCAGCTATTGCCATGAATTCTGTTTTGTAATACTGTGTTAACAATGTTCCCTGAATTATATGTGCATTTTCCTGCCGGTGCCCAAATGCACCAGTATTATTATGAAAAGAAATGGGTCACACTGATTGGAATCAGAATAATTTCACAAGGGTGGTACAGAGATGACCAAATGGACATACGGCACACTAATTTTCAAAAAAAATCACAATGCATTTGCACACATGTAAGCAGTAAAATAATTCCACTATCTTTAGGGAACAGCCTATTGCATTAGGATTTTAGGGATTTTTATATATTATTCTGTTACAGACAGGTAAATGTAGTTGAATTGTGTCTCTATTAATCCCAAAGCCGATTGTATTATTTTTAATAAGGCTGATAGGCTTCCCCTATGTGTGTACTAAAATGAAGTGGAATTTGAGATTTGTTTATGTTCTGCTGAATGTGCTTATGCACATTCAAAGAAATAAATCTCAAACTTGCTTTGGGGAGCACATTTCACTTGCTGCAATGTGTTCTGAGACCTGTGCCAAGTGAGAGTTATATTTCTGCCTCTCTTGATCATCGAGCTTCCTTTAGCCCTGGGTGCCCATTCCACAAATCACGACATTTGCAGGAATTTTCAGAACCACGTGGCTAGCAGGAATCATTCTCCAGCCCTCCTCTTCCTCTAGGCAGGTGTACTCACAAATATTTTTAATATTGTGCTGGGACAATGATTCATCAGAACTTCCAAAACCTATTGTTTCTGCCTCTCAAGAAGTTTTATTAGTGCATTTTTAGGCCTAGGTCTTCCTGTCGTGCCTATGATCCCAAACATTTACATAGGATAAAACTCTCAGAGTCCTTGAGGCAGGATGTACAGCTTGGGATTCAGCAGTTTGGGCCATCCAGGTGCTTATTTTCAAATGTAACACAGAGTAGGAACTCCAGCCTAATCTTCTTTTAAATGGCTATTAGCTATGGAAATCTAGTTCGGATCATAACACAGCATAAGACAGGGCTGGAACACAATGGCCTGTAGATTGGCCACATCTGGCCCACCACCTATTTTTTCTGTAGCCCCCAAAAGTTACGGATGGTTTTTGCATTTTTAAATGGTCAGAAAAAAAGTCAAAAGAAGAAAGTGCGACACGTGAAAAATGTATGACAGTCAAGCATCTGTGTGCTACGTAAAGTTTTACTGGAACACAGCCATGCTCATTCACTTACCTGCTGTCCATGGCTGCTTTTGCACCACCGTGGCAGAGCGGAGTAGCAGCAGCAACAGAGACCGTATGTGGCCCCCAAAGCCAAAAGCATTTACTATCTGGCCCTTTACAGAAAAAGTGTCAACCCCTGATATAGAATAGAGGGTCTAACTTTCAGGCTAATAGGGTCCCCAGGATTCCAGTCATTCCCACAAGGCGTAAGTCCATTGTCGTTCAATAGCAAATACAAACTATAAATCCTCATAAAATTAGGAGAAAGCTAGTGCTGCTAACATTTTTGTGGTGGTTGTTTTTGAAACGATGATGGAGACCATAAAGAATTATTTACCCAGGCTAGACACAAAAGAGTGTCCATGTCATCATTCTCATAATGGTATGAAAAGACATCGTCACACGGGCCACCCAGCGTCCACTCAGGCCCTGTCTCTTGGTCTGACTCTGTTGCAGCTATTCCTTCAGTATGTTCTGCCAGAATGCCAGGTGGGGGGGGTTGGAGGGGGGAGATACAGCAACTTTCCCCCCAAACATCTCCACAATATTCACAACGAAGTTCTGTAACAAGAAGAACTAAGATCCCTTCCTCTACTCAACCAAGATTTGCTTTGTTATCTGTTAGTGTAGAAATGAATAACTATTAAAAAAAAAAAAAGGGAGGAAGGAAAGAAAAAAGAATTTAGAATGGTTTTAAGCTGGCCTTGTCCCTTTCTCAATTAAAGATTCCTACATAGTGGGAAGTCTGTGTAGGACCCCGATATTTATGCTATTTAGCAACCAACTGGCTATGAGCACTCTCTTAAGGTCTTTGAGCAAAACAGGACTTTATTCACTCAGAATTGCAATGCATGTAGGTAGTGCTTGTAAATGATAATGTGCCCTTAGCCTGTCTTCTCCGCTGAGAGCCCTGTGATTCCACTTTGTGTGCTTATATGCGGGGTGCAGTGATGGAAATTAATACCGTCCTCAAACAGACAATACTTGGTTGACCCTGGAAAATCTTTTCAACTCATCAGAATTTTACCAGAGATGACATTTCTATCCTTACTATAAATGTCCCTATGAAAACAGTGACCTTTAATCCTTTGTGTGTTGTCTTAGTCTTCATCATAGCAAAGTTATTGACCAAAAAGGTTAGCATTTTTCACGGAAGATACCGTAGCATCTGAAAACGGCTTGTAGGAACCAGGCACTTGGCTGATGGATGTTGAATGAGCACCTGTCCTAGTATTATGATAAGTGCTGTAGAGATTTAGAAAGTTATTAGATATGATCCTTGTCTTTCAGGTATTTGTGGTCAAATTGGGAAGGCAGAGCTCACATACACATAAGAAATAACAGAAGCATTTTATTCACATGGAAGTTTAAGCATACGCGTAAAAAGAGGTCAGAGAAGACATAAATCATTTTGAGGAAAAAGGAGATGAGAACTGAGGCATGCATCATAGGAATGTGTGATCTTGATAAACGGGGTTAAGGGAAGAATTGGACGTTTCAAGTGAACAGAATAAATTAAATGAAAGCAAGAAGCAAAGTATTACCTAAGTCAGGGTCGATGGCTCAAAGAACAAAGGAAGACTGGGTGGGGGAAAAAATATATATATAATCTCTATAGCTAGGTTCGGGCCTGACCAAGGAAGGCATTGAGAACAACTAGAAACCAGGCACAGTGACTCACACCTATAATCCTAGCACTTTGGGAGGCCAAGGCAGGAGGGCTGCTTGAGGCCAGGAGTTCGAGACAAGCCTGAGCAAGAGAGAGACCTCCTCTCTACAAAAATTAGAAAAATCAGCTGAGCATGGTAGTGCACACCTGTAGTCCCAGCTACTCCAAAGGTTGAGGCTGGAGGATCACTTGAGCCCAGGAGTTTGAGGTTGCTGTGAGCTAGGATGATGCCACTGCACTCTAGTCCAGGAGACAGACTCTGTCTTCCAAAAAAAAAAAAAGAAAAGAAAACAACTAATGTAGGTATCTTATGATTGAGTTGAGGAAATAGAACACAGGCTGTGAGTTTGGAGGAGCTCTAAGGGTTTTGCTGTGATTCAGGGCATATAGTAATAGAACAGAAATAAGTTAGTATAAGTAGTAAAAATAGGAAGGGTGAAGCTATGTCATGAGTATGTCAAAAAGGAAGAAACAACATAAAAGCATGGATCAAAAACAGATGTCCTAGTGTGAGAGACTAGAAAGACAGTTGTAAATACTGGGGTGCTCATTCTAGCTCGCAGGGGGCACTTTGGGGGCCTGGGGATGATACCAGTTTCTGCTGCATCGAGTCTGAGCAGGTGCAAGGAGATCTAACTGGGGCAACTCCAAGGTCACGCAGAGACCCATAGCTAGCCCACGTGACCCATAACTAGCCCACGGGAACCTGTCAGACTAGAGGTGCAGACGTAGACACCCTCCCCCTGGAGTTGATAACTACTCCATGTGGTACCTGAGCCCACCGAGGAAGGAAAGAAGAACAAGAAATCAAAGATAAAACCTTGAAAGCCCTTACATTTACCAAGGGAGAAGAGGGGGTCGGATATTTTGGAAAACAAAAGAATGAATAACATCATCGCACAAACTAACCAGATAGAGTATTTCGAGGGGAAGATCAAGAGGGAAACACACACACACACACACACACACACACACACACACCATGTAAAGAGCCCGGGAAGGTGAGCACTACGATGGGGACAAGAAGGTCATTGGCAACATTCCAAAATACGGTTTCAGTTGAGTGCTGGGATGCAAACTAGACCACCCCAGAGCTACCTTAGTGTCGTTGCCTTTTACCCCTATTGTAATAATATCTATTAAATTTCATTTTAAATTCCCCTACTGTGATCTTCATTTATTCCTTCGTTTTCATGTTTGTTTTGTTCTTCTTTTTGTCCAACGCTCCCCAGGAATTTATCTTACTTTGCTACACAGAGCAGCCCGTCCGCTGTCATTTTGAACCTGTGGGAAGCTCGTCATCAGCACGATGGTGACCTGGACTCCCTGGCCTGTGCCCTGGAAGAGATTGGGAGGACACACACGAAACTCGCAAACATTGCGGAATCCCAGCTGGACGAAGCCGACTTCAACTACAGCAGGCAAAACGGACTCTAGTCCACCTCCTCCCGGGAGACGGAGTGATGGTCAGCTTTGGGACATTTCTTTAAATGGGAAAGAAAGAGGCAGCTTCCTGCCCAGTGGCATTTGGGGAATTCAGCCTTCATTTAAAATCAGTGAGATTCCCTGGTGGAAGAAACTGAATTTTGTACAAGTAAAACGTGTTCGAAGGGAAGAGTACAAGCTCTCTTAGACAGGAGAGGGCTCTGCTGTCTCCCCGAACCCACGCTCGGGGTGACACTGGTTGCAATCCTCAGATTTGGAGGGGCCAGAATAAAAGTGAGGGCGTAGCCAAAAGTAGCTGTGGCAGAAAATGAGCTACAATAAAGCTGGGAAGGCAGATATCGATCAAGCGCATATTTTAAAACAGGTTTTTAATGATGTGCTCCCCAAAAGCCAGCTGATTCTGGTACCAGATTGTCAGAGTTTTCTACCAACTGGCATCTGGGATATCAGGAATCATTTTAGAAGAGAAACAGGGTTGCTAACCCATTTGTATAATTTCAGCAACGTCAAGGAGGGCATTTATAGAAGGTAGGATCTGAGTACATCACACCAGCACCAATTCCCTGTCTCTCCTAGCCACTGAATGGAGACAAGATGAAGAGGTAAGATAGACCACAAACTAGTTCTTGTAGTGCACCCCACCTTCATTTTCTTCCCCAGAGACAAATCTACCCATATTCTTTCTTCCTCTTCCTTACCCATTGCAGGAGAGAGGTTTCAAGGAACCAGACCTCTCAACATAGAAATGTATTTCTACTAACTTAACAAAGTAGGACCACCTCTATTCCCCCCTAAGCCACTCAAATGGCAGAATGTTATTAGAACACAGCTTGTTGCATGGATTTGGAGACAGGAGAGGTCAGATCAGGTCTAAGGAGATACAGGAAGTGAGATATCACAGGCCTCCAATACGCTGTAATGCTGGGAGGCAGGTGCTGATCTAGTTCTCCAACATAGCTATAAGGGAATGAGGACTTCTGTACTTTTCAATCCAGATTCTTGAAATTGTCTAGCCTTTTGGCACTATGTCATTACAGAATCTCCCAGCAGGGGTATAGGTCATCCTCCTCTGCCTCTTGAGAAATTAGCAGCTAGTCTTTGCTCTAAATGGTATCCAAGTCCATAGACCCGAGGAATGCCTCTGCCACAGGGTCCCAGAAACCACATCCATCGCTCAGGGAGCCTTCAAGCTCCGACTGCTCAGCCTCACCGAGTATGCTTTATAGAACCATCCACATCTGGCTATTGCTTTATGACTCTCTTTCAAATTAGGAGGCAGTACTATTGTGGAGCATCGAAATCCACAGACAATTCGTGACCCTCATCATCTTAATACTTCATCTTTTTTATCCTACTAAATCATTTCTGACAAGATGTCCTGGCAGGCTAAAGATGAACAGATTCACTCCTGCTCATTTTGCGGTGGATGTTTTAATTAGCTGCCACGATCAGGACGACCAAAGTCAAGGACTAGATTAACCACAAGGCAGCTGATCAGCTACTTAGAGGTCAGCTACATCGGAATAAAGTAAAAGTAGTCAGGGAATGAGGGAGGTGGGGAGTATGTGCCAGTGGCGATAGGATCGTTTTTTAAAAACATTTTTATAGACCCTTGTTAAAAAATAATTAAAAGGATTGTTGTGAATCTCCACCCAAGTGAAAAAGACCTAGAGACAGGGTGAATGAATGATACCTTGGATAAGGCATTGAAGAACTCTTGAATGTGTTGGCCATTTTCTCTAATGAGTGTGTGGTATATACAGTCCCCTGTATTAGACAGAAGGCTTTGCTACATGGAATTCAAGAGCATCTCGCTTTTCTCAGGAACCAAAGGCTTATTATACAGAACAAACCAGTCATCTTAGAACTGTCAAGCGTATTTTCAAAGTACCATATCAAGATCAGAAAATCACCCTTCCGCTAGTGTGTTCAACTTGTTTATTCCTTCTAGGTAACAATAGAGGGACAGCGTAAAAATGTCAATCATTTGACATCACTGATATAATTTCTGAAAGAGAAAGAGGTGGAAGTAGATGGTCAGTGACAGTAAACTAGAGGTTGGTTAGCACAGGGCGCTAACGCAGAAGGAATCTGAATTAACTGTTGAGTAATAACTTGTAGAAAACACATTATGGAGTTTACATTAGTATCCATCTTGGAGGATTTTTGAGGATTTTAAACCATCCTAACCGTTTTTCCCCTTTCCTTCTAATTGGCCTTAGAATTGTTTCCCCTATTCTGTGAATCCCACATAGGTCTTTTTCAGATGTTTGATACATTTTTTTTTTTATATTTTAAAACAGACGAAAAATGTAAATGATTTTCCCTAGAATCTTTCTAGATTACATTAAGATGAGATTATTGTCAATCTCTGAATGTCTGGAATTTCCTCCCATGGATTTTGTTTTGTTGTTTTGTTTTTGGCCTGGGTTTTTATAAATGCACTTGAACATCATAGCATGCAGAGCAACAAAGGAAGAAGTTAGCATGATTCATCTCAGATTTCAGCCCAAGATTTGATCAAATCCGTATTTCAGTGCATTTGGTTCACTCTTTATATTTCTCTCTTACTTATTTCTGCTAAGATCCTACATGGGATTTCTATAGAAGTGTATGAAATTCTGTGGCCATTGCATGTCAGAATTGTGCAGTATTTTACAATAGAATTTCAAAGAGAACCCCTGTTTGTGAGATTTACAGACCAAGACGTACGTGTGAGGGGGTAGAATTGCAGATCAGATGAAGACTTAGGTCACACTTGAACTTGTGGTTATTCACTGTAACCTAAATTTCGTTCCTTTGTTCTGTTATAACATATGCCTATCACAATACAAATAACCCTCTTAAAAGAGATTTACTCATCTGTACAAGCACTTAATTTGGAAGTCTTATAGTCCTAGTGCAAAATGAAGCAAAAATTAAAAGTAGCCTTGAGTACTTGCTAAGTAACTTAAAATTTTTATAAAATATCCCACTTAATGCCAGATCTTTGTCTTCAAAGGCATTTAAGTCTAATAGTCATGCTTTAAACATGACTTAAAATTATGCCACCAAAATGCTGCACTTCACAGCTGCACCCGACTGCAGCATCATAAAGTTAATTTACAGTTTTTACAGCATTGCTTGTGCAGTCTTACTGGTTTACATTAAAATCCTTTAAGCCACAAGGAAGCTTGCTCTATGGATTTAAATGCAAACTTCTTTTACCGGTGCAGGAAGTCTCATAAAACTCAGATGTACTCCCACAAAAATTTTATTGGCCTTTTTGTTAAGAGATGAAAAGGAATTCCCTTTAAAAAGGGGAACTTTTCTCTTTTTAAAAAAAAAAAATTATTTTTATCTTCAATTACAGGTGTTGTCCTTTGCCGTGGTGTGTATATTTTCCTTTCAGTTGGCTTTGAGAAGGGATATCAAGTCAAATCACTAAAACAGGGTTCTCTTTGGATTCAAAGTTCCAGATTTCAATGCTTGACAAACATTCTCAACTTCAGGATTGACAAGCAAAGGTAGAATATTCAAATGGTAGAATTGGTTTTAGATAGTATTCTCCACTTGCCAAACTTCTGGCAAATTTACCTGTGAATTTCAAAATGTTACAAAATCTTTGGATATGCTTTTGTTTTCCCTTTTAGCCATTTCCTCTTCGATTTTAGTCCTTCTGCCCTCTGTAAATGTGTTTAATGATTCAGCAATCAGATGTGTTGAAGGTAAAGTTCTCGCAGAGGTTCTTTGTTCCAGCTCTGTATAAGTCACAGGAATCCCCGAGGAGCTGAGACACATTCCTCTCCGGCTCATTGTCATTGTTTCCTCATGAGACATTGCAGAGTTTGAATCCTTAGTAACTCCCATTGACTGGACTAGAGGCCACAGCCACAGCACATGGGGGAGCAAAAATGTCGGCCTACAGAGAGTGACAAAATTTTATTAGCCCTTTGGTGTTAGTTGCCATAGTGCTGTATTTGAAAATCGATGCTTTAGCCAAAAGCCGAATGGCCACCGTTGCCGTAGTTTCCACTGTTTCGTCTGCATAGAATTTTCCTGAACTACGAACAAAAATGTATTTTGTCAAATGTCACAAAAGTGAAAGATGTTACTAATCTTAGATGTGTTGCATATTTTGTGTTTTTACTTTCCAAACTCTTTCGAAAGCTGCAGTTACAAAGCTGTTTGGCTGTATTGAACAGCATGTGGTGTTTTTGCAAAAAGCAATTCTAGGAGAGCCAGTGTCTACCGTGGACTCGTCACATCCCCTACTGCAGGATCATTGACAAAATCGAAATGGCAGCTTGTGTGCTGTCACTTTGCAAAAGGGGATGAAAATCAGACCTGGCCGTTAGTCACTAGTGTGTAGTGCCGTGATCTGAAGTAGGAAATTTAACTCACATAGAATAATTGTGGTTTTTGAAGCAGCTCCTCATTGCTTTTTCCTTTCGCTGTGAAGATCATGGATTCAGAATGTCCTTACGAGGTGAGCCTAAGGCGGTAGCATTTAAACTTCATGTCTTGGAACCCACCCTCCATCCTAACCCAAAGATTAACAAGGCAGTCAGCTTCATGGTTAGGCCTACACTTAACAATTTCCTTCCCCACCCCTAATACTGAGTTCACCAGGGGTATCTTTTTTTCTCAAAAAAGTTACAGCTTTGAATTATAGAATATATCACTAAATTTGGCAATATTGTTCTGTGCATGAATGGAAATAAGTGTCAAAATGCTTTTACAAAAGGCAGGAATGATGACAATGAAAAACGCCCTTTTGCCTCCAATTTCACTAACCCTAAAAAAGTGTTTCACTCATGTCAAGCATTGTTGATACACAAATTCCAAAATTGGCCAAATTATACAATTTTCTTAAAATGTAATATCTATGTTAGGTAGAGATTTAAGTACGGTTCTGGTGCATCATAAAAAGGAGAGATGATGTCCGAAGGGAGTTCATGAGCAAAGTATCATGCCTTATGATCCCATTACCGAAACACATACACGACAATCAGAAATAGATCTAATAATTCTAATATCCCTCCATTAGCCAGCTCTGATGCTGCTGAGAGAGAGATCACCCCGTACCAGGAGGCAGCAATCTAAGCCTCATCAGTGGGTAAGGGAAAATTTGCAATCAGAAACCCTCGCCAGGGTGTATCCTAGATTAGGTAGGTCACTCCATAAGAAGGTGGGAAAACACTCAATGTTCTCCTTTCAAAAACTGGAGTAAAGATGCAGAATTTCCCATTCTTCATACTCACATCTGAATGGCCCATGCACTCCCATTAAGTCTCAGCCTAGAGATATTGCAAACAAAAGCATTTAGAGGAAAACTGGCTTACTTTCCTGACCCAAATGCAAAAAAACATGAGTAGTTCTTTCACCTTTATTTCTGTATGGAAGAATTTTAAAACAGACTTCATTATGTTCTGTTTTGGGGGGAAGGTAGGTGGGGGCATTCTTTCAAGTGATTCATATCTCAAACCCATACCACTCTCAACTTTCATTTGATGTGTTCAAAGCCAAAAAAAGAAAAGAAAAAAAAAAAAAAAAGCAGGGCTGAACACTTAATTTGACATGAAGCTGAAGGAGTGAGCACGCCAGAGAGAGTTTGAAGACAGCATGGCCTTGGCTTCATACCACACTTTTTGTGCCTTGTATTATCAATGTAAATTCTGAATGTTGTACAGTAAATACTTGGCTGGACTTCTTAGAAAAGGTTGCACTGGCTTCTTTTTCAGCACATGTACATATCTATAAATATATATACATATATATTTGGTAATGCCAAACAGCTGTGTTATATTGTATTGAACAAAATGGACGGTTTGGATGTTTTATGTAGAGTTTGCAAAAAAACTGGATGGTGACAGACTTTTCAAGCTAAATGTACAGACGTAAATTACTGCATATCAGTTATTTATGAATAAAGAGTCTTTTATGGACATTTTAGGATACTATGTGAGTGGAACATTGAAATCTCAATGAAGATCTTCCTATACGCCTCTTGCCACATCCGAGCAGCGATTGGAATGCTCTTAAGGGCAATTTCCAAATACCAGCTAACACAGTAAGCCTGATTTCTCACTCTGGCCTCAGGAGGGAGACAGTATTATGGGCTATGGAAACACCAAAGAGGAGATTATCCTCTCACATCCCCACCCCATAATACGCACATACACGTCTATACGCTTTCCTTGGGATGTAGTTTATATACCCTGAGGCCCTCACAGCCACACTGTAACTGAGATACCATTCATCTCATCCCTCAAAATGCTTGGGTGATTTTTACAGACTGTATTGAACATTTCCTGCCTCTCCATAGGAAAATATGAAGAAAATAGGTACAATGTTTTATATTCCAAATACATCTGACTGACTGAATCTGTTGTAGATGGCTTTATAATGCTGAATGCTCCCAAGAATTTAATCATAGCTACTTAAAGAGCTGGTCAGAGCCAGGTGAAACAGTGTGATTGACCCAGAGATCACATCTGACCTATTTAAACTAGTTATTAAGTTATAATCTTTTTAGGCCGGGCACGGTGGCTCACGCCTGTAATCCTAGCCCTCTGGGAGGCCGAGGCGGGTGGATCGCTCAAGGTCAGGAGTTCGAGACCAGCCTGAGTGAGACCTCATCTCTACTAAAAATAGAAATAAAAATTATCTGGACAACTAAAAATATATAGAGAAAAAAAATTAGCCAGGCATGGTGGTGCATGCCTGTAGTCCCAGCTACTCGGGAGGCTGAGGCAGGAGGATCACTTAAGCCCAGGAGTTTGAGGTTGAGGTTGCTGTGAGCTAGGCTGACGCCAGGGCACTCACTCTAGCCTGGGCAACAAAGTGAGACTCTGTCTCAAAAAAAAAAAAAATTATAATCTTTTTAAAGGCCCAAAGTTGATTTAAACCAATAGTTTCCAAAGCTGTTTTTAAAAAACAAATTACTGTTTTTGTAAAAAGATAACTTTTTTTTCAAATTAAATTTGCAAAGCTATGAAGTAAGTAAAATGAAACATCATTTTCTACTCTAGCTTTCTGAAAACCTTTATGTGCGTGATGGCTCTAATGTATATGGTAGGTCTCTAGGAGGGGAGTAACCCAAAGCATTCCTTACACATTTTTGACCATACAATCCTTTGTCTTTGATCATCCTATGGGACTGCTAGGGACAGGTAAGAATATCCACAAAGTGGCTGTAAGTTGTTCTAACTGTTCTTTCTGACCACTTCAAGTTTGGCAGAGCTTTAAAGCTAATTAAAATACATTTAAGCTGCTGGCAGAATGAGAATTAGTTTTTAATTCAACTAGGTAAATCAGTGCAACCAGCCCCCAAGTTTCAGAATGATTTGAATAGTTAGAGCAAATAAATTCAATATGAGTTGGTCAAAAACAGATTTTAACTTAGCAGAATGCTGTGACTAGTGCAAAGATCTGGATGTAACTAGTTCATCTAGATGAAAACTTAACAGGTTGGCTTGAACCTGTAATAAACTATTCAAAATAATTTTCTAACAATCTTTAAAAACTGCTTTATTTAGTGAAGAACTAATTCTGAATGCATTAAGTCAGTTTGGGCTAATTTATGCTTGTCCTATATAGCCAACATTTGTTAGAATTTGATTTTATTCTGTTAGACATTTACTCATTCATTCAAAAAGTATTTATTTAGCATTTACTACATTTTAGCAGAATGTGAGCTCAAATCCTGATTCTATCATTTGATATCAGGCAAAACACTTAACATTTCTGCTTCATTTATAATATAGGGATGATAATAGAATTTTACATTCTTCCCAAAGTCTGAAGATTAAACAAAAAAGTTCACGTAAAGGCCTTAGCACACTCATGGTACTTAGTAAGCAGTCAGTGAGTGTTAGTTTTTATCTTATTCAGAGAGGTGGTATGCATAGTAGTTAGAATGAGTTTGAGACAGGCTTGGGTAGTAATCCTGAGTCTGCCACTCTCTGGATTTGTGATCTTGGCTGAGAGACTCCATCTTTAAAAGAGGATAATCATGTCAAGTTCACTGCGCATAAAGTAAATGTTGAAGAACTACTGTAATGACCGAACACAGCTCCAGCTGTCTCGGGCTAGCTCTGCTTCTGAACAGTGACATCTTGAGCATTCATTATATAAACATAGTGAGGTTACAGCAGGGACTAATGATGATGTACTCAATTTTAGTATCTTTCTGATACCTGAAAGTTATTTAAGGAAAAAAAAAAATCTTACTGCCCCTACAATAAGTAAAATTCAACTTATTTTCAAATATAAAGATGAATGCTTCATACAGTGAGTTAAAAAAATACGCTAATAACATCGCATATATACAAACCATGTAGGATGATTTTTAGGGAAGAAAGAACTTAAGGCAGATGATGAGATAAATACATATTTAAGGCATGGCTATCACCGAGACAAATGGGATTTTACTTAAAGTGATAGTGTTCTTGCAGAGAGTAGGTGCTCCATCAATGAGGTGATCCACTGTCTGGTGTTCAGATGACACAAGGGGCTTAAAACCCGAGTGTGTGCACAAATTAAACAAAGAGTGACCTAAGCATGATCACCTAGTATGGGCCAGACTTCTCTGCTACAAGTCGGGCATTCACAAATAAAAGACATCGATTCAACCTTCAAGAAGCTCACTGTCTCCGAGTCAAGAGATCATCATGCTGTCAAACAACACGTGTTATGAAAGAGGTGAATGCAGATTGTTAAGAGAAAACAAAGGAGAAACACTGAAACCAGGTTGCGTTGGGTGAAGGAAAGTTCCATGGAGAAGTTGCCATTGAGCTAAGATTTAAGGATGGTGTATTAATACAGCTATTTTTACAATAATACTGTAACAAAGTTCATATTTTGTGGCTTAAAATAACAGCCACGTATTACTCTCAGAAATGTATGGGTCAGCTGGTAAGTCTTGTATCTAAGCCTGGCTTGGCTGACCTCAGTGGGGCTCATTGGTCTGTCTGCAGTTAGCAGAAGGGTCCTTCTGTGTCTGGGGCCTTGGTGAGGACAACAGGACTAAACTCTGCCACATATGCGTCCTGGTCCAATAGCTTAGGCTGGGTATGTTCTCATGGTAAAGGCAGAAAAGGAGACATGGGCGAAGTCTTTGAAGCTTGGAACACCATTATTTCTGCAACATCCTAATGGCCAATGTCACTCCCAAGACCTGCCCATCCAAGGGGTAGAGAATAGAATCTACCTCTTGATGGCAATTGCTGCAAAATCACGCTACAAAGGGTGTGGACATAGGAAGGGTTGGAGAATTGGGGCCATGGTTTCAACTTCCCAATAAGGGATGAGTAAGAATTATTTGTCAGACAACAATATAGGAGGAATAGCATTCAAACAGGAAGAGTAACACTAATAAATATATTACTAAGCGTTTTATTCAGTAGAGGCTGCCATACTGTTTTTCATGCCTCTGGGCCTTAACGACCCCTGGATCTTCCACAATAGCATTTGCCACACTTCTCTGCTATGGTATTAGGTGCTGATCCCATGGTTAGCCATGTTTGGAAAGAGATGAGTTAATCACATGTACAGAGCTTACTTTACTGTGAGATCTTGCAAAACCTTTAACACAATAGTAGTTATTTTGAATACTATTGCTATGTCAGACACTTTTATATAGAGTCACTCATTTAATCTCCCAATAATCATATGAAGTCAGTACTATTATGACTGACATTTTGTAAAGAGAGAAATTGAGGAAAAGAGAAGTTATACTAATGTGCATTTTTAATCACTCAGCCAAGGCTATTGTTAGTTGCTTGCTTCCTTGACTGACTGGGTCTTTGTGTGTCGCCCAGGCTGGAGTGCAATGGCACAATAATAGTTCACTGCAACCTCAGACTCCTGATCTCAAGTGATCCTCCTGCCTCAGCCTCCTGAGTAGCTGAGACTACAGGTGTGCACCACCACGCCCAACTAACATTTTCATTTTTTGTAGAGATGGGTCTCACTATGTTGCCCAGGCTGGTCTCAAAACTTCTGGCCTCAAGGCAATCCTCCAGTCTCAGCTTCCCAAAGTGTTAGGATTACAGGCACAAGCCACTGTTTCTGTCCCGCATTTCTAAATATTTATCATCAACTAACTCTCATTTAGGGAGCTATAGTAACATCTCAAAGTTCACATTCTGATATTTTTCCTAAAGATACCTAAGAGATAAATTGCGTCCCCCATCCTAAATTAACATAGTCCAGATTTTCTTCAATTTGTTTTCTCATCTATCCACCCATTTCTTTGCAAAATTTCATCTTTAAATATATAAGCCCATAAACCTTAATATTTTAATTCTTGCCTGTGAATGTTTGGTTTAACTGTGTTTCTCTATAACTCATTAGAAATGCATCCTTAAAACTGATAGGAGTTATAGATACTTTGCTAAATCTTATAAAGACTCCTTTACAAGCAATTAAATGATTTGTGTCATGTAACCTTGTTCTCTGTAAGCTCAGAGCAAAATTCCATGTGTCCTCTCTTTCAAAGAAGTTTTGGGCATCCAGCCATCAATGAAATGGAAAAAGAGTCCAGACAGTGATAAGAAGGCACATGTTTTAATCTCAGCTCTCATGCCTACCGGTGAAGTCTCAGACAATTCATTTTATTTTTTGAATCTCAATTTCCACATCTATAAAATGAGCACCATGAATATCCTGCCCCACTTTCCATATTTGGCTGCAGCAGGGATCAAAAGAAAAGTTGTATGGAGGGGAGAAAACCTTTGTATTTTAGGAAGTGCTAAGTAGGTACATATTTTACCAGAATAGGAACTGCACATTCAATGGGTAAACAAAAGATCAGAAATTCTTTTAGACCAAACAGTTACAAATAAACATAAAAATTTTCAAGTGACCATGACTTATTCCTTCATCTCTCTGATCCCTAGTAGTTTGAATAATGTGGCAAGAATAGCCAGAGAAACAGGGATCATCTCTCCTCCTAGCATCATCTCTCTAAAAACCCAAACACTTTGAGAAAGATCATCAACATGTATGTGTTGTTGGCAACGTTAAAGTGAAATATTATGCAAAATCCCCAAGTCAGCTATATATATATTTTTTTATCACTGAAAGTAATAAAAGTCAACACTTTTATTCCGGCTTTTATGGGCTCAAACTCTCATTTCTTTTTAACATCCCTTATAATCTAGGCAAACAAGGAAACACAATTCACCACTTAATTGTGCCTTCACTTGTCTCACTGCTTTACCCAGTGTTGAGGTTATTTATTATTAAAAAATATTTACTGAATGTCTACTATATGGGAAGCACTACAGTTGACAGCAGGAATAGAGGAGTGAACAAAAACTAATATCCCAGTCTCCCAGAGATCTCATTCTTATGGGGAAAGACAGTAAAGACTAAATAAGTGAAATGGAGTAAGTTGGATACAGGAAAGAGGGAGAGGGTTTCTGGAATATGATTCGGGTTGTATATTTAAGTCGGGTTGTTGGTCCAGGCCTCACTGAGAAGGTGTCTTTTGACTAAATACCTGAAGGAGGTGAGAGAGTGAATGAAGATGATCCTTGGAAGAAGAGGCTTCAAGGCAGAGGAACCGGCAACTGCAAAGGCTTTGAGGTGGAAGGATGCTGGGCCTAACCAAAGAACAGCAAGGAGGGCAGTGTGGTTGGAGTACCTGGAGTGGCAGAGTAGCAGGGGGGAGCTCAGAGAAGTGAAGTGAAGTGACAGATCACCCATGACCCTACAAGGCTTTGGCCCATGATCAACTGAAACATGAAGATACTGGAGAAATCTGAGCCGTGTCAACAGAGTCACGTTGGTGGCTGAAGAATCTCTTGTTGTAGAGCAAGTGCAGAAGGAGGGAGATTACTATGCCAGGAGAAGGTGAGCGTGGGCCGGTTCAGGGTGGCTGCAGTGGAGGTGATCAGAGGTGTTTGCATGGTGGATGTACTCCAAAGGTAGAGCAGGCCAAATTTGCTCACGCAATGGACAGGTGTTGTGAAAAGAAGAAAAGAAATCGATGACTCCAAGTCTGAGCAACCAAAACTAAGGAGATCACACTAGCTGGGATGGAGTTTTGGGGCTATAGGTTTTGAAGAAGGTGGAGAAGCCAGAGCTCTGTTTTGTGCATTTTAGGTCCAAATCCCCTGTTAGACATCCAACTGAAAATGTGGATCACAAAGCTGGATGTACAAGTTTGGAGTTCAGGGGAGAGGGTTACATTTGGTAGTTGCCAAATGAAATATAGACAGTATTTAAAATCATGAGCCTGCCCCTAGCCCTGGGGCACTCGAAAACTAAGACATTCAGGAGGTGAGAAGACATCTGAGAAAACTGGGAGGGTGGCTGGTGAGGTGAAAGGAAAATCAGGTAAGAGATGTCCAAAGCAGCTGAAGAACATGTGACAAGGAAGTGAGTGTTATCAGCTGTGTCAAATGGTGCTGACAAGTCAAGTGCAATGAGGATTAGTAAGTGACCTGTGGATTATTTAATAGCAACGTGGAAGTTCTTTATGATCCTGACAAGATCAGTTCAGAGGGAGTGTTGTTTTGGAAAGTCTACGTAAACTAGATTCAGGGAAAAAATGGGAAGAAAAAAGGGAGATAGCAGTATAGGCCATTCTTTTGAGGAGATTTGCTGTAATGGGGAGAGATTTTTTTTTTTTTTCCTGGTAAAGTAGGTCAGAAAGTGAGATATTTGAAACCGAGATTGTGGAGAAATGTATTTGTTCTAAACAAAATCTACAAGGGAGGGTTTTCAATCTTGGTCCTGTTGACATTTGGGGCGGGACAGTTCTTTGTTGGGTGGGACTGTTCTGCGCTTTGTGGAATATTTAACTGAAGCTTCCCTGGCCCGTGCCCACTAAATGCCAGGAGCACCTACCAGCTGTGACAACCACATCCCCAGACATTCCCAAATGTCCTCTGGAAAGCAAAATTTTTTGCAGTTGAGAACCACTGGTCTGTAAAATATGGTGACAATAAATAGCTGAGAAGGGATGAAAGATAAAATCACTGGAAAGTTAAAACTCAAGGGATTGAGAGAATAGGGAGGTAGAAGGATCGTCTGTATAGGTACTGAAATCTTCAAAAATTATAACAGGAGTATGTTGAGTATAATCAAGATGAGCCAGAAGCTGACTTTTTAGGGAACAGGGGGAACTGTCTTAGGCATCAGATGACTGCAAGCAGGAGTGAGAGTGGGTGGCATTATCTCAAAATAGCATCAGAGATAGAAAATATTAGGGAGAAGTGAGGGAGAATGGTCTGGAAATGGCAAAGTGAAGGAAAAATAACTCCTACCCCACCTCCAGTGGTAAAGAAAATGTAGGAGAGAATATAGCAGCCACCTAAAAGGGCCACAGAAGAAGTAGGTTTTTTTTGAAAGGAAGAGCTGGGCTTCGGTAAGAGCAAAGAGGTGGAAACATTCAGAGAAATGATTGAGGATGGAAAGCATTTCACTGATGACTGAAAGGAGGACTTTGCAAACTGGGATGAGTGGGAGATGAGTCGGGTGTACGGACCCTTACGAGGATTGTAATCCAGGGGCTGCAGTGGCCTGGGACAGAGGGGCATCCCTTGCTGACTGACCTCAGCAGAGATAAAGGACACAATAATAGCACTCACTAAAATGGAATAGATTAGAGAATTGATTAAAAGTTCATTAGGTTTATGCACTTATTCATACATTTCAATATTTTACCTGATTTATGTCTAGAAACTTTCTTAGAAGCCGTGTGTTGTAGGTAGTAATATGCTTATTTAACAAAAAAAGAAGTAAAACAGAGAAGTGAAGGGCTTAGTCAAAGATTTCCAAGCTAGTTGGTGGCAGAGTTTAACCTAAATCTACTTATTTCTCTTTAAAAAAAAATGCCTTGATGTTTTTTCAAACATAACGTATGTAGAACAGAAAGTCTCAATTCAAGAGCAGAATTTAGGATTTCTAACAGGCTGGACTACCAAGGTATATAGTTAGAGAGTTTCAACCAGCTGCAGGTTCTTGGAACTGTGCATGTCTGTAGGGAACTATCAGAAGATACTACAGTTAGTCAGGACCTGTGAGCATCTTTTCCAGACTTCCTTCCTGATACAATCAGAAGAAATGAATGCATTAAAAAAAGAACACTTTGGAAAAATTCTATTCTTATGTCTGAAAGAATTTTGTAGTAAATACATTGATGCAATTCTTTATATTATTAAAAAACCATTTTCACAAAGTTAAAAACATGACCTCCATGCAAATATAAAATGGACCTATGTCAAAGGTTTTATTCAATAAACTCAGTCATTAATGAAGTTGATAAGATGTTAAAAGCAGTTCAAAATAATTTGAAAAACAGATACAAACACAAGTACACACACGTATATACATATATGTATACGTAATTGAAAATTCTGAAGTGAATTTGCTAATACAAGCAAAACTGGTTAATACACTACAGGGTAATAATAGATACAAAATTGGTCAATAGCCTACAGGGTAATATTGACCTACGTATTAATATCTCCTAGGGAAATAAAAATGTAATATTTGGGGTTATCATTCCTACAGAGTAGAAATCAATTATACCTGGACAAAATTCATTTGCATTGCTATGGAAAAGAACTATTTGCATTACTTCTAGTTTTCTATAATTTAACCTCTACCCCTCCAGAGATGTAACAAAGTCAATAGAGGTCAAAGGAACACACACCCCCATGGAATCAGATAACCCCAAAAGGCCAGCTAGACACAACCAACACTTCACTTCTCTTGTGCATGTTCAAGTCTTTAATAACTTTTTCTTGACAATGCTCAGTGTGTCTTGGAAATCTACTGGGAGCCTTTTATTTGTGTATCATCTCTCTAAAGATTTCCAGGTCACTTCTGTGTTTTTGTTTCCTTCTGTTACCCCAAGAATTGGGAGGCCTGTTTCCCTTTTTTGCTACCAACATCAGTAACTCCACATCTGAAGCTACTAAGGGAAGGTAGAAGTTGTGTGGCCTCTCCTACTATCTCCATCCTTGTCTGTAAACCTGAGCCATTGCCAGTCCTGAGCTTGTTTGCAAATTGGTTTTCATAGTTACTGCTACGTGGTTGGCCTGTGGGAGGTGAAAAAGACGCCTGTTTCTGTATGTGAAGCCTCATCCATCACTGACATGTACCAATTCTCCTACTTTTATTTCCCCCCGATATTTTCCCCTTTTCAATATAATTAGACTCAGGGGGACTTGATATTTGTCTTCAAATATTTGAAAGTCTGTCACATGGAAGACAAATTAGACCTGTTCTGTCTGGTCCCAAGTAGCACAACTAAGACCAATGCTGCAGAAACTACAGGGAGACTTTTTTTTTTCTTTATAGTGAGCACAATTTTCACAGAGCTGTCCAAACCTGGGATGAGCTTTTAAGGAATCTTAAAAGCTTCAGGTAGTTTTGATCTACGGCTTTCACCAAAATGGAATAGTGTCGATCTCTCTTTGTTGACACTTTTTTCAGTTTTTGATAAATCCTTCCCTCCAAAACACCCATCAGATTTTTTTTCTTTCTTTTCCTTCAGATTGAGACTCTTGGTTCCTCCCACTGAACAGATTTTTATTCCCTAGCCCAGGGTTGAGCAAACTATTTCGGTAAAGTCCAGATAGCAAATATGTTACACTTTATGGGCCACAAGGTCTCTGATGAAATTACCCAACTCAGCTATTGTAACAAGAAAACAGTCAGACACCATATGTAAACAGACAAGCATGGCTGTGTTGAAGTGAAACTTTATTTATGGACATGGAAATCTGATTTTCATGTAATTTTATGAATTTATAGTATCATTCTTCTTTTGATTTTTTTCCAACCATTTAAAAAACACAAAAATCCTCTTAGTTCATGAGCCACCCATAAACAGGTAACAGGCTGCATTCGGTCCAAGGGCCATAGTTTTCTAAGCCCAGTCGTGGCCATTCATTGTAGACCCTAAGGAGGGACAACTTGTCCAAATCACACTGTGAGATTCACCGACACCTCTGACATCTCAAAGGAGACTCTGCAGACTGAGAATCTGTTGTGATTTGGGGGAAAAACTGCTCAATCAGAAGTCTTCATATCTTAACATTTTTATGTAAGTGGGCAGTTTTAAAAAGATCTTTAGTTGAAGATATATAGGTATATAGGGTTTGAACACGATACCCAGTGTAAAAGTTGGTCAAAAACTCAAATAAGGAAGAAGGAACAGAACTGTCTTTTGTTAACAAAAGGCTTTCTGACTCTGATCACACCTCTCAAGCTGTAGCAGCTCTGCAGTGATCAGAGGAGCTTGCTGGGGACAAACTCCTCTGTAGTCTGCCTCTCAGTAAAGTCTGACTGCTCAGACACCACATTACTGCCTTGTAAAACCAGAGCATCCCCTTCTATGATTATCCATTTCAGGCTGAAAGTCTAGCAGATTACAATAAAGACCCTTTATAAGATATGTTTAAAGATTATTTCCCAGTCCATTTGGTAGCACTTATGTTAATACCATCAAGGCAGGTCCCCAAAAGGTAGTAACAAAAAATTTCTATTCTGGTGGCAGCTTCTCCTCTTGGAGGAAGTGCAGAATAGGAAATTCTACGGTACTTATCTCTGCTTTTACCTATTTGTTTCAATCTGTGAGGCTTCATCAATCACTGACGTGTACCAATTCCCTTCCTTTGTCATTTATTTTTTTTCCCTTTCTATTTTCAATATAATTAGACTCAGGGGGACTTGATATTTGTCTTCAAATATTTGAGAGTCTATCATATGGAAGAGGGATTAGGCTTGTTCTGCCTGGTCTCACATGATAGAACGAGGACCAATTCTGCAGAAACTACAGGGAAACATTTTTTTTTTCCTTATAGTAAGCATAATTTTCAAAGAGCTGTCCCAAACTGAATGACTCTCTTAGAATTTCAAGTCAATGAAGGTGTTCAAGATAGAAGCCAGACTACTATTTGGAGGGGATTTTTCAAAGAGCATTCAAACATCCTAAAATAAATAGGGAGTTTATTTGGGCCAACCTTAAGGATTGCAACCTGGGAGCCTAGATTCAAGTTATCCTGAATATACACTGCTATTAGAAGCAGTTACAAGTAGATTTTTTAAAGGAAAAGAAGAGGCAATTCCTGCGTTGTTTACCAAGAATTTACATTAAAATAGCATAAGCTATTGATTGGCCACATATTGTTCTCTTTATCACCAATTCCAGGAACATGAAGAAAATGGGGGAGGCAGCTACAAAATTCCTTTAAACAATTGCTCCCAGGCCTGGGTGTGGGGTGGAGGGTGCATGACCGAAGTCCCAATACTCATGTCTCCCTGGGCCTGCACACCACAGCTTCCTAGCCCAGAGTGCTCTGAGCTATTTTTCTTTTCTCAGAATAGTGAAGATGAGGGACAGAGTCAGTCAGCAAGCAGGACTGCTTGAAAGGCTTTAAGAGTTGCAGACATTCTCCCAGATGCTTTTGTGCATCACACTGGGTGGTTTCCCTGTACCCACTACACCATGGTTATTTATACTTTGGAGAAGTTGAAACAAGCAAGCTCTAGAGAAAGAGTCCAGGTACAGCTACAGAAAGGAGTGTGTGCCATACTTAGAACGGTGACGGTGTTCACCGAATAGTAACTACTATTCATAGAGAGTGACAGTAACTACACTGCATAGTGAGAAAGCTTATACAACTCACGTAGGAAATTGGTGGATTCCTATGTGGGGAAATGGACAAGGCTGAAAGAAAAGAACTTTGGATACTGACATTTGGGGGTCCTCAAACCAGGCAAGCAGGGTCAACCTGATCACCCACCCATGGAGCTCACCAGTTAACAAGCCCTGCCCATTCACAGAGCTTTTGAATGGGTTGTGATAGAATGGCCTTACTAATGAACTATCTAATGGAGGAAAAATAAACTCACAGAAAGAATGAGGGATAAACTCACAGCACATAATTGCCCCTTGAACAGAAAGATCACAGGGCACAACTGCCCCTTTGATTAGCCACCTGTGGCTCAACTTGGGGTCTTTAAGATTAACCACCTATTGTTTTAATAGCCTTAAAGAGCCCTGAGCAGACAACAGGGGTGTGAGCTCCCTGCCCCAGCTCTTCCCAGACCACATTCCAAGGACTCTGATAAGCCAGCCTCACAGAGAAGGAAAAAAAAAAAAGGGAAAAACAGACACAACTGCTTCACAGCCCTCTTGCTATCAGATTCAACAATATTCTTTTTTTCTTCTCCCTTTACCCTCAGTAAAATCCCAAGCCACTTGTCCTCTGGGCCTGCACTACTTTCTTTCCTTTGTGTGCTGAGCCCTTCTCCTCTTCTCTCCAGGAAAGTAAAATAAACCTTTTACTTCCTAAATCTTTGTGTCGAGAATTCTTTTTCAACCTGAGCCATGAATCCCACCCTAACAGGTTGGTTGGTTGGTTTGTTTTCTTGGTGCCTCATTTGTAGATGTGAAAGGAAAGTCAACGGTGACCAGATATTTGAGGAAAGCCTCTCCTGGAAAAGGATACCAAAATTGAAAAAAAGAATAAAAGGAATGCAGGGGGGAGTGGGGAAGCCAATATAAGGGAAAGAAGAAAATTAAGATTAAAATTGTTTCTACTTTTTAGCAAAAAAAAAAAAAAACTAAAAATCATCTATAATATTCTTAGATAAGAAATGAATCTGTAAAACATGAAAAATATATAAAAGTGTCAGAATAAAAAAGGATCTGAGAAACTAAAAATGACATCAAAATTTTAAATAATTCCGTAGATATATTTGTACAATCAACTTAATAGTTGAGAAATATTCCCAAAAAAGTAGAACCAAAGGTATGAAAATTGTTGAGAAAATTTAAGAAAATTAAGGAATCAGACTTGGAACTGTATATTTCTAGAGAGAACAGATAAAGGAGGGGAGGGGAAAAGAAGAAATTGACAAAGAAATAATGAAGAAGACCTCAAATGTCAGGGCATGACATAAATTGAAGAGAACACTTTGGAAATACGGAATGAAAAACAATAAAAGATCCACAGTTAAACCTATTACTTTGAAATTTCAGAATTTCAAACATCTAAAATAGAAGTTCCCAAGTTTTTCCAGAGTAAAAAGACAAAAGAATATGAGAAAAGATATTACCGGACTTCTGTTTTCTAAGGGAGATGATTTACGACCTGGAATTCTATACCTAGCCAAGCTATCACTAAATTAGGACAGAATAAAGATATTATCAGACAGGAAAATGTTTCTTTTCCTATGAAATTCTACGATGATATGCTCATGAAAACAATAGAGAAAAATAGAAAAGGAAAAACCTAGAATCCAAAATGGAAGAGAAGCAAAAGGGATTCCCAAGATGATGGGGAAAGAGTTCCAGGATGTTGGCTGTGCTTCAGCCACAGGGAGTAACCAGTTCAAACTGGAGCTGCAAGGCTGTGGGTTCCAGAGGCAACATTTCCACTTAGAAAACAGATAAAGTGCCTGATGTGTTTGAATATATTCCGGGGACATCTCCAACTCTGTTAGATAATGTGGAGAGAAATTTGTGATTGATACAGAGATAACTAATAAAATAAAAACAAGGTAGTGCTAGACCTCAGAAGGGACTTAATATTGTCCTAGAAAGAAAATATAATTGTGATATACTACCTGGCTCAGCCATGAATGATTGTTACAATGTCTTAGTAAT
Organism: Lemur catta; assembly: GCF_020740605.2. Taxonomy (NCBI): domain Eukaryota; kingdom Metazoa; phylum Chordata; class Mammalia; order Primates; family Lemuridae; genus Lemur; species Lemur catta. The sequence goes on along the minus strand of NC_059149.1, from coordinate 10,756,671 downwards.
AGAAACACATAATATTGATCTAATAAAAATATACTATATTGAAAGGAAGGAATAACTACATTGAGAGAATAGAGTATTTATAAGTGGATGTGTTTGTGTTACGTGTGCATGTTTTCATGATTTTATGTGTGGGTGTGTTGCTAAGTATTCAAAAAAAACTAAATGCTTTTTCTATCTAGTAGGTATTCAACAGAGAATATACAAAGCTAAACAAAATTTTTAAGAAAGAGTATAGAAATAGTATTCACAATCACAGATGTAAATGTAAAAGGACAGCTAAAAATGTTGAAGGGGGTTTCCTCAGGGGAGCAGAAATTGGGAGTGAATAGGATGGCAAAGAAAATTGCTCTTTTCAATATAAGTTTGGAAGTATAATTTAACTTTCTAAAATTTATATTTTACCGTGATAAAGAGAAGGGGAAAAGAATAAAGGAACTAATGTGTGGATAGACAATGGGACAACTGCATACAAAGAAAAAGATTTTCCTGGCACAGGCGATTCACAGTAGGGGAAAGAGTAAGTGCCCAGATGAAGTGCCATGCCCCCACCATCATTTGTTCACCTGAAACTGGCAAACAGGACCAAAAAAAAAAAAACTTCAGCATTCATAAATGTCAATACCTTTAACAACCTTGCCTGAGTGAAGCAGAAACCAGCACGAGGCCAAAGGTTAACTGCATGATCATCTTTGCTCTGAGGTTTTACGTGGTTCTCCCACCACGATCAGTGCCAACTGTGCTTTTATAGATGCAATTAAAATTATAGTTATCCTCAACCCGCATGACGTGCTTAGGGATCGTCACAGGTAGTAAGCCTGATTGAAAACAAACTACGGGGAGATGCCTTTTTCTCACACACGGAAGATTCAATCCAAGTCAGATCAATGATGCAACATTACTTGAGGCTGTGGCAGCTGAGACAGGTCAGAGCTGGAGCATCAGCGAGATGATAAATTGCCCCAAATCACATGGAGCTGTAAAGGAGAAACACAAACAACCAAGTACCTCATCATATATCAAACATCACTTTATTCTAAATTTTAAAAAAAGCGTTTCAAGCCCCAGAAGGTGAATGTTCAGGGTGGTCTGATGAAGCGACATGAGCTATCTATGCGAGGAATGAGATCATTCGACAGAATCCCGTGTTCTTCCCATTGTGCTAGGTTCTTCATGAGACACAGAGGGGACATAAGATACGGCTCCTGATTAAAGAAGCATGTGGTCCTACTGGGGACATGTAATCAACACATGAAATGTAAGGAAAAGATCTGAACGTATAAGGAATAACTGGTATCCAAAGTTAAAAGCAAACCTATGAGACACAGAACTCAGAGCGAAGGAATAAGAAGATTCACACAGAAAGTAGACTTCAGTGAGCCCCTGAGAAGTGGTCAGGATGTGGGCAGGTGACTGCAAAAGACACAAACTATTTGTAGTTTAGAAACTTGAGAGTTTATTGTGTTTGGGGGACAGAGTGGGAAAGACAGGGAAGTGGGCACAGTTGAGTGAGTCATCTTTCCTTTTCACTCGTTTATTCTAACTGCTGGGTATATTTCCCCTCCTTTGTCTTTTTCTGTGGGAGGCTATGTCCGCATCAATTACCTAATACCTACCAGCTGTCACGTAGTAAAAACATTTCTCAACATTGTCTTACTTTTGAATGTATTTTATGGCAAGAATGATTTTTTTAGTATCAAAGTTATCTACATAGTAAAATTATTGTTCTCTGTAAATCCAGTCTTGAAGACACCTTTGAACGGTTCATCCGGTAGAATGTTGGGGGTTGGTAAGTGAATAACAAAGTTGAAAGTGACTGACCATTAATTTTAAACAAAATAGGGGAAAACCAATCACAAGTGGGGAGCTTCACTTCTTTAAGGCCAAGGTATTTCCATTAACCTGTGCCATAACTTCCTCCAACACCTTTTGGAAACTATTCTGCAGAAGCTAGATCTTCAAGATGGTGCTAGGAGCCAATGGGCCCATATGACAGCCCCCAAATTCCCACTGGAATAAGTCACAGAGACCAACAGAAGTAAATCATGGGTAATTCTAACCTCAGATTAATCAGACAAGGATCTTTCCTTTTATCATTTCAGTCCACATGTTCTTTGATCTAAATATGCTATTGTTTAAACCATCTGTACTTAGTTAAGAATGGGTTGCAGCGAAAGAGAAGAAAAAGATTAATTTCCACTGATCTGGTGCCAGTCTGTATACAATACAGATTCAGATTTCTGCCCTCTGTCATACCCACTTTGACAAGATTTTTGCAATTTCATAAGAGATTCGTCAAGTGATAATTACTCAAGTGTTCAAACAAAAGAGATTCATGTAGCTCTCTGGTGGCTGGAAAGAACTGACACCTGGAGAGAGACATCCCACACTCTCCCTTCCTTACTCATCTGGCTAAGCATATCTTGGATGCAAGAAGCATTGGCCTAGAATTTGTTGTTGTTCTTTTATTTTGCCCTCCTTCCACCTTCCCATTCCTCAGACTGCCTTTCGGGACATGGACATTCTCCCCTGTTCTTGCCCAGGCAAGGTTAGTAAACTAATTTAGTCAGAATCCTTCAAGGCCTTTTTAGGTTTTCTGACCTGTTGAAAGTATAGCCAGGGGCAATACATGTTAATATGGTTCAGGTTAGAACTCCTACCTGAACCAACCAAGGGACGTCGGTGTACAAGCCGTGTCTTTAAACATGAACCTCTTATTCCTGCAATTCTTATGATAGGATGGTGATTATTGTTTTAATTATTAAATTCTGAGGTGCCAAGAGGAAGCTTGGCTAACAAGGGAGCAAGGTGTTCCTAAAGATCTTAACAGTGTCCGACAGGCGATAGGCAAAATCCAGCAATACAAACTGTCTGAGCAAGAATGACCATCAGAGGAGGGCAGCATGAGGCCAAGGAAGACAATTCACTGGCAAAATGCCCAACCAAGAAGGATAAACTACACAGGTACCCATTTTTACCTTAGTGACAGCTTAACAGGACTAGGTCAGAGCAGGGCAAAGTCGACGCAAGTGCAGAAGTATTAGAACTAGTACAGGCATACCTTATTTTACTATGTTTCACTTTACTGCACTTTGCAGATAATTGTGTTTTTTACAAATCGCTTTGTGGCAACCCTACATCAGGTGAGTCTATCGGTGCCATTTTTCCAGTAGGAAGTGCTCACTTCATGACTCTGTGTTACATTGGGTAATTCTTGCAATATTTGAAACTTTTTCATTAGCGTTACATCTATTATGGTGCTCTGTGATCAGTGATCTTGCTACCGTAACTGTTTGGGAAACCACACCCATACAGAAGACAGTAAACGTAATCGATAAATGTTGTATGTGTTCCAACCGCTCCACTGTCCAGCCATTTCCCATCTCTCTCCCTCTCCTTGTGCCTCCTTGTTCCCTAAGACACAGCGACACTGAAATTAGGCCACTTAATAACCCTACAATAGCCTTTAAGTGTTCAAATGACAGGAAGTGTTGCACATCTCTTGCTTTACACCAAAAGCCAGAAATGATTAAGCTAAGTGAAAAAGGCATGTCGAAAGCTGAGATACGCCTCTTGTGCCAGTTAGCCAAGTTGTGAATGGAAAGGAAGAGTTCTTAAAGGAAATGAAAATGTTATTCCAGTGAACCCGCCAATCACATGAAAGCAAAACAGCCTTTATTGCTGATACGTGGAAAATTTAGTGATCTGCATGGAAGATCAAACCAGCCACAACATTCCTTTAAGCCAAAGGTACTTAATCCGGAGGAATGCACTAACTCTTTTCCATTCTGTGAAGGCTGAGAGAGGTGAGGAAGCTGCAGAAGAAAAGTTGGAAGTTAGCAGAGGTTGGTTCATGAGGTTTAAGGGGAAAAAAGTCTCCATAACATAAAAGTATAAGGTGAAGCAACAAGTCCTCACGTAGAAGCTGAAGCAAGTTATCCAAAAGATCTAACTAAAATCATTGGTGAAGGTGGCTGCACTAAACAAGAGATTTTCAATGTAAACAAAACAGCTTTCTATTGGAAGAAGATGCCATCCAGGGCTGTCGTAGGTAAAGAGAAGTCAATGCCTGATTTCCAAGCTTTGAAGACAGGCTGACTCTCTTGTTAGGGGCTAATGCAACTGGTGACTTAAAGTTGAAGCCAATGCTCATGTACCCTTCTGAATATCCTAGGGTCTTTAAGAATTTTGCTAAAGCTACTCTGCCTGTGCTCTATCAGAGGAATAACAAAGCCTAGGTGACAGCACATGTGTTTATAGCATGATTTACCAAATATTTTAAGCTCACTCTTGAGACCTACTGCTCAGAAAAAAAGAATTCCTTTCAAAATCTCACTGCTCCGTGGAAATGCACCTGATCACCCAAGAGCTCGGACAGAGATGTACAAGGAGATGAGTGTTGTTTTCATGCCTGTTAACACATCCACTCTGTAGCCCATGGATCAAGGAGTAATTTTGACTTTCAAGTCTTATTATTTAACAAATACATTTTGTAAGGCTATAAGTGCCAGAGATAGTGATTCCGCTGATGGATCTGGGCAAAATAAATTGAAAACCTTTTGAGAAAGACTCACCATTCTAGATGCCATTAAGAACATTTGTGATTCATGGAAGGGGGTTAAAATATCAACATTGACAGGAGTTTGGAAGAAGTTGATTCCAACTCTCACAGATGACTTTGAGTGATTCAAGACTTCAGTAGAGGAAATAACTGCGGATGTCGTGCAAATAGCAAGAGAATTAGAATTAAAACTGAAAATGTGACTTCATTGGTGCACTCTCACGATAAAATTTGAACAAATGTGGAGTTGCTTCTTAGGGATGAGCAAAGAAAGTGGTTTCCTGAGATGGAATCTACTCCTTGTGAATACTGTTGAAATGACAATAAAGGGTTTAGAATATTATGTAAACTTACTTGATAAAGCAGGGTTTGAAAAGATTGACTCCAATTTTGAAAGAAGTTCTACTGTGGGTAAAATGCTATCAAACAACATCACATGCTACAGAGAAATCTTTCATGAAGGGAAGAGTCAATTGATGTAGCAAACTTCAACGTCGTCATATCTGAAGAAATTGCCACACCCACCCCAACCTTCAGCAACCACCACTTGGATCAATCAGCAACCATCAACATCAAGGCCAGCGAAAAACATTATGGCTTGCTAAAGGCTCAGATGATCGTTAGCATTATTTAGGCATAAAGTATTTTTAAATTAAGATATGTACATTGTTTTTTTAAACACAGCACTAGTGCTCACTTAATAGACCACAGTATAGTGTAAGGATAACTTGCATATGTATCAGGAAATGGAAAAAGTTGTGTGACTTGCTTTCTTGTGATTATTTGCTTTTTTGGTGGTGGTCTGGAATCTAATGAGGCATGACTAGAAATGAATTCAGTAAAGTTGCAGGATTAGAACTAATAAATAATTCAGTAAAATTTTAGGGCACAAAATCAACATAAAAAATTAGTAGCATTTCTATATGCTAATAATGAACTCTGAAAAAGAAGTGTTTTTAAATCCCATGTATAATTGCTGCAAAAAAATTAAAAATACCTAGGAATAAATTTAATCAAAGAGGTGAAATATCTGTACACTGAAAACCGTAAAACACCGATGAAAGAAATTGAAGAAGACACAAATACCTGAAAAGGTATCCTGTGTTCATAAATTGGAAGAATTAATGTGGCTAAAAATGTCTGTACTACCCAAAACAATCTATAGATTCAATGCAACCCCCATCAAAATTCCAATGACATTTTTCACAAATAGAGAAAAAAAATCCTAAAATTTTAATGGAAATACAAAGACTCCAAATCACCAAAGCAATCTTGAGAAAAAGAACAAAGGGGTCGGGCGAGGTGGCTCACGCCTGTAATCCTAGCCCTCTGGGCCAAGGCGGGTGGATCGCTCAAGGTCAGGAGTTCGAGACCAGCCTGGGCGAGACCCCGTGTCTACTAAAAATAGAAATAAAAATTATCTGGACAACTAAAAATATATATAGAAAAAATTAGCCGGGCATGGTGGCGCATGCCTGTTGTCCCAGCTACTCGGGAGGCTGAGGCAGTAGGATCGCTTAAGCCCAGGATTTTGAGGTTGCTGTGAGCTAGGCTGACGCCACGGCACTCACTATAGCCCAGGCAACAAAGTGAGACTCTGTCTCAAAAAAAAACAAAAAGCAAACAAACAAAAAAAAACAAAGGTAAGAGTATCACACTACAGGACTTCAAATGTACTACAAATATTTAGTAATCAAAACAGCATGGTACTGTCATTAAAACAAACACATAGACCACTGGAACAAAACTGAGATCCCAGAAATAAATCCACACATTTACAGTCCATTGACTTTTGACAAAGATGCCAAGAATACACAATGGGGGAAAGGACAATCTCGTCAATAAACTGTTTGGAAAACTGCATATCCAAAATACAGAAGAATTAAATTGATTCCCCATCTCACCCCATATATAAAAATAAACTCAACATGGATTAAAGATTTACACATTAAGAATTGACACTCTAGCACTACTAGAAGAAAATGTAGATGAAAATCTCCATGACATTGGTCTGGCCAATATTTTTTTCTATGGTCCCCCAAAGGTAAGCAACAAAACCCAAACTAGACAAATGGGATTATATGAAACTAAAAAGCTTCTGAACAACAATAGAAACAACCAACAGAGTGAAGAGAGAAACTATGGGTTGAGAGAAAATATTTGCAAACCATGTATTTGACAAAGGATTAATATCCAAAATATATAAGAAATTCAAATAACTCAATAGCAATAAAACAACCTGATTAAAAAAAAGGAATGAGAACTTGAATAGACATTTTTCAAAAGAACACATACAAATGGCCATAGGTATATGAAAAAATGTTCAGCATCACTAATCAGGGAAATGCAAGTTGAAACCACAATGAGATATCACTTCACAACTGTTAGACTGGCTACTACAGGAAAAAAAAAATAAGTGTTGGTGCAAGTATGGACAAAGGGAATACTTGTACACTGTTGGTGGAAATATAAATTGGTACAGCCATTATGGAAAACAGTATGGAGTGTCCTCAAAAAATTAAAAATAGAACTCCCATATGATCCATGTGTACCACTACTGGGTACACATCCAAATGAAAGCATCATGTGGAAGAGATATCTGCACTCCCCTGATAATTGCAGCATTATTGGCAATAGCCAAGATATGCAATCAACCTAAGTGTCTAAGAACAGATGAATGGATAAAGGTGTGTATGATGTGTGTGTGTGTGTGTGTGTGTGTGTGTGTGTGTGTGTGTATGCAAAATGGAATACTATTCCACCTTAAAAAGAAGGAAATCGTTTCATTTTTGACAACATGGATGAACCTGGGGGACACTATGTTAAGTGAAGTCAGTCAGGCACAGAAAAACATATACTGCACGATCACACTTACAAGTGGAATCTAAAAAAAAGATGAGCTCATAGAAGCAGAGAGTAGAATCGTGGTTAACAAGGTCTAGGGGGAGGGGGAGATTGGGGAGATGTTGGTCAAAGGATACAAAATTTTAGTTAGACAGGCAGAATAAGTTCAAGAAATCTATTGTACAACATGGTGACTATAGTTCATAACAATGTATTATATTCTTGAAAATTGCGAGAGTAGATTTTAAGTGTTCTCGCCACACAAAAAATGGTAAGTATATGAGGTATGTTAATTAGCTTGATTTATTCATTCCACAATGGGTATATGTATAATATTAACACACCATGTTGTATACAATATCTATAATTGTATAATGTTATATACTGTATATAATTTCATTTGTCAATCTAACAATAAGAATAAACATTGAGATTCTAGAGCAGGGTTTGGACGTGGACAGCCACCTAAGCACGCCCAAACTGTGTTTTCTTTAGGTTCTGAGGAGCAGGTCTAATGAGCAGTCCCATGAATATTATACAAGGGAATTGACAAAGTAGGGAATTCAAGACTAAGCTCAGACAGTCTAGCAGAGATTTTTAGACTTAAACAGCGGTGTCAGTACGGAGTTCGTTTATGGAAATGGATAGGGAGAACTAGTATTCCTTATCACAAGACCCTTGGGTTTGGAATGGAGAAAGGTGGATCTGAGTTCCATTCCATCCCACTCGTTAGATGTATGGCCTTGAGCAAGTTGCGTAAACTTTCTAAAAGTTATATTTCTCTTCTGTCATTTGGGGAAAATAATGGTACATACCTCATGGAGGGTTTGTTTAAAAACTAAAGACAATACATAAAAAGTGCCCAGCGCAGGGACTGGCATACAGCAAATGCTCAGTAAGTCTTTGTTGTTGTTGTCATTATTGGGCCCAGGAAGTACCCAGGAATTTCACTGTGGTAGTCTTTCCCCCTCTTAGTGGCTTCCTAAGTATAATTCAAAGACAATCTTATTTCTATGATGTAAAGGCAGAGCTTTCTAACAGAATTATAATTCAAATGAGGTAGAAGAAAACATCATTTTGGGGTGAAGTTAGGGGTAAGACTGGGAAAATTTTTGCCCTATGACTTCTATTATATGTAGGAACCACAATTATTCCAAGCACAACCCTGTGGCCAAAAGGCCAAAGAACTTGGATTCCCATCACACCCATGTGCCCACCATCTGCATAATCTTATGAAATTGACTTACCCTTCTAGTATTTCAACTTTTCCATCAGCATAATAGGAATATCAAGAATTTCGCCTTGCCTATTGACTGTGTGAAGGATTTAATATTAACAATATATTCAAAAATGACCAGAGAACAGCAAGTACTATGATGGTGTATAGAAAAATTAACCTTTATCTAATGCCCACCATATATTACTATTAGTCACTGTTAAAACATTTAGATACATCGTGTGTATGATCATCATTGGTGTAACAGAAAACTAAGATTATTCAAAAGAGGACTGAAGGAGTTAAGGGCCCCAGTATAGTTTTAAAAGCATGAACCCTGGGGCCAGACTGTGTGGAATAACCACCTGCCCCATCACTTACCAGCTCTGGGGCCTTGGACTTGTCACTTAACCTCCCTATATGCCTTGATTTTTTCATATTTTAAGTAGGTATAGTAACAATCTAACTTAGGCTTTCTGGGGTTTGGTTAATAATTGTGAAGTGCTTCAAACAGTTTCAGACACATTTACATGCTAGCAAAGTACAGTAATTACTATCGTACTACCTCAGTACCCTTTCAAAAAATAAGAATTTAATGGGAAAATTGGAACAGTTACCACTTTTGAGGTGTAGAAGAAGATGGATATAGTAATTAGGTTACATGTATATGAAACACTTAGCTCTGTGCCTGGCATGTAAGAGATCAATATTAGTGTCATTATTATTGTTATTAATTAATAACATTAATATTATTGCTATTACAATCACTATTGTTGTTGTCCTTGAGGCAGAGCTAGGCATTGAACTCGTTATCAATCATTTCCAGTAGAATATAAATGATGACATAAAGGGGCCAATGTTTTAAGAAGAGCCTGCAATTTTGTCCTGGATGTGGTATTCACACTCAATAAATGACTGAATTTGTACTTGAACCATCTTTTGGACAAGCCTGTGGAATTTGCAGATGGTATTTCTATCAGACTTTGAAGTCAGCACCCTTGACTCCTCTCCCAGCATCTCTACATTCTACCAGATACAAAGACAGAAAACCTAGATACTCTTCTTCCTCCATCAACTATTTCAGTTCCCGTCTATACTTGTTCTCCAGACATTTTCTTAGTTTGAATTTTCCAGATGATGTTTATCATCCTTGCCCCCTATTATAACACCCGGCTTAATCTCTTAGTTCTGTATCCTATTGGGGAATTTGAAGGATAGGTTGTTTTGTCAAGAAACAATTGTTATTATTAAAGTATTTCAGGTTCTATATTTTCCCATCAATTTGTCCAGAATTTGGACTCATGACATTTTACTATTAAGGGTGTGAGTCTAAACAAAATGAAGAATTTATCAATTCTCTTATAAAATATTATATGTAATGAAATGTTAAAATAGCCAAATGTAGTCTGAGTACGAGCAATAATATTACCAACTTATCACATCTTGGTCTATTCCTTCAACAGGGAGTTATCTAGACCATATTTAGCACAAAAAGACCCCTCTCCACTGGGTTCCCATGAGAAACTTTAAAATGGACCTTAGAATCCTTTTTAATACAATGCCTTGTGTAGTCATACCACTCACTAGGACTCATTTCTTCAGATAAAACCTATTTAACATTTCTGAACAAAGAAAAAGATAAAAACTTTTAAAAAAGGACTTACACACAAGGCCGTGTAGTATATACAAGGAAGTTAATTTTTGTTTATTAAAATGAATGCATGCTCCAGGCCAGCCCTCATGGCCCCAGACTCCAGCACACCCAGGGTCCAGGCCCATCCCAGTAGACTCCAGTGCCAGTCCCGGTGGACCCAGGCTCCAGGAATGCCCAGGCAGACCCAGGTTCCAGGCCAACCGCCATAGCCCCAGGCCTGCCCCCATGGACCCAGCCTCCAGACCCACTCCTGTGCCAATTCAGCCCATTGCAACATTGGCTGACTCAATGGTACAGGCCTTGGCCAAGTTTTACCCACAAGCACCATCTACTGGCCTTAACAAGATACTGGCAAACCCAATTCAACAGCATGTTAAAAGGATCATTCTCTATAGGCAGGTGGGATTTATCCCAGGGACGCAAAGATTGTTCAGTATATGCAAATCAATAAATATGACATATCATATTAAAAGAATGAAGAAAAAACCATATGATCATTTCAACAGATTCAGAAAAAGCATTGGACAAAAGTTAATACCCTTTCATGATAAAAAAAAAAAAAACAAACTAAAACTCTGAACAAATTAGGTATTGAAGGATAAAGGCCATATATGACAAGCTAACATTATATTCAATGGGAAAAAGTTGAAAGCTTTTCTTCTAAGATCAGGAACAAGACACGGATACACACTCTTGCCACTTGTATACAACATAGTACTGGAAGTCCTACCCAGAGCAATTAGGTAAGAGAAAGGGGAAAAAAAAAGGCATCTAAGTCAGAGAGCAAGAAATTAAATTATCTCTGTTTGCAGATTATATGATCTTATATGGTATATAGAAAACCTTAAAGACTCCACCAAAGAACTGTCAGAACTAATAAACAGTTTCAATAAAGTTGCAGGATTCAAAATCAAACATACAAAAATCAGTAGTATTTCTATACACTAACAACAAACTCTCTCAAAGAGAAATCAAGAAAACAATTTCATTTTTAATAGCTACAAAAAATACTTAAGAATAAATTTAACCAAAGATTTGAAAGATCTGTACACTGAAAACTATAAGACATTGATAAAAGAAATTGAAGAAAACATAAATACCTGGAAATACATCCTGTGTTCATGGATTGGAAGAATTCATATTGTTAAAATGATTATACTACCCCCCAAAATCTGCAGATTCAATGCAATCTCTATCAAAATTCCAATGAGATTTTCCACAGACATAATAAAATATGATTCTAAAATTAGTATGGAACCACAGAAGATCTCAAATAGCTAAAGAAAACTTGAGCAAAAAAAACAAAGGTAGAGGAATTACCTGATTGCAGAATATACTACAAAGCTATGGTAATCAAAACAGCGTGGTATGGGTACTAGCACAAGACAGAAACATGACCAGTGGAACAGAACAGAGATCCCAGAAATAAACTGATACATTTACAGTCAACTGATTTTTGACAAATATGCCAAGAACACACAGTGGAGGAAGGACAATCTTTTAATAACTGGCTCTGGGAAAATGATATCCACGTCCAGAAGAATGAAACTGGACGTTTCCCTCACACCACATACAAAAATCAATTTAAAATAAAGACTTAAATGCAAGACCTGACTCTATAACACTACTAGAAGAAAACATAGAGGAAAAACTCCATGATATTGGTCCGCACAATGATTTTTTGGATATGACTCCAAAAGTATAAGCAACAAAAGGAAAAACTGACAAATTAGATTACATCAAACTAAAAAGCTTCTGCACAGCAAGGGAAACAACAGAGTAAAGAAACAGCCTACGAGAGAGAGAAAATACATGAAAACTATACATCTGATAAGGGGTTAATAAGAAACGCAATAGCAACAAAACAACCCAATTTAAAAATGGGCAAAAGACTCTAACAGACATTTCTCAAAATAAGATCTACAAATGGCCAAAGGATATATGAAAAAAATGCTCAACACCACTAACCCAGGCAATGCAAATTATAACCACCATGAGATATCACCTCACGCCTGTCAGAATGGCTATTGTCAAAAAGACAAACAATAACAAGTACTAGCAAGGGTGTGGAGAAAATGGAACTCATGCACACTGCTGGTGGGAATGTTAATTGGTACAGTTATTATGGAACACAATATGGAGGTTCCTCGAGAAATTAAAAATAGAGCTACCATGTGATCCAGCAATCCCATTACTGGGTATGTATCCAAATGAAATGAAAGCATTACATGGAAAAGATGTCTGTACTCCCATGTTTACTGCAGCACTATTGGCAATTGCCAAGGTAGGGAATCAAGCTAAGTGTCCATCAACAGATGAATGGATAAAGAAAATGTGGTATGTATATACAATGGAATACTAGTCAGCCGTAAAAAAGAAGGAAATCCTGTCATTTGCAACAAAATGGATGAACCTGGAGGATATTAAGTTAAATAAGCTGGGAACAGAATGACAAATACTGCATGATCTCAATTATATGTAGAATCTAAAAATCTCAAACTCACGGAAGCAGATAGCATAGGGGAGGGGCTGTGGGAGGGGTTTGGGGAGAGTCAGGGCTTTTATTTTTAGTATATACCCTTGCTTATGATTTGATGTGTTTAATATGAATGGTGCCCTATACTTTTCCAGTTTGAAAGATACATTAAAAGAGTTTGATGGGTGAATAAATGTAATCTAAACATTTTAATTGATAGCAATCATTTTATTCTGAATACACAGTTACAGAATTATATCCTTACATTTTTACTCCCAGGCAACCGTGAATGTTTCAGTTCATTCTCAAAAAAACCCTGCAAATTGTGCCTCTAAGAACTTAATAGTGAAATTTTACATCTTCCGAATCAGTCACACTTGAAATTGAGGCAAAACCTACCAATAATCATAGGGTCGGTGCAAATCTAAGGTATTGTTTTTGTTCAATAAGGGACACTAAAATCATTTAGCTCACATGATTTACATAATAATGGTGCAAAGGAGGTAGATGAGTCAATTTTCAGGTTTTTCAAGTCAATTGGGCTTCAGAATCCAAGTATAATGCAATTCCTTAGCAATGACACACCCTGCACAGCTCTTGGGAGTCTAATGGTCTAATTCTGTAGGGTTTCAAACCTCAGCAAGCTACCCAGATACTCTTTATATCATTACTGTTCTGTAAGAAATTAAAACTTCTTGATCTAAACAAGAAACTGCTAATACCCAAAAGTAAAGTGCCTAATACATTAAAGAAAGAAGAATGCAGTATATGTAAGAACTGATAATGGAAAGAACCACCCTAATGACCTCTTAAAGCAGAATCATTTACACAGCATATTGTTTTTAGAGTTTCTTTGGATTCCTCTCTACTCAGAAAACTTTTATTCTCCTGTTACAGGTGGTTGATGTTGCCTGAAATCTGACTTCCTAAACAGGGCATTATCCAGATTATTTTTGTTAATATTGATAGCAAATGAAGTGGGGTACAATGAGTGGAATTTCTTGGTTCTCCTCCACTTGAAGCTTTTTTTTTTTTTAAATTTCAGAATATTACAGAGGTACAATCGTTTTGGTTACATGAATTACTTTGGTACAGTTTGAGTCAAAGTTGTAAATGTGTCCATCACCCACATAATGTGCGTTGTACCTGTTAGGTGTGAATTTACCCATCTCCTCGTCCCCACTCCCACCTGTTTGATTTCCATTGAATTTTACTATCATATGTACACAAGTGTTGATCATTTAGTTGCAATTTAATAGTGAGTACATGTGGTGCTTGCTTTTCTATTCTTGCATTCTAAGTGAAGGAGACCATCCGCCTTCACTTAGAAGGACGGTCTCCAGTTCCATCCAGGTTGTTATAAAAGGTATTATTTATGACTGAGTAATACTCCATGGTACACATATACCACATTTTATTAATCCACTTATGTATTGATGGGCACTTGGGTTGTTTCACTTAGAGCTTTATATCTGAGGACAATTCAGACTGTCATGCTGCCTCTTGTGAAACTGAGATCCAGAATTGTGCCCAGGGTGGCAGTGTCAACAGCAAACTCCATCAGGGGTCCTCTCCTCCATTCTAACAGGCAAGTGACTTCAAATGGACACCAAAGCCTCCTTTGAAAGAGTTAATAGCAATATGCAGCCCAAGAAACATGTGCGTAAGGATCAGGGGCAGATCACACGCTTGGTTTCTGGGAAGATGGCTGGGGCATCATTAACAGCCATGACAACATCCAGCAGTTACTGAACATACCTGTGTGTGGCCGCTGGGTCGCCCAACTCCAGGCAGCGCCATTCACATCATATTAGTTGTCAGTGAAACTCCTGGGTATTTCCGCAGCGACACTGGTACTCTTTTCTGGGTAGTATGTTGCACACTGTGCATGCACTATTTCACTTCATCTTGAAAGCAACACTTAGTTAAGAGTAATATAATAAACGGTAGATATTTATTGAATGATAATTATGTGCTAGGGATTGTCATACAAATGTTACATTAATTGCACAATTTGATCCTCACAATGGTTCTATAAATTTTGGATGATTAATATTTCTTCTCTCATTTTACAAAATGAGAAAACAGGGTTTTAGAGTATCTAAATTACTCATTCAGCAGCTATTGAGTGATGCCGCCAAGATACAGAGATATGTATTGATCTCTCAAGATTGGAGCTACCCAACCTTGAACCTGTTATCAACATTCTGCCTTACATCAGTTAGCTGTGAGGCATGTCTTCAAGTTAGCTTTCACGGACTGTGTTTGAGTCTCTAAAAGACAGCCTTCACACGGGCTGCCAAGCACAGCTGCGCAGGTTGCATACTGCACAGCCTAGGCATTGTATCATGCCCCAAAGCTATGCAATGCACTGCATGCACAATCACCCTGGGCAGGTCCAGTCTTTTAGAAAGTGTGGCTTCTAGCAGAGTGTTATAAGGAAGTGTGTGGTTTCTTAGAGTCAAGATCCTCTCTTGGCATATATCATACATGTGTAGTGCACAAGTTCTTTAAACACCTCAAGCACTTGGCAAACCAACAATAGTCGTCAGAACCACAGGACTGTTTTAACTTATAAATACTGACAACCAACATATAGCCAAAAATAAAGCAGATGACCGTAGTAAAAACTAAATACAAGTGAATCACACATAATTAAGTGTGAGACCCTTTCTGCATCAGGAGTATAGCCCTAAGGCCTGTAAACATCGAATCCTAAAATGCTCACAATGATGAGGTCCCAAGTGTGTCGAACTTTTACAGCCTCTCAGCATTCCTCCACTTGGTTAAAACAAATAGCCAATAAAGGGTGGGTTTTATAAAAACCACTTCATATAGCAAGAGACACTTTCAGTTGACCACCCAACCAATTCTGTTCTGTTTTCCTATTTCTATTCTGTTTGGGTATTTTCCCCCTCTCCCCCATGTGACTCAGGGTTAATTATGATTAGTCCGCGTTAACCAGAGTATCCCATTTTCTTGCCAACGATTGGTGAAATTGTTCCAGACACTGTGAAATGAGAGCAGACCTGCTGGGGGCCTTCTGGGAGAGGAAAACAGTCCCTTTTCTTCCACTGGTCTGGACTCCTGGAGCTACAGCGTATCTTGCAAACCCGAGAGCTGCTGCTTTCCTTGTCTTGACGCTTTTGGAAAACTTTTTAATTTCATTTTTATTTTTATCAAAATACATGCATACACTTGAAAAAGATCGGATGCTCTAGGAGACTTATTCTAAGGATAAGCAGCAGCTCCCTGCCTCACCCCTTCCCAACTCATTCAGCAGGGGGAGCTGCTTTCAACTTTTAGTTCTCTTCTATTTAGCTCCATGCTTCTAAATAGCCTTCCTCTTTCCAAAATTTTCAGCATTAGACGTTTTTTAATTTCCTCGACAAAAGATGAGCATTCAACTCTTACACTACAACTTCCATGTAACTTCTACCACGACCTCTATGCTCCCAATATATTTATTAATTAAATATTCAGTGTTTACAGCTGAGCCAAGTGGGGCAGAATGTTACATTGTATTCTTATACCCATTTCTGTCTTCCCTGGGGCTAAGGATGGCCTCAATATTTTCCTTTGTGTAATTTTGTTTTAAGATGTATGTCACTGACTGTATGTCACTAAGCTCTCTGCCAACACTGGACGACATCTCTCAATATGGTCAAACTCACAGCTCCATTTTTTCCATGTAGCATCTTAATGCTGACAAAGGAACTGCTAGCCTCCTAGTGGAATTTGGAAGAAGGGCAACATGTCTGGCCCTATTCCTCTTTAAACATCTGTCCCATTGTCTTTATTGATGTTTTGGGTTTTACTTTCAACCCTTCATTTGCTATTAGCCATTAGGTTCTCCTGATGACCTTCTGTGAAAATTAGTGCTCACTTAGCAGCAGGAACACGATGAGTCTCTGACCAGGTCGTGTGGGTGGGTCCAGCACAGCTCTTGCTCTCCGGCTCAGGGAGGGAGGGAGTGAAGTTGGCTTTGCTTTTTGTACAGATTCGCTCTGCCCAGCTCTACCCCAGAATCCTCTATACACTCGCCGAAGCACCACGCAAAGGATGGGGCATTAATCAGGTTTGAGATAGTAACATTTATGGCCTCTCATCCCCTGGAATGCAGACTAAATGGGTCTTGTCTTTAAAAGCTGCTACTATCAGCCTAGTTTCTCTTTGAAGATTTTTTTCCCCCGACAGGTGAAGAGCAATGAGGATACCTGCACACACTCCCATGCACACACACACAAACACACCTCTATACACAGAGGAGAGCTGAAATAGACCAAGAGGGGCTTGAATTCGGCCCACTGAGTAAGAACTCGGGTAGCATTCCATCTTTCTCCTGTTATATCCAGTAGTGAGTGAGTAGAATAAAAAAGCTAAAAGAGACCAACATTAAAACAGTTTTGCTGTCCTAGCATTCACATAGACTCCTTCACACACACAAAACAAAGTCTGAACTACAAGCGGTACATAGAAGAGATGACCAGATTTCCCTTGGGCTTACTTTCTGGTTAAATGTCCAACAAATTTGAGAATGCACCATCTCCATGGTCAATATTGACATGATCTTGAGGCTAATGTTTACAGCATTTCCCCTTATTTAGCTTGGATCTTAACCTATTATGTAGTGAATGCCCAGAGAAATCAGTTAATCTCAGGACTGGCTAGTTCCACCAGCCTCACTTGCTCTCTTTCATTTGCTTTTCCTCTAATCCTTCAGCCCATCTGGTTATAGTTCCAGGTGGATACAGCTTCATCTAGGATATGCAAGAGTGTGCATTTAAAAAACCCATTTTTTTTTAAATAAACTCCCACCACTAAGACTAGTCACATTCCACGATTTGCCTGGGACCAAGGAACCAACAGGTGAGAATGCAAACGCTGACTACAACTGGGATTTAGAGAAGTACAGATATTTATGAGAAATTGAATAGACCCTGATAGAAACCAGATTGCAGGGAGGGACTATGGGACTTTGATGAAAAACATCACCCTAGAGGAGGAGGAAGCCTAGCTCAATAATAAAGGCTAAGGCAGAAGGAAGAGTATTTCTAAGTATGCTGAGGCTGTGTTTGAACACATCTCAATTCAGCCCCCTGATGGTGACTCATCTCTCTCAAGAGGGTGGGTCTGTGTATTAAACTTCCAATAACTGTTATTCTTCGGGGAGGTAGCAAGCACCAGTGCTGGAAGATGCTCTTCTGTTATAACCAGTTCCCCACCCCTCAGTAAAAATCATGATGCCACAGAAGAGATGATTCATCCTATCAATGCAGGTTCTGACAACTACAGGAATCTGACTTAGCACCCATAAGTTGGTGAGCTTTGGGGGCATTAAGGAGTTCTATATATATATATATATATATATATATATATATATATATACACACACACACACACACACACACACACACACACATATATATACACATTTACACATGCATATGTATTGATATGCACACAAATATACATTACATATATGTCACACATAATAAAAACGACATAACTTTCTATGAGTCTCATTGAAAACAAAAGCTAACATTTGCTCTACAAATAAAATGCATAGAAATTTGAGAAATGGTAATTAATATATGTAGCTAAATATCAAACATATTCTCTTTTTGTTTTGCAAACAAATCCTATCCCGGAGGACACAAAATGCATGTATTTTTTGAATGGAAAATGGTAGTGATACGTTTTTCTCTGGAGGCTTTACTCCGATACAGTTTCACAGTTAATATTAAACAACAATACTGAGATGAAGGATGGTGGTTGGGCATCCCTCCCCAGCTGCCTTGCCCCAGGTGATATGGCTTTAGGATTCTCTGTCAAATACCCTCCACCATATGGTGCTAGCAAAATAGTTTTATTCCATACATGAAACTGACAAACACACCAAAAGCCTACATTGCTGACAATTCATTAGCTTTGATCATATTTGGGTCAGAAGCATGAACTCCTGGGTTCCCTTCCCATCTCAGGCTTGGAGATCTGGGGGTTGCTAATTGTCCCCACCGGGCTGCTTTCTGGCCAGGCCACCACCCGGCACTGGGCAGAGCCAGGAGTCTGTTCCCGGCTGCATATGCCTGCTCTCCCCCTTGTAATTGGGCGCATCTTGGGAAAAGCTGGGCACGGGCGACAGCTCCCCCCTTCCCTTTTGGTGAGATAACCAGCTCATTAAATCTAAACGTGAAGGGCATTTTATAATGAAGAGTCAAACCCGAAGATTTACTCGCCCATTTTTCACCTGCTTCCCTCTCCTGCTCATTCCTTTGTATTCGCTAATGGCCTTTCTCTAAGTTATATAATCCTGTCACGGGTATAAAAATATCACTCCAAGCCTGCTCATTTGGCCTAAATCATTCAGCCGTTAGCGGTGGCAGGGCGGGCGTACGAACCGCACTGGAGGCAGGAGGACAGCTGTCCCACTCTCCATCCGTTGTCACCGGGCTAAGAAATGCTGAGATTTTAATAAGATCATAAAGTAGAGTGACATGCACTGGTCTGAAAGGTGGTTTTCATTAGCATTCAGGATGCCTGGGATAATAAATTAGAGCAATTGAGCAGAAATGGGCGATTTGATTATTCAACATTTTTCAATAGCAGCCCAAGCAGCTGGACCCAGAGGGGTGCTGCCGACGTCCCCCCACGCGACCAGGCTGGCAGGGCACAGGTGAGTGTGCAGCAATCATTTTCTCCTACCACACTCCGGAGAGCCTTGGACGGAGCCTTCCACGCTTGGTGAGCGTGAATTGATGATCCGGAGGAGGAAGGCTTCATATATCTTTGTCTCGGAGGTGGCAGAATTTGACTGGCTGACTTTCTTGTATTGCAATGAGCCTACGCTGTTGAGAACGCCAGTGCAAAGCCGCATGAGGGGAGCCCGTCCACGTGGGGCCATGTATTATACATTCCTAGCAGAGGGGCCATCGGTCAGTTTGGTTTTCCCTGGAAACTCTAATATGGTGTGAGACCAGCCTTTAGTTTATTCACCCTGGCTAAGGGGCAGAGGTCCAACTTTTCTAAAACTGTTATTAAACTTTTCCAAACTGGTATGCAGAACGGTACATATAACAAATGTATATATTGAATATATCATATTAATGAATATGATAGTATCATACTATGTTATAAACCTTTAGCTAGGAAAGCATAATCATAGAATTTTTCATTTGACACGAGATCATTTGAGTATAAAATGCACACTTTTTTGTGTTTTCTGGTTGTTTTTGTTGATACTCTATTTAAAATTTCTTCAAACTTTTTGCTAACAAGAGGGTGAATGATAAAGTTCATCAGAACTGATGAATGTAGAATGACTTCCTTAATTATTTTCACAAGTATCTTTGAGGAAGTTTGAGGTTACAATCAGAGCTACATCATGGCTTTATGAGTAGCTCATCCACAGAGTTGTGTTTTAACATCTTGTTTTCTTCATATTATAGCATTTTGCCATAAAAATAGGCAGTAGACATAGGTGGTCCTACTGCTTTTGAACAGAAAACCTTTTGGTTTTCTTGATTTGTCTTTTTATTGATGCTAGACTCTTGGCTTCACCCTCTCGTGTCATGGAGGTCTTATACTTCTAAATAGTAGAAACACTCCAAGGTATTCAGTGCTGAGACGGATTCTAAGTCACACCTTTAAAAACTGGCCAGTTCAGTCACAGAGACTCTCCATATTGATGTCTAATAGAGGATCATCATTCTACTTCAGTGCCTTGAGTTGTAGTATCAGTGTATGTGTATACATATATACACACACATATAGGCATATACACTGTAGCTAATTAAGCCTTTGAAACAGTTCAATTTCAAGACCACCCACTCATCCAGTGCTCATGCTAACACAGTCTGAAACTACTCTTCACAGGTGTTTTAAGAATATCATAAACATTAGCTTTGTTAGAATACGTTAGATGGCATCCCTATATTAACCAAATACTTGTATCCTATTTTTTTTTTCTTCCTCTCCTTGTTTCTTTAATTCTGCTTCCTTTCAGTTCTTAAGCGGATAAAGAGTCTCCCAGGAGGTGTGTACTGGAGCAGAACAAAGGCCGAGAGACCTAGAAGAACCTTGGGAAGGGAACTTGGGGCCGGCGGCTCTGAGAGCCCTGCCTGACGCTGTGACATGGGGACAGGCTTCCAAGGCAGGAGCACGGACAGCTCATCTGGACGATCAGAGATGTACTCTGAAGTTCAGAGTCCAGTTCCAATCCTGATTTGAGCGCTCAGAGCGGTTGACTCTTGACTAAGTTGACTTTTGAGCACTGTTTTTTTTTTTTTTCCATCTATGATGTAGGGATAATTTAAACACATCATGGGATTATTTTGAAGATTAATTACACATGAACCACCTAAAGTGGCCCAGGGTGCAGAATTTAGACTTTTTGTGTTTATTCTCATTCCCTTGGTGGCCTCATTCAGTCTCAGGATTTCAAATACCGTCTGTACACTGATGATTTCCCACTTTGTATTTCCAATCAAGTCTCCCCGGTGAACTCCAGGCCTTTTATCAAACTGTCTACTAGACTTCTCCTCCACAATGTCTGATAAGCATATAAAGTTGAACACATCCCACACTGAATTCTCTGTCTCCACCCCGTCATCAACCTTCTCCTATCATAGTCATCCTCCCTTGAGGAAAGCCAAAATCCTGGGACGCATCTTTGACACCTCTCTCTCTCAAACCAAAATATGACTCATTTATAATCCTTTGGGGTCTGACTTCAAAATAATCCCAGCATCCAGTTACTTCTTACTATCTTCACTGCTAACGATCAGCTTGACATAGTTGACAGAGAATATGTTACCAAACAGAAGAGCACACATGCATTTCAATCACTCCGGAAACATTTCCCAAGATAGACCTTATACTGAGACATAAAACACACCCCAACCCCCATCACCTCATGCCCGGTGTGACAGATGGCTGGTCTTTGGCCATGCTTGGCCACTGTCACCATATTTTTTATCTTATGTCCTGGAAGCACACTGGGGTGAGGCACATCAGGGATGGCAAACTTTACGTAAAGGGCTAGAATGATGGTAAACACTTAAGGCTTTGATGGTCAAATAGTCTCTGTTGTAACTACTTAACTCTGCTGTTGCGGTGAGAAAGCAGCTGTAGGTGATGAGAAAATGAATGCGCAAGGGTGCGTTCCAACAAAACTTTCTGTATAGAAACAGGCAGCAGGCCATGTGCCAATACTTGGACTACAACAAGGATTTCCCTTGCATTCCGTGGGGATTCTACTGGGCTCAGTCGATAGGGAATGTTAGCAAGAAATGAAGAGGAGAAAGGAGAGAAAGGTGGAGTGTTTATTCCACAGGCACCTGCAGCCTGGCTGCATCCCTCAACCAAAGTGTCAGCTCTGTGGGGGGCCCACTCCACGCAGTGCTGTCCCCGGGTCCTTGTGACAACTTTCCAACCTCCTCCCACACCCCTTCAGGGTGGCAATAAATAGTAAGTGCTCTTTTTCCTTGTGGTTTCCTGACTTCCTGCCCATAGTTTTGTAATGGTCCCTTTACTAAACTGCTCTTCAAATTACCCAATAGTGTGCCACTATTTTCTCTGGGATCCTGACATGCAGTGGCCCCGTGCCTACCCTCCCTCCCCTAATCTGTTTCTTAATTATCATAGTTGGACAAATGTTGGGGGTACATTGTGATATTCTGATACATGTAAACAACGTGTAATAATCAAATCCGGGTGCTTGGGACAGCCATCCCCTCAAATATGTATCTTGTCTTCGTGCTGGGAACCAATCTACTTTTAACGCAGCAGCTAGAATGATCCTGCTAAAACCAGTGACCCAGGTCATGCCACTACCTGCTCCTAACCCCAGTGGCTCCCCACTACTCTTGGAGCAAACAGCAAAGGTGACAATGGCACTACCTGGCCTGCATGACCCGTCACATCTCCACATCTCTGTCCTCCCCTGTCTCCACTCCTGTCAGCCAAGCACAACGGGCTTCATCCTACCTCAGGGTCCTGGCACTGGCTGTTCCTCCTGCTGGACGAGGTTTTGCCCAATGTCCACAGGGCTTCCTGCCTCACCTTTCCCTAAGAGTCAGGGAGTCCTCCTATGGCTGCGCCATTTGCATTTTTTTTTTTTTTTTTTTGAGACAGATTCTCACTCTGTTGCCTGGGCTAGAGTGAGTGCCGTGGCATCAGCCTAGCTCACAGCAACCTCAAACTCCTGGGCTTAAGCGATACTACTGCCTCAGCCTCCCGAGTAGCTGGGACTACAGGCATGCACCACCATGCCCAGCTAATTCTTTTCTATATATATTTTTAGTTGGCCAGATAATTTCTATTTTTTAGTAGAGACAGGCTCTCACTATTGCTCAGACTGGTCTCGAACTCCTGACCTCGAGCGATCCACCCGCCTCGGCCTCCCAGAGTGCTAGGATTACAGGTGTGAGCCACCGCGCCCGGCCCATTTGCATGTTTTATATGCCCCTCTCCTTCATTTCCAAGCCTACTTTCCCGGTTGTATTTTATCTTATATAATACATGCCATATTCTAACAGGTACACCGTTTACTTCCTGTTTATTGCCACTCTCTCCACAATACTGTTGGCTTCACGAGGGCAGGGATTTTTGTCTCTTTTGTGCATTGATGTATTTCCAGTGTCTGGGCCCTACAACACCATAGGTGCCTGGTACATGCTTACTGAATGAATAGTAGTTATTTGTGAAAAGTACTCTGGATTTAGAGGTGGGAAATATGTTCTGGAATCAAAGTGTTTTTGTTTTGTTTCTTTTTGAGACAGAGTCTTATTCTGTCACCCTGGGTAGAGTGCAGTGGCATCATCATAGCTCACAGCAACCTCAAACTCCTGGGCTCAAGCCATCCTGCCTCAGCCACCCGAGTAGCTGGAAACTACAGGTACATGCCACGACACCCAGCTAATTTTTCTATTTTTAGTGGAGACAGGGTCTTTCTCAGGCTGGTCTCGAACTCCTGAGCTCAAGCAATCCTCCTACCTCGGCCTCCCATAGTGCTAGGATTACAGGCATGAACCACTGTGCCTGGCCTGGAATCAAGGTTTTGCTTCATTTTTTCCATCATTCCTTTTCCTTTCTCCCTCGAATTTTCACTCCCTTTCTTCCTCTGGCAGCCCTTGTAATGTGTGTTTTTATAATCGCAGGGGAAAAATTAACAGAAATCTAAATTTTAAAAATAATCAAACACGATTCTCACCTTTTCAACCTTCCAAACTGATTTCAGTATTCAATATTCCTTTCCAACCCTTGTTCATATGTAGATACAATCTTAAATTTATAAATATAACATAGGTACTATTTTTGTATTTTTTACTTTTGGCTTAATTTTCCCCACAATGAAAATGGCTTTCCCTGCTGATTATACATACAAGCTTATTGAAAAGTAAATGAGCAGTGCATAGCATATGAAAAAGAAAATGAGAAATATAACCTGACATACAACCATCAGCATTTTGATGGCCGTCCTTATTTGCTTCTCTTTGGTGTCGGTTTCCATATGTATGTCTTTATATTCATTTTTAAAGAAAATAGACTGCATGATAAATTCTATTTTTACCATTGGATCTATTTAAAAATAAATAACAATGCTGCTTCTCTAACCAGGGTATTAAATCTTGTATGTATATAATACTTCATCCATAACCTTTCTCTAGTTTGCTTCATTTTCAGGTTGAAATTCCAATATTTGTTTTTTCTAAAGGAAGCTGGAAGCTGGATGTTAAAGTGCAATCTCTCTCAAACTTGAGTATTTATGGACCATTTTCAAGTAAAAATAAACTTATTCTAAACCCGAGTACTGATTTTCATTATTTTGTTAAAATGTTACTTAATATATATTAACACATAACTCAATATATTTCTCATGTTTATAGCGCTCGTGTAAACCCAAAGCAAGTTTATAAATATAAAAACAACACTGCAAAATCAATAAAATTCAAATTAATAACATTAATTTCATATGATGCATGATGCTATTTTGATGAAACTAAATTTCTAAAGTCTGGTTTAATGATGAAATAAAATAGCCTCCACTTTGGGCCTGTGTTTAATCTCTCTCAGTATGTTTGCTTCGATAATACAGAAAATGTTAATTTGTAACTGTGTTTTACAAATTAGAATTAATACTTTTAAGGCATCGTCGGCTAGTTCAAGTTAATCAGATAACATACTTAATCCAAACTGCCACCAATCAATTCATGATTGCAAATTTTATGAATCTGCAGAATCTTTCATTCTGTAAAGTCATCTTACTCAATTAAAGATACTGGCAATCTCAGCATTGGTGCATTACTGAAGTCTACTTTCGAATGATCAATTTTTGCCATTAGGAATAGAAGTAGCCATTTCATTTTTACTGCTACCTTACCGTCACTGTGCCAACACAGAGGACATCTTTGCAGGGTGCAGGCTGGCAATCTGCCTACGGCCCGATAGCTCTGGAGCAGCTCAGCTTCAGTTGTATGAGGTTCCCGGCCATGAGATGGCTTCCCTCGGTACTTCTTTTCCCTATTTAAATCAGAGTAAAAACAGGTGCTCTGTGACATCGTTTGATTATAGAAAGAAACGCTCATAAACACCAACTCAGACTTTCAAGCTACGTGATTCTTAGTCTACATGGTTACATCGGCTTATAAGATGGCCAAAGTAATGATGAAGGTGCTTCTATTTTTCCATGTAGATTACCGCTATAACTAAACACAAGATTATCAGATTTTGTTAGAGACCTCACAGGTTGAAGGAATAGGAGTCCTGTGCCGCACATTGAAAAACACAGATATAATGGGTTTTAGAATCTAGAACAGTCTTGGGCTCAAATGATAGCTTCACAACTTTACAAGCTATGCAAACTTCGGTAATTTACTTAACCTTTCTGAACCTTATTTTCCATATTTGTAAGGCGTTTATTGTCCTCCTTGTTCACATGAGAAGACCAACATAGCAGAGTCGTGGGGAGGACTTCATGGATTGATCCGTGCCGAGTGCCTGGCCAGATCTTGGTGTTACCAAACCTGTGGCTGCCATTACGAACAGCACGGCTGGTAAAGCCTCTGGCCCCAGGGAAGAAGCCTCTACAGCACCAACAGTGCGTTTACCGAGTTCCTAAATCACCCCACAGAGTGGGTGATTATAGACTTAATCACCAGCTAGATATTAAGACCTAATTTTACAACCACAACATTACATAATTTTCCAACAAGCAGGGGGATAATCTTTTTGCATCTGAGCAGTCCCTGATCTAATAGAAGCATTTTTCTTTTCTAAGGTTAAGACCCAACCTCAGTCCAGAGACGGCAGGCCAGCTTAATATGCATTCGAATTAGCTGCAACGCTCTCAAGGAGCCGTGTTCGGGGCAGAGGGGGATAGAAGGCAATTAAAAAACTTTTGTGGATGATTAAATGTTCAAACACAGCTGTGAACGGCTTTCTCTATCCGATGGCAGGGAAACAAAGAACTAGGGTTGATTGTGGTGGGTTCCCTCTAAAGCGTAGCTTTTAATCCATTCAGTAGATATGTCCTCAGATCTGCTTTTTTCCTAGGCACTTGGGACTCTCTCAAGGAGAGTCAGATATGGTCATATACAGGAGAAAAGCATGCACAGACACATGAACACAACACTAAGGACGTGCTGCATTACTGATGTCTACTAAATGCCGAAGAGGGGTTGAAAGTTCTAGCCATGGAGTTAAAAAGGGTCTTTACAGATAAAGCAAGCTTTCTTTTCTTTTTCTTTTTTCATCTGTACACTTTTTTGGAAGCGTAGTGCACTGATTATGCTTCCTTAGTCAACTTGCATTTGCTACAAAGAATCAATGAATAATTAGCTAAAGGTGGAATCCACACTGATGCCCAGTAACATTTACGTGTGAACGAGCAAGGACAAATCCAAGAACATATATGGTACCCTGGACCTAACTAACACTGAGCTGGGACAGAACCATCTTGCCTAGGGTGACAACTGAAAGTTTGCTTTTGTCTTAGAATGTGCACTTCCTGAGTTGGTGCAGGAGATGAGCTCGCTTTAAAAAAACAGTGTCTATTTGGTGGTTTTTAAAAAAAAAGCTAGAGGGAGGATGAGGGAGCTGAATATAAATTGCCAGGGGAGGCTGGAAATGAAGAAGTGACGCTAACTGTGTCATCCGTGTAGTAACAGGGGCCTCTGCGCCTGGCGCCGACTGGCAGTGCACTGTGAGCAGGTATTAGATCCAGTACCCGAGCAAAGGAATATTCCTTTCTCTCCCCACTGAAGCCCCGGCCACCTACCGTCATTATTTCCACTATCTCTTCTTCCGTGAGGCCACCTGGCCAGTGCCAGGCTTTTCTCTGTTGATTGTGTTTATTCAAAGTCCTCTGCGTGTGTCCCGCTCTGCCTCGGCGTCCCCCCACCGGGCTGCGTGGGGCTGCGGAGCTTTATAACTTTCCTTTCAACAGCTGGCAGCCACAAATTAACTTTTGGACTTCATTAGGCTAATACGCTGAATTATCCCTAATTTGGAGCACCTGAAGCGCTCCCCGCCACCTCCCTCTCTCCCCTCCAGCCACCTCCTGTCATCAATCAGGAGCTGAGCAGCAGCGAGGAGGCGGCATATGGAGCCTCAGGCGGGCCTGGTCAGAGCCCTGCGTCTGTGTTTCCAGCCCTGCTGGACGACTGCACGGTGGGGCCATTCCAATCAACACGTCCCATGTCTGCGGTCGGCGATGCCACTGCGGCAGCCAGGGTGACAATGACCGGAGAGACCAACCATTCCTCTGCTTTGGGGGCACGTACCTCTCCTCAACAGCCAATTTCAATCCTAGCAAGTCTAATGCAGAGTCGCCTTTGGCACTGCAAACTTTGATTTCTTCCAGCACATTCAGGTAGTTGGAGGAAGTGGGATAGCATTCCCTTCCACCCTTCCCCATCTTCCCAGGAACCAGATGGTCGGAAACTTTCACTTCAATCACATAGTAAGAAATTAAAAAGAAAAAAAAAAAAACCACCCAGTTTAGTCTTCCTTCTTGGAATCACACCTGCATCTACTGATCAGGGCTCCTCGCCTATTCCCTTCCAGCTGGATTTCCTTAAACCCCCCAAATAGTTCAACACAGTCTATAAAGTTGAACAAAGATCTCCCTACTCTCCTGTCAGGCTCAAGTGCCAATTTTCTTCCCGGAGAGTTTTCCCAGAGAGCACTAAAGGAAAACCAGCACACACACAACTCTTAAAATCTCTTGCAGATCCACGATGCACCACTCCACGCAGTTTTAGCGGCTAAAGCTCTTTTGATCATAGGGCTCTCCTGAAACCTCCCCTCCCTAAAAGCTTGGCCCTGAGAAGGAGGCTGGGGAGACGAGAAAGGCAGATAAACAAGATGGGCTGGAACAAAAGAGCCCAAACATCCCTGACTTAAATCTTATAAGGGGAGTTACACTTTATGAAAGCAATTCGGATGACTTTGTCCGTGGAGCAGAGTGGAAATAGTTTCTTGGAGATAGAATTGGAGCATAGAAAGTGAACACCCGTGCCAGAACCTTAGATTGGATATTGCTTGATTTTGTTCTCCCCTAGGTTGTGTTTTCTGTAAACTCTTTTTTTTATGGTTTTTACTTTAGGCAATCACATGCCCTAATTTTCCTGGGGCAACCCTTATTTATACCTGTTGTCTTGACATAATTTTAGGTAGATTCTTCCTCCACTTTCAGAAATCTTCGCGTTAGGACTGTAAGTTACAAGGTCAGCCTATTTGCTGCTCACTCTCAAATCAGCATTGGTACAATCTCCCAGCCTAAAGGTGATAGGCAGATTGGATTTGCTGCTTTTTGAGACTTTACGTTAATATTATAAGAGGAAAAAAATAGCATTTAAGTCTCATTTCCTCTCTGTTACTTTTTTTCCACTCACTTGGGACAAAAAGCTACTGAGAAGCAGTGTTGGAAACAGTGAGACTTGGAGTGTGCCAGGCTTGGGTTTTAATCCCCCTGCAGATACTGACTCTAACCCTGGTCAAGTCCTTTAAGGGCTTCCTGCTTCTCATTGCTTTCATCTGAAAAATGAGGCTAATTATACCTATTTTAAAAGACAATTGAAAGGATTTCATCAGGATAATACAGGTGTGGAAGCCAGGTGGTGGCTCCAGGTGGCAGCTGGAACAGGCAGCAAGAGCAGCAGCAGTAGATGCAGCCACCAGGAGAGCAATAGTCTTGGGGGGTCAGGGTCAGCAGGAGCAGAGAAAAAGGCTCAGAATTTGGGTCAGGAGATCTCTGGTTCATCTTTTTCTCTGTAACAAAATACACAGGACAAACAAGCCACTTTCCTGAGCTTCATCTAGGTCTTGCCAAAATTGCAATTACAGTTGACCCTTGAACGACATAGGTTTGAACTGTACAGGTCCACTTTATAGGTGGATGTTTTTCCACTGAATATAGATCAAAAATACAGTATTCACAAGATTTGAAACCCGAGTATACAGAGGGCCAACTTTTCGTATACTCTGGATCCACACGGCTGACTACCGGGCTTGAATATGCCTCATTTTGGTATGAGAGGGGCAATCCTGGAACCAATCCCCTGAGGCTTCCAAGGGATGACTGTAATTTCTTTTAATGGTAAAATAAAATAACGCTTATGAAAAACTTTATAAACAATAAAGTGTACGTGAACATCAGGTGCCATTTTCCAGGTGTTCTATCAGTGCTGTTTGGAGAGTGTTCCTGCACGTTGGGACAAGGTGGTTGATGTTGCAAACTCTAAGCCCTGGAAAGTGCACTAAATTCGGAAAAGAGGGTCCTGGTTTCTAAAGCCCCAAAGTCTGGGGAGAGTGACCTGTGAGCCAAAGTTAACGGGTACAGAAATACAGAGGCAGATTGGTTGTCAATGGAAGAAGAAACTCCTAACAATCCAAGCAGTGGGAGACACAATGTCTACACGGTGCGGCTGGCATGACTAATTGCTGACCCAAGAGCCACCTTCTGTTATTTTCTGATAACAGACCTGGATTTTTTGGTAGAAAGGGACTCTCCATCTCAGTGGAAGTCGACCTTGTTTCCAGACTAAGGGGATGGACAAATGATGTTTGGTTCAAGGCAAACATGGTGATTCCATTTCCCTGTGCCGGTGATCATTCAAAGGAGTGGGTGCATGCTCCATTTCCACCCAATGAGACATAAATCAAGGTGTGGGAGATGGGGGTGGGGTGGGGGCCAGGTTACAAGGCAGACTCATTCTATTAATATCTCTCTTTCCATTCTTACTTGCTCCAGTTTCTACTTCCTGCCGTGACTTCCTTGTGGAAGGAATTTGTCAGCCACATGTAATCAAGAGACCACAAGCATGGGATGACCAGCCAGAATGGTGACAGTGGTGATGAAACTTTGGAACTATTGATCAGCCCAGGAGTGTCAACTGCTGGTCCACTTAAAGGACATAGTACATGTATATGTATTGTTTGTTCCACTCTTAGACATATAGTCTATTACTTTCAGCCAGAAGCATTCCTAAGCGACATGTCCCCATAAACTAGAGTAGTCTCTTTTTTTTTCAATGTCCTCTTTCAACTGTCTTTGACAATTCACAGTTTGGTGGGATATCATGCTTGGGTCACACAAAGA
Source organism: Lemur catta (assembly GCF_020740605.2). Classification (NCBI taxonomy): domain Eukaryota; kingdom Metazoa; phylum Chordata; class Mammalia; order Primates; family Lemuridae; genus Lemur; species Lemur catta. Next base: position 10,726,321 of record NC_059149.1, on the reverse strand, counting down.
AAAATCATCAGCTGCAGATAGGAATCTGTCATATTAAAAAAAAAAAAAACATATCCCCACCTATTTGCAAAGATAAGTGTCAAAATTCAGAGTAGCCAAAGATGCTGTTTTCTAAAAGGATGGGATTTTTAGATTCTCAATCAGTGGATGCATAAAATCCTGCTGGGATGAAACCATGAAATGCAACTCACTCAACGTGTCTGAACATTTCGAATTTGTACTTTTGGAGTCAGCTGGCATCGTTTACGTCTCCAGAACACCTCATATGCACATAAAAACTAAGAGTTAAAAATAATAAAAATAAGATCTGAAAAACCACACTGGGCTTTCCTGTCAGCACTGGTTCCATTTTTATGTGTCAGGATTAATATTTCACACATACCAGCTCATTAAAAAAAGTAACCTTGGAACACAGTGTCAGGTGGAGATTTTTTTTTTAAGATGTGCTGGAAATTATGCAGCCATAAAGAGCATTCCCACTAATTATCTTGGCACTCATGTTAGGCTGACCGGTTTGTCACCAAGTTGGAGGTGGCATAGTAGAGAACCTCCTCCATGCTGTGTCAGGCATTGCTTTGCTCCATTTTTCTCTCCAACTCATTTACTTGGTGCTCATATTTATGCAAAGGAGGGTAATGAGGTAGCCAAAGGTTACGGGGGGCCAAAGGGCTTTCGGATGATGAGAGCATTGGTAACTAGGGAGGCCAGCCTCAGGCTGTCTGAAATTGAAATTTGGGGCTAAATTAATAACTGAACCTGAGCACATGCAATTTTACAGTAAGACTCCCCTAGGGTCGAAATGATGTAGTCTGACATAAAAGAATCTCTGGAAATGACAGAAAAAACAAAGTTCGAAACTATTCCATTGCAAGTAGCACCTTTTGGGTGAGGCAAACAGAAAAGGGGTAATGGGGGACCCATTATTCAAACTTTCCCTAAGATGAGCTTTCATATTTCGGTCTGTAGAATGTGTGTGCCTGTGTGTAGTCTTAGAGATCAATAATGATCTTGCACATAATTCTATGTGCAGACAGACAGACAGACATCTGTCCGGCAATCACTCTCCTCGTGATTCCTCCAGTCACTGTCGGCTAGAATCTGGGTAAAACTCAGGAGCAGAGCGAGGTGCTGATTGGGATTATGCGTGTTTTCCTTTATTTCTTTGCATTTTAGGGCCAGGAACCTTGACATAGTTCCCCAAAGTCCAGTTAAAGGTATGGTGGGATATTTATTTGTATTTTCAGAGTGGTCATGTTCAAGGGAGGGCTCCAAGAGTGGTGGAAATGTCAAAGAATGGCAGCAAATAAGCCAGAAACAGATACGTGGGTGACATCACAGATTGCTCCCTGAAGACACTAACTTACAGCTGTTGTGTAGACTAAGGGGGATCACAACCCTGGGCACTGGAGATAGGTGAGAATGAAAAGTAGAAAATATAATCCTACCTTTCTCTTAGACCCTGTTTGCCCTTCCAGTATTGGATACTGTACTTGATTATGTTTCAAAGTAGTTAGGGCGTCTTGAGAAGATCAAGAGAAGGACATGAAATTGATTAGGATTAAGAGGTTGACATAAGATGGCCAACTAAAATTCTGTGGCCTATGTAGTATGGAAAGTCATGGTTAAAATATGATTGATTAGAGGCTATGCTGGGATGGAAGTAATGATCTAGCCATATTTGCAATTTAAAATACTCAAACATGGGACAAATCAAAGGATTCCTTTGTACAAATGGAAGAAGACAGGGTTTAAGTGATCTTTTGGATGTCAGAAAGAAGCTGAACTAGAGCCCTGGTCTTGTGATGCTCGTGGCAGAGGTTTTCACTTCCCAGCAGTGCTCTTGTGAGCTGTGAGATGAGGGCATGGATGAAACGATGTCTAAGTTCCGTTCCAGCTATCTATTGTGATGGTGCCATCTGATCATCTGTGACGGGCCATTGAGAAGGGCCAGTTCTGTCTACTGATAACACAGAGATGATGAGGTGCTCTATGTCCTTGTTAAGAAAGAGGTGCACTGTGATCTCCTTTCTTCCAAGAATTTAGTCTCTCATCAGTCCAGAAACAGCACAAAGAGTGAAAGACCTTTTACTGTCCCCTAGTACCACCAAGAAGAATAAAGGAGTTTAAAAAAAAAAAAGTCTCTTCTATGTAAGTTGAAAAAAAAGTAGCTTTTTAGCTACAAATTTCTTTTTCCCCCTTCTCCAATAAGTCATCCAGGAGCTAAAGGGTTGGCATGCTGAGCTTTATAACCAATACTGCCTACAATTTGGCGCCAATTTCCACTCCCAACCTAACTTTCCACAACTCAAACCCTATGTCAAACTCAGCTGCATTTTTCTTTCCACAAATGCCCATTTTCATTCTCTTCAACCTCTGACAGCATTTCCTTTCTTTAACTTTTTTTTTTTTTTTACTATGAGGAATTTATCTAGCCTACAATTTCTCAAAGAAATAGAACCACAGGTGTAACCTCAGCTCACAGCTCACCACTTCCAAATCAAAAACCCCTATACTTAGGCCTATCTTCTTTTGCTTCTCCAGTTTTTTATCTCAGGTCATGTTTTCCAGAAACCATCCCTTCTGCCTTTTATGGAACATCATCCTATTAGTTATTTGCTCATTCATTTGTATCTTAACTTTATCTTCTAGATCCCTGCTATCACGATTAGAACATGTTCAAATTTCACCCATTATGAAAAATACTCCCTCAATCCCATTCTCCTGTTAAGTATGCCCTTCTTCTTACCAATAGTTAATATTGTAGCCTTATAATGATAAGGAGATAATAATTATATAATTAATGTTTTTCTTTCTTTCCTTTTACTAAAAGTGTTAAAAGAGCAAGGAATAAGTTTGTTTAACTCAGTACTGAATATCTAGTGCCCAGTGTCTGACCCATAGGAGGAAGGTGGTCAATAAATATTTGATGATTGATTAATAAATGAATTAATGAATGAATACATATATGAATAATGTTCCTTCTTTAGATCTTTGCTCATTCTGTAATCAGAATGCCCTTCCCTGTCCCTTCTTTGTCTTAGGAAAATCATTCATCTGTTGATATTCAAATGAAATGGACTACGTTGCCTACCTTCCCCCACACCACAACAATTCCCTGACGTCTCCAAGTAAAAATAGCTGCTCCTTCCTTAGAATGCCCATTTATTAGAATCTTTTAAACTCTAGTAATTTGCGTGCAAATTACTCTTCTCATTGAGGATTGGTTCCAGTGCAGTGACGTCATCGTGTCCTGAGCACCCACCAAGCCCAGGCTAGGAAGAAAATGGTATATAAGGCATAGTCTCTGTCTTTACAGAAGTTATAGTAGGTGATACAGAAACATTAACAGGCAGTCATGTTAGTGTATAAGTATTATAGCAAGAGTAACTGCAGAACAGAAAGCACCTAGGATGGTCTTTTTGGGTCTAGAGAAGGCTTCCCAGAGGAAGGGATACTTGAGTTGTGTTCTAAAAGATGAGTAGAAATTAGCCTAGATTAAGGAAGCAGAAGGAAAGCATGTGAAAAGCCCCAAAGGTGAGTCAGACCACAGCAAACTCAGGCAACAGAAAAAGGGTCAGGTATGATGGAGACAAAATGAACAGGTGGAAGAGAAACCAGAGCTAGATCCTCAAGGGCTTTACTCAAAAGGCAAACAGGAATCGCGGATGGGGAGAATTATATGACGGGGTTGGTGTTTTGGAAAGTTCCTCACTGGAAAAACACAAACACACACAAAAAAAATAGCAAAAAAAAAAAAAAAAAGATGAGGACTTCTCTGGGAGAATGTGAAAGTTAAAGTCTCTCATCTTGGATTTCTTGCTCTGAGTATATATTTTCTGGGATGAACGTTTACCCCTGAGGTAACATGTATTGTGCATCTTGTCTTCTGGTCATTTTTTTTCTGTGAGACTTTAATAGTCTTCACAGGTTGTTTAGAATTAATGAGGCAAATGTCCTCAATCAAGAAGCGATTTAAGAACACGCTGCTAATTTCAATGAGTTCTGTAAATGAACTAATTTAATACCAGTTGACCTTTTTATTTGAGGAGAATGATTTGTAGCTATATTTTCTTGATTTGTGCCTTGAAGACTTGGCAGTTGAAATGGGCATTTCGAGCCCAGGGGTAAACATTAATCAAGGTGCAAGGATGGTGTGCTTCTAAGTGGGGCATGGAACATTCGCCTCACTAAGTAAGTGGAGGGTCTCTTTTAACAGGAAGGTCTCGACCACGTTTATTAAAACTGAAAGCCATAAAGAATACTGTATTTCTTCAGTGATATAGACCAGGCAGAAAGATGCTAAATGATAGTATGAGATTTTTACCATGTCCTAGAGATTGTGCTACCCTGTCCTTTTTTTTTTTTTTTTTGAGACAGAGTCTCACTTTGTTGCCCGGGCTAGAGTGAGTGCCGTGGCATCAGCCTAGCTCACAGCAACCTCAAACTCCTGGGCTTAAGTGATCCTCCTGCCTCAGCCTCCCGAGTAGCTGGGACTACAGGCATGCGCCATCATGCCTGGCTAATTTTTTTTTCTATATATATTTTTAGTTGTCCAGATAATTTTATTTTATTTCTATTTTTAGTAGAGATGGGGTCTCGCTCTTGTTCAGGCTGGTCTTGAACTCTTGAGCTCAAACGATCCACCTACCTCAGCCTCCCAGAGTGCTAGGATTACAGGAGTGAGCCACCATGCCCGGCCCCAATTGTTTTTTAATTTATTTATTTGCATAAAAGAAAATCTCTCTTCCTGAATAAAACTGATGGATGCTTAATGATACTTTAATGATCTTGCCATTCCCCCTGTCTTTTTACATCTAGTGAAGAACCAATATTTCTGTAGAATTTTCTCTAAAATCAAGCCATCAGTAGGGATGTATCTTTTACTGATGATTTTCTATGAAGGGTTTTGCTTTAAACTAGCAAATCTTTAGGTCTACAAGCAATGAGAACGTTTTACAATGCCATCGTACAAATAAAAGGATAAAATATTATTTCTGCCACTGAAGCATTTTCCACTTAATGGGAAAGTATTGTTCTAAGGATGGTTTAGCATTGTTGAATCAAGGCTGAATCAGCAGATTTCAAGTGCCTGGTAAACTCAATCTTCTTTCAAAACAGAGAGGAAGGAGAACTGAACTGATAAAATCAGGGTAGGATAGAATTTCTTTTAAAAGCGGCAAAGAGCACTAACCATCATGGAAATGATTGATAAAATGACTGCATTAAAATTAAGAACTACTCATAGAAAAGACACTTCATAAACAGAACAAAAAGACAAGCAACAGAGTAGAAAGAGACATTTTGCCACACACGTAACTGCCAAAGGGCTTGTATCAAGAATAAAAACAGAACTCCTACACTCCTGTAGAAAAAATGTCCAAAAGACTTGAAAAAGCAGGAAGAGGAAATCCAGTGGTCAATGAATATTTGAAAAGGAGCTCGAATCCTTTAGAAACCAAGAAAATGCAAATTAAACTATTATATACGTACCTTTATACATCTACCCAGTGGGCAAAAATTAACAAATCCAACAATGTCTTCCTGGTTGGCCTGGACCAAGGAAAACAGGAACTCTCCTACACTGTTGGTAGGGGTAAAAATTGTCAAAACCCTGCTGAGAAAAAATTTGGCATTAACTAGAAAAGTTGAAGATACATTCAGTCCGTGACTCAGTATTTCTACTGCAAAGTGAGAAAGTCGTGCACATAAGTTTATTCACATGTTTCAGTTTAAAGAAACTGAAGGAGAGTTTTTATTTTATTTTATTTTGTGTTATTTTATTTTTAAGACCCTGGGACAACTGTAGGGGGACACACAATTGGGGAATGAATAGGAGAAAGAGAAAGAACACCATGAGTTTATTCATGACAAAGAGACTGAAAAATGTTTGGATTTTGATGCTCTACAAATTAGATAATTCCGTTTATTTTCATGAGATACTAAGTGAGATGAAGAAACTATTTCTTAAATTAGTTGCTGTGGCATGATAAACCAATGTTGCCCAAAATGTGGAAAAGAACAGATGGAGCCATGCTCATTCATCTTGGATTCTAAGAGAGAAAAACCACCAACATTTATTTAGTAGTTATTATGTTCTATGCATGGTACAAAGTCCTCTCTCTACGTGTAACAGTCTTATGTAATCAGCACATTAGATAACCCCAAATATAAGACTAACACTAAACTCTATAAAGTATTATCCCAATTTTACAAAAACTGACACTTAGGAAAATTAAAGTTGCCCAGGATTACGAAGTTTCTAGGTGATAGAGCTGGAATTCAAATCTACATCTACGGTTCCTAAATAAAATATACAGGTGTGCACAGCCTCTCTTCCTTTGAGCTGTAGGCCAAAGCCATATGTTAAGGAGAAACTTGGAACACTTTAAAATCCAACCACCTCTTCCCTCCGCAAAAGTAAAAAATATCTCTGTTATTTGCCAAAGTAATAGTTGTTGGGCATTACCACCCTATCCCTCCTCTAAGGCACGACTTTTGTCTGCAGAGAATGAGGAAAATAAAGGAGCAACTGGTTCAGTCCTACCTCCCCTTTCTCTGATCCTGGTTTTCATTCCTTCACCTTCTGTGCTTCTCCAGGTGGAGCAGAAAACAGGAAGAATTATTCATTGTCCAGCTGAGTAGCTTGTCTTCAGAAAGTAGGAATGTTTGCTGAGAGGTGGACACGTTGATCAATGTAGAATTTCCTGACCTTAGAGATAGGTACATATAAAGATATGTACATATACACACATGTGTATATGTTTATATGTTTTCTTCACTGACGCCTGTGTCTGTGACTTCTGAGTTGGTTTCTACCAGGTGTGTTATTTCTTCTATGTCCTACATGTGCTTTACATGCTGTGTGGCCTTGGTCACAGTCGAGCCTTGGTTCTCTGGGTTCAGGCTGGAGCCCATGATGCCTGTTTCTGTCAATTGGTGAAATCTTATCCACAACTGTATCAAATACCCAGAAGAAACAAATATATATTTTTTCTTGGTTTGATGTAAAAAGTCAACAAGTTTATTTAACACCAAATTCGCTCATTCATTCACATTTGAACCAAACTGGTTCAAAACACTGTGCTAGGTCTTTTGGGAGATACGGACACAGGAAAGATCTAGTCCTGGTCGCTCAGAAGCGCCCACACGAGGGGGTAACTGTGACATTTGTGGCACTACATTAAGCAGCAGAAAACTGGAAGTGATGATCTTTGGAAGCTGAAAGCCAACTTTGGTGAAGATGTAAAATTTACATTGAGCACAAATTTAATGCTACCAAGTTCTGCTTTTTTTTTTTTTGTTTGGGCAATTCATCCATTTTTAAAGTAACACATGACACTCAAACTAAAAGCAATAATTGTTGTCAGTGACAGAAAGCTGTTAGCAACATTTTAACGGCTTGTTACAACATCAGAAAACTGGGGAAGTCTAACGCATCTCCTTTTAACAAGGAGTGTGTGCCGGTGGGTTATTTGAGGATGCATTTGACTTCTTTGGTAACATAAATGGGAACTTCAAGGGAAATTCCTCTAGTTGCTCTGTCTTAATATTCTCTGATTATTCATGTTGGGTTTGAGCAACGCTGCTACGGAAATATCTGTCCCTGCGCTCACCAACTCTCGGGCAAAGTATCACAAGTGCATATTCTCTAGAGTTAGTAACATCTAAAGAACAAAAAGCAAAAGGAGGGCATAGGAGTATAAGCATAAAAAGTATTTGGAATGTTTTATTCTGGGATCTTAACATATTTTGCTTGGGGCATGAGACAGATCTTTCTTTGAAAGGTAATTTCACAAAGAAGATAGGAAATGATGTATTGGTGACTTTCTTATTTTACATTTTATTAAGTTTTTACTTAGCTTTCCAAGGTCCAAGTGAGTCCTATTCCTCCAAATTCTTTTTTTTCCCTTTTACTGACTTTTTCTAGCCACGAACTTAATTTTTATATACCTCATTGATCTCCATTAGTCAGGTAGAAAGAGTAATAACATTCATTTTCTATTTCTACAGGAAATTGCTCTGAATATCAATGACGTAATAGAATCACATCAATAAACTAATATGCTGAATTCTTTAGAAAAAACTTACATGGGTAGTCTCTGCTTTTCTATAGTTTTATATTTGGCTAATGTTCTCATCTAAAAATGCTTACAACACGATTATATTATTTTTTTTGCAACATTCTGAATATTCATCAGTTTCTTAATGTAGGGGGAAAAAAACGAAGTGAACACTTGGCTGCGGGAGGCCATCTGGTGTCGGTAGAGAGTAACTACGTGTTTATGTGGAAGTTCAGGAAATGTGTTTCCCCTCACCCTGCTGTCTCGTGTGTGTTTTGAAACACACGCTGGAAACATCCAGACAGGCTGTACAGGCAACTCTTCTTTATCTTGCAAACTGAGAACAGATATAGTACATTTTGGTATTTTTTTTTTAATTATGTGATGGTATAATTTTTTTTTATTGGATTTATACTTGACTTCATAATATGTTTGAACTACCATTTGACTGGGGAGAGGTGTGATAATTTGAGATTTGATAATATAATTTCCACAATACCATACAAAGTTCTGGCTGAGAAGAGTCTAGTAACTGGTTGCAGTTCCCTACTGAGTCCTCTTCTCTTCCACTCCACTTCATACCAAGCAGAAATATCATGACCTTTGAGATTAATATAGAGTCCTCCTCCCACCCCATTCTCACCTGTGGACTGTGCCCCTCTTAAGTTCATGGAGCCATAATTGTGTGACTCGGGCTACAGACCCCTTCCGATTCCTGTTGTCCAAAGGGGAAAAAGGAAGGACTATATGCTTTTAAAAAAATCGTATCTAATTTTCTAGCGATAGAGACATGCAATTAAGGACTTAACTGCAGTAATTGTAGGAGGTAAATTACAGGCGACAATATAATGATTATTTTACATATTTTAACATGTTCAATTTAGTCAGCGTGGAATAGATAAAAGTCTTCCTTTACCCCTTAGTGAAAAGTTTTAAAAACAAAAATTCCATAAATAACTGTAGAAGTTATCATATTCAATTGTTTAAAGTGGGAACAAATGGACTCATTCTATTGCTCTCATCTCATCTTGTTTGTTTGTTTATAAACCCAAAAGGACTCATTCAGGGTAGATTTCTATGAAAAAGCGACTTGGAATTTAAATGGACCTGAAATTAACATCGTTCTCTTTGGCAATTGCTTTCTTTCTCACAGCATAATGGATGATGTTGTCAATGATTCACTCAGTTTTGGGAAATAACTTGTGTCACCTAACCTGTTCTTTTCAATGCTTTATGTTCCCGGCTCCTGAATGCTGAAAAGATAATGGAGATGTCTAGCAAGAAGAGACTGGCTTGGGGGGCATCTGTCTTTTGTTCTTTGTCCTCCCACGGTGAGTTTTGGACACTAGGGGTGGATCAATTTCCTGTGGGCAGTTTCAGATGTAGGACAGGCAAAATTAGTGGGGATTGAAGATCTGAAGGCTCCCTTTTTGCATGATCTCATTAAACCTCTTACTGTTTCAGATTTACCTATGAAACAGGAGCTAAAATGGGAAGTGAAAAAAAAAAAAACGATAAAATATTTTTTTAAAACTCGTGGCTACTCTCTAATGGCTTGTGCTGCTGGAAGTGAAGCATTTTGCTATGAAAATGGATGGGAGGTTTTCTGCCTTGCTGGAATGTCAGGAAGTGTAATTCATTAGTGGTTTGAAAAGTGCTTTGAGCTAATGGAATAAAAGGCACTGGAGAAATTTGAACTAATATTATTAAAAATGAAAAATTGCAACAGAGAAACTTATTTCCTTTAGAACATAGACATCAATTTTGAGTCAATATTGCCTAAACAACCAGTTTGAGAAGGAAAAACGCCAGTCACTCATGTGGACATTTCTTCCACGCGTTTATAAATTACCAATTTGACTGATTTTGTTCTCCCACTGAATTGTATAAATTTAGTTCTTCTCTGAGAGCTTAGATTCTTGTTCATATTTCGCGTATGCCAGATTTAAATCTATACTACGTGGTGTAAATTCTTCAATTACATTACCTTGTTTTTTTTTTTTTTTTCCTCTGTAACTCTATCTTGACCTGCAAGGTCAAATGTATTTCTTCGCAACCTCTCCTCCTACAACTCTTGAAAATCATGTTTCAAATCAATGCATTTCCTCGTCACCTTCAGAGACTGTTGCATTCATTATACCGCCACAGTAATTAAGATGGGACGTTCCAAAGTTAAGGTAATGGATTAGCATTTGTGCAGGTTGTGGAGAATATGAGGTAGATTATTGCTTTGTTCACATTTAGTTTTCCCACAATAATGCTGGGCTTGGAATTAATGAACACGATTAGGGCTTTTTGATATGATAAAGCTTTGAAACTATTCATTATTCTGTTAACAGAACCTTGCTAATTTTATTCTAAATTAATGTTCTGTTGTGATGTAGATTATGTTTTATAAGGCAACTCAGTCGGCTTTCCCTTTCTTTGTTCACTGATTTTGGTTTCTTTATTCATAGTGTCATTCAGGTGGGTAACAAACGACAATAACTTTCAATAATCTTTTAGGAGGAAGAAACATACGTTACCTTAATGATAATTGTTTATCACTGTATCTTCCTTTTCTTGCATCATCCAAATGCAAACAACAAAAATATTATTAATATATAAAATGAATTTATATATATATTTAAATGCACTAAGGCCTTTTTGAAATAGTTAAGAAGGTCCTAACTCCTTTTTTCATTTGAAAATTATACTTCATGCCCTCTGTCAAGGCTCTTAACACAACTGCTATTTTGGCATCACTTTGTAATGCAATGCAAAGTGCCAACAGCAACCACAGAATGTGAACATCAGAAAGTCCAGACATACATTTCTGGCCTGAATACCAAACAACTCCACATGGGGAATGGAAGGGAGCAGAGGTTGGGTGTTTGCCTTTCAGTACCTTTTAAACCTGGATGAGCAGAGTTGGGTCATGCTAATTCACAAATATATGTCTTAACAACAATATTTCGTTATTATTTTATCATTATTCCTCAGTTGTGGAGAGAGAACCTTTTTCTCATTCTTAGAACAGAAAGTCAGAATTGGAGTGAAGTCAGGAAGTGAATGACTACTTAAGCCATCCTTTTTGTGGGCGATGGAAGGGGATGGTTTTAGAGTTGACCCTTCAGAGAGAGATTTTCTTTACTCTTTTATCACCCCTTTTGAGGTTTTATCATTTACTTGTCATAGTCCTGTCCACTGCTGAACTTTGAAGTGTTGTCCTAGTTCTTGGGCTCCTGTCTTGGAAGAATCACAAGCCTTGGGACGGAGAGAGATGACAGACACTCAGCAAGTATGCATGAAGAATTTATTGCAAGGAAAGTTTAAGGGTGCGAAGCGATAGTACATTTCCTAAGGGGAAATGGGTCTGTCTCCACCAGTGGAGAAGACACCGTCTACTTCTATGTTTTTCCTTTTATATGCTAGTAATTTTGGTAAAAGCTAACTATAATTATTCATAACTATACGCCACTGTTTTAGGGACTGAATTCTTTCCAGGTATGGACGTGACTCAAAGGTTATGTTATACACACTGTGGGGAAAGTTCCATTTCCATTCTTTGACTGGTGGTCAGGGTTCCATGGCTGAATTACCCCATTCTTTAACACTGAGATAACTGTTTCCCCGGTTATTTTTCTGTAGCTATTTCCTCCTTATTGTTTTTCTATAAGTGTTTTCTCCTTTCTGTTTTTCTGATTTCTGTTAACTCTCGCTTGTTTTCTGTCCTTAACATACTCACTGGCCATTTTCTTTCTTTCGTTATTTCTTGTCTCATTTGGTCTTCTTTCTTCCCTTCCTCCCTGCCTCTCTCTCTTTTTCCCTTTCTTCCATCTTTTTTTCTTGGGTGGGGAAACAAATCAAAACTTCCTGCCACAAGAATCCACATAAATGCAGGAGGTGAAAACTGCCAACCTCAAACCTTGAGAAACCTTTGCCAGAATTCCATCTGGAAGGTTTTCAAGTAGCTAGATTGTGTGTGTGCGTGTGTCCATCCATCTTAGACAGCTGTAGTGTCTCGGGATCTCCTACGCCTAATCAAATTGGAGTTCGGTCTAATAGAAAAGTCCACAGAGGATTAAGTTTAATGCACTATAATAGGTTACTGAGCTTTTACTAGCCCACAATTTATAAATGTGACTCTTAGTAAGGACCCAGAAAATTAGGTTTACAAGCATCTTGGAATGTTTCCTCATGGCCTTTTGTATCCTCTGTTTTATGTGGTGATCTCTAAAGAGACCATGTGAATGTTGGAAATACCAAGTGAAGAGTCAGAGAAGGCAGGGGGGGAAAGAGACTTTGAAGCCTGGTGTTTTGAAACTGTTGTTTCAAGAGGCTGATGGTGAGATTAAATTGAATTGATTTACACAAAAATTGGATACAGAGTACCAAGTAAAATGTCAAATGCAAAAGAAGAATTACAAAATCCGTAAGTGCAATAATTATACAAAAGAATAATAATGGTTTTCACAGCAAGGAGCTAAGTGTGTCTGACTGTAGCTTATTTACCTCTGTAGCAGAACCAAAATTAAGGGCCAGTGAAGGAAATGTGTCATCTATGTTTCGTTTGATAACCTGAATAACCTGGTATACCAAGAGCTTCGCTGAGCAAAGAACCCGACAGAAGTAATTATAACGAGAACCTGCATGCGTCACAGAGTTTTACACTTTTCAGAGCATTTTCACCTTCATATTTTTAATTAATATTTCCAATTATTTTGACATGCTGGTAATGGGGGGGGGTCTCTCATTTCAACAGAGGGGAAAATTAACATAGAGAAAAATCACAGGAACAAGTGCAAGCTTTTTTTTTTTCCATTTTGCTAATACAACTGAGTAACTGTGTAACTCAGCCTGTGTTTGCTTACTGTTCGGGAATTTGAACTTTATACCTCAGACAATGGGGAATACAGAAGATTTGTCAATAGAGAAATATCTAGATCAGAATTGTGTTGGAGGGGGTATATTCAGCATGGTTTGGAGGAGGTGGGTGTGGTCCCTGGGAGGGGCAGGAGACTCCACTAGTGGAGTACTGGTTGAAAAAAAGGATGAGATGCTTTGGAAGGACTCCAGATGAGAACCCTTGAATGTGCTAGAGATGAACGTGCTTGGGAGAATGTGGGGAGACTCATTCTAGGTTGGCAGAAACATCATTGACTTTGTAGACCCCCCCATGTTTTTAAACTCATTTTTCACAAATTCAGAAGTTAACTATTAGTTATCTTGATGGAATTTGAACTCTAATTCTCAGAAACAAATCATCTTAGAGATGCAATGAATACTATAATAAGTTCTAGTTTCACTGATTTGAAAGCTGTGATCACTTGAATGGGGTCTATTAGTTGGAAATGCTGTAGTATGTGTAGAAAATAATTATTCCTTAGCCAGATTACTAATAAAGGCAGACCAAACATTGTCCTCAAAATTTCAAGGAAATTAATTGTTATCCTGCATTATGAAACCACTTGAATAGTCACAGGCATATGATTAATGTTAAAAATATAAAGATTTCATTAATATTACAAATAGAGTGCTTCACAGCCTCCTGTTGAAAATAGTTTAATTATATAACACATTATGATGTGCTTCAAATAATGTTAACATCTCTATATTCAGGATATTTCATTTCTGCCTAATTATTCTAAATTAATGTGAGTTTACTGACACTGCAAATCTATATATCAAATCCATAAAATATTTTTATTTTTCCTAACTCAAGGAGTCATGCATTTAAACAAAATTAAACAAGTTCAGAATAGCTCTAGAAAGTTTTGACTGACTTCAAGTTATATAAATGTTTTTTTAGAATTTGACTCTTTAAAAATTAAAATTTTTCAAATTGACTCATAATTGTACATATTCATAAGGTACAGTGTAATATTTCCATACATGCACACAATGTGTAATGATCAAACTAGGGTAATTAGGCTATCCATCACCTCAAATATTTATCATTTCTTTGTGTTGTGGACATTCAAAATTCCCTCTTCTAGTTATTTGAAAATATATCATGAATTGTTAATTATAATTACTCTTCAGTGCTACAGAACACTAGAAGTTATTCTTCCTACTGCATCAATTTAGTTGCAAGAGGGGCAGACAGTTCTATATTTAAAAAAAAATGTTGACTTGAATTCTTCATGTGTATAACTAGTTTTTTGAGTAAATGTCATTCTTACACCATAGAAACACCCAAACATATGCTTGCTAAGACATCGGAGAATTGTTTTATTTTCTTTTATGTATATTTATTTCAACCTTTACTCTTGGCTGCCTCTTTTCATCTGACCCTGAGAACATGCTGTGTATATAATTGTGTGTATATTCCCATTAGATATCTGTTCTTCCTTGGAGAGTTAAAAATGGAATTATCCATTTCCTCTGGCTTAGCTTTTTGCCTTATTTTAATTGTATCCAGAAATTTTTATGAAACCATGTCATGTTGTCAAAAATGGCCTTCGTATTGAACTTTGCCTTGTCAAAATAATTTTATCATTCATAAATATTTCAGTGAAAACCAAAGACTGTTTATAAATGATTGATTCCACAGAGTTCACTGACCTTTCCTGTGAAGCTTTTTATTAAAATTAGAGTATCCCATCCTAAATCTGACCATTAATTGTTAATAATGTGCAGATTGAAACCGAGGTGTCTCTAAAACATGAAAAGTTAAATTGGTAGTTATAATGATACATTGAAGTTAAGGAGGATCATCACAGTTCAAAGCAGCTCATTTTCAAGCTTAGCACTACACTAAAGTGTATTTTAGTTTCTAAATTAAATCAGGCAAGCTTTGTACTTGGAAGTGTTCCATATGATCTAGAAAGGTCCAGAAGCAACAGGTGAAGCACTATTGGGAGGCTGGAAACTAATATAAACAGGTTATTTATGTCATCTGTTTAATCTGACCGTTCCTTTGGTGAAATATGACATGATTACTTTAGGTAGTTAGATAAAAGTAATAATTACCACTTGAGTAAACAATCACCAAGTTGTCTGAAAGTTGAAACTGCTGATAGTATCTAGATCTAGTTCTGCATACAGGGCTGAATTTGATGGTAAGTAGTAACCTGTATCCTTGCTTTTGGAAACTGCTTCAACTGGGGCATCAACTCCCAAGTCTTTCTGGCTGAAATACTCATTGTTTCATCGAAAATTTCATTGTTAGAAAAGTAGATTTTTAAAAAATTACTCTTTTTATACTTTCCAAATTCTCTACAAGAGCACATATTGCTTTCATGGAAAAAAAAAGTTAAAAATAAAAGAAAGCAAAATAAAATAAAATAAAATAAAAACAGAAAACAATCTCACTGGCCATAAATACCATTTCTAAAAGCATATTTCTTTTTAGTATTTGCTACATTTAATTTTTACAGTTGATTCAATGCAACAAGTACTTATAGAACATTGCTGTGTGCTAGGCACCAAGAGGGGAATAGAATGGTGAGACAGAGGCTTTGTTCTATGGAAACATACAGTATGGTTAGGAAGACAAGTCATCATTATCCTGTAGAACCGAAAAGGATGTTGTAAGTCCTGCGTGGGTGGTAGAGACAAAACTGGCAATGGGAAGAGTTTGTAGAAGATGAAGAACTTGGCTGTGCTGATTACCAGGCAGTAGGTTTGAGTTGGTTTTGAAATGTTCAGGTTTGGGTTTTCCCTGCAGTGGTCTCTCTAGGTTAATGCAGCAATCTACAGATTGTGCGCATAACACAGGCACAAGGCCCTCAGATCTTCTGTTTATACCATAGGGGCTTAAGAAATTGACGGCCTGGAGAGAAGATGCTCTTGGTGCCCCATTCATTCCCTCGTCCTCCCCATTTCCATGCAAGCTGGCTGGATTTCAACACCAAGCACTGAGAAGACTCTTTGCCTGAGGATGTTCTCTGGCCACCCAAGCCTGCTCTGCACACCAATGGCATCAGCCAGGAATACTTGGGAGCTGATGTCCCAGTTGAAGCAATTTCCAACAAATAACTATTAAAAATTGGAGTTGGGGAAAAACACCTTAGTTCCCTCTACTCTCATACAGAGTATCTCTGGGGCATAATCTACACTGCTTTGCAGAATTCCCCAATGGGACTGAGGGTTAGTTTACAAATGTGGCTACAGATTTCTAAAGGTTTTTGCAGAGAATTCATTCCGAAGTTGAAGTGTAAGATCATTCAGCATCATCCCTGTCTGCTAAATAAGCTTTTGGGGATGGAAGGCATGTTACAGGTCATCTAAACCGGTCACCTTTTAGCAGATTCTGTCTGTGCTCTGCCTATGTCCCCTTGGCCCCACCGGAGACAGTTCTATGGTCGGATGGTTGGTTTCCTGCGGCTCTCTGCCTGTGGGTGAGCTCTGGCCGTGGAAGCAAGTGTGGTCCACATGGCACAGCCCCCAGGGTCCCAGGAACAACTGGCAAGCAATGAGGGTAAGTGCTGATAGACAAAAACCAAGGTGGAAAATTCTGAGACGTGGTCATCTCAGAGGGTTTTCCAGCAGGATTTCAGTTTTTCAAAGAGTGAACTCATTGATTAACACCTTTTTCTCTATCTCACTTACCCCCTCTTCACTTTGCTTTCTAAAGTCTTTGCCCCAATAATCGAATGACTGGTACTCACTCAAAGCTTTGATCAGGATGCACTCACGAGGAACTCAAAGAGAAACACACGTCATTATGAGGAGAAGAAATTGACACTAACAGAATAGAAGTCACTTGCCAGTAGGTCTGTGCCATTTTGTTAGATCATAGAGATTATGATACATACCAGAGTTTGTATCATGCTTTTATCACTTAAATGTTTTTCAAAATACTTGAATTTAAGTGAGCATTTTTAAAATAATAATCCATCACATAAAAGAACGATAATTTACTTAACGAGTCCCTAATGTCGGGCATTTGGGTTGATTCATCTGCCAAAGGAATTATGGAAACTCACGGAGGGAAAAACTGCTTCATCAGAGAAGCTTCTGACTCCACCTGAACTGAAGCCATTCTTTCGTTACCTTTATAACTGTCGAAGTCCACCCTCCTCTGCATGCATTTATGAATACCAGATGGGCTTTTCTTGAAAGATAGCACAGTGAAATAATGGCAACCCATTAAGGTCATTAAGGGAAGAGAGTGGAATTGATGATGAGTGGGCTGCCATGCATGCCACCTACTAGGACCCATCAGCTGACAAGATAATCTGACATTGATTTGATTTCTGATCTGAGCGGACGCACACAGACCTCTACATCTGTGGCAACGTGGTCTTTTCCAAGCCCTTTTTCAATATTGTCCACTTTTGTCCCATCGATTATCATTTCCACTGCGTTATTCAGGGATAAAATTAATTGCTAACTGCAAGTCTTCCCGAGTGCTGCCAGTTAACACATAAGCCTGTTTACTGCATGCCAGATGGTTCCACAGTTACTTGGGAAGGGACGAATATGAGCAAAACAGTGTCTTCTGGACAAAACTGTGCCACCAAACAGTTCTATGCAATGGATGCCTGACGTGAGGGGATTTAGAGAGAGGAAAAAAAGTCTTCCCAGCTAGTTGCAGATTATTTCTCTGAAAAACAATTAAGCCTGCAAATGCCTTATTCTTTAGCCCCAAGCTCTGCATGACAAGAAAGATAATTTTCTTAGATATCCTTAAAATGAGTCCTACTCATGCATTGCTGTTTGGAGCATAGGGAACGAGAGATGAAAGGAAGGGTGGCAGAAAGCTTGCCAAGTGGGGAGGGGTCAGAGTAGAAACAAATGGAGCCCTGGAGAGATTTCTAGCCCTAGCAACGTATGGTTGCAGCGGTCCCCAACCTTTCTGGCACCAGGGACCATTTTCATGGAAGACAATTTTTCCATGGACCGGGGAGTAGGGGAATGGTTTGGGGATGATTCAAACACACTACATTTATTGTGCACTTGATTTCTATTATTGATACATTGTAATACATAGTGAAATAATTATCCGACTCACCATACGTTGGAGACTCCTGGTTTAGGGCACTTGGAGGGTACATGCTTTTCTGAGCCCTCCTCCCCTGGAATCGATAACTACTGAAGGTGCTTTTCCGTGTTTGGACTAGGATGCCCGTACCTTTCATCGGATGCAATGACAGAGGGCACGCACATGGCAGTGCCGTCAGAGTGACAAATACATCTCCACTTCTGCCAACTGTGCTCCCAGGGGCTGACGTGTTTGTGCAGAAGCTGTCACCAGAACAGTGTGCTGCTGCTGCTCAGGGTGGACTCACCATGGCAGAATCACTTTGAGAAGGCGGTTATTGATTTTTCATCTTTTGGGGAAAAAAGGAGGTGGACTGAAGTTGCTTTTCCTGCAGGCGGCTGGATATCAGACTGTGCATTAGCTCTGAGCTCTATTAAAATCAGCAGCTACCATCTTGAAAATGTTAGGTTTCTCCTTTAGATTAAAGCCCCGGCAGCTCAAGCAAAACATGCAAGTATGTAAGCATGTTGCCTGGGAGGGAGAACACATTAAACTCTTATAAACCATTAACAGGTGCATGCAAATTAGATTATTACAATCAGTTTAGCATTGTAGCAAGATGTTCTGGGAATAGACTAGAGGAAGGGAAGCAGAACACTTCAGGAATTACAGCTGGCTTTGGGTAGCTGTGGGCAGGAGGAAAGCACCATTCACCTGGGAGAGGAGACACTACTCAGGGTAAGAGTGGGCAGGAACAGAGGGGCCCTACGGACACCCTTTACTTCCTTCACAATATTGCCCTTACAGGAAATTTTATTTCTTTCTGCACAACCAACAAGGCTCTGTTCGTATCTTGCAAATTATAGATGTGTCCATGAATATTGATGGATGATGATGAAGCAGGTATAAAATGTTACAGGGTCTCTGGAGAGATTCAGAGAGCCCTTTCTTGACCAGATTAGGAAATAGAATGCCCATTAACCTGATCATTTTGGAATTACCTTGTAGACAAAACATTAGCATTTGGTTAAAAATCTAAGTTCCGTGTCTACGTTTTTAATTTGAAAAATTCTTTCGATTCAGGAAATAAGAGCAAAAAATTGTCATCTTCCAGCTACTAATTAAAAAAATGCTGATAGTGTAGCTTGTAACACCCTAATTTTCTTCTCAATGATTCTGCTGAACTTGGCACTAGAAATCCATGTACATTCAAAGGATTGATTGCAAAGCATTAGTTTCATCAATACAAGCCCAACAGTTTAAGAAGAGGGTGACTTAAATGTGGCACAGTGCTTGTCAGTTATGATGTTTGAAAACCTAGTGGAATGCAAACAGAATGAAATGATTCTATTCTAAACTATTCTAGTCTATTCTATATTCTATTGCCCCCCCTCTTAGTTCCAATGACAAGTTATAGCTTTTGATGACACATCAAGCCTTCCTTTTAGGTAAGTGATTTTTATGCCCCCGGTTTCTCATGTATGCAACTTCTTTTGGAAGGAAGAATTGCATAATGATCAGAAATAGCTACTTAAAAAGAATGGACTATTATTTTGATTTTAGTCACAAGTATAAGTATTGTACCTACCTTGAAATTGTTTGGATGCTATTCTTAAAAAAAAATCTAATTTTAGAAAAAAATAATTCGGAGAACAATCAATCTGCTGGGCCCATCGATTTGACTGGAAAAAAAATCAACCTTGACTCTTCAGATGTGGGGTGACATTTTCAAAGTTTGACAAATGAGAATTGAACCAAGTAAACAGTGGATATTGCTTTGTGATTTTTATTGCTTTTCAGGATCCCCCCAAAATCAACCAGTTCTACTCATCGTGGCTAATGGCTGCAGAGAAGAAGGCCAATTGGTACAAGCTACAAATGGTATCCCGGGTTCCCTTTCTCATGTTCTATTGCAGAAGCCGATTACTCGAAGTGGAAGTTTCTCCAATCACTTCCCAAAAGAAGTGCCCGAGTTTTAAATTTCATATGACCTCACTCATTTAAGCATGGGACAAAATGCAGTGGAATGTGAGAATAATTTGAGAAATACCAAATCAGTAGGTCTCATAACACCTGAGCACTGCAGTTTCATTTTTTAACCCAGCGAAGAGTTGTTGCTTGGAGATCTGAAGAAATAGGCTCCTAATTGGTCTTCAGCATTATACTTACTCCAACGAAATAAATGTCAAAGACGTGTTCGTTGGTAGTGCTGAGGGTCATTAACTCTGACAGTTGTACTGTGTCCTCATGATTATATTTATCTTGATTAGCTCTGTATGTATAAATGTGGCCACCCAGACACTCAGAGAAAAGTTCTGGCCTTGAGATTCAATAGTGAAAAACATGTCAGCCCATAATTGGTCAGATCCAGAGAATAAACATGCTAATGAAGAGCCCAATCTTTGAGTTATAAGGGTCTAAACAATTATCTGCAGTTTTAATAGCATTCATATCTACAAGTATTTTGATGTCCACACCAATGGTATAAAATACAAAATACGGTTTCTAAAGGTTTCCATTATTCTGGTCAGTATTTTCCTAGATAGAGGAAAAACAGGTTTAGCAGTGTTGAGAAGCTTGAACCAGGTAACAGGGATGGGAGAATGGACACAGATAACATCTCCAGCAGTTAGTTGTTCTTTCAGGGAAACTAAGAAAAGGGAAATGAATTCTTTTCTTAATAAAATTTTAATTTTTAATTATTATGGATACATAATAGTTGTATATATTTATACGGTTCATAAGATGTTTTGATACAGGCGTATAGTATGTAATAATCAAATCAGGGTAATCGGGGTATCCATCTCCACGAGCATCATTTGTGTGAGAAACATTCCAATTCCACTCTTTCAGTTATTTTAAAGTATTCCATAACTTAACTGTTGACTACAGTCACTTTGTTGTGCTATCAAATACTGTTCAGTCTATCTAACTATCTAAGTCTCTTTTTGTACCCATTAACCATCCCCATTTTATCCTCCCCTCCCTGCTAACCTTCCCAGCCTCTGGTAACCTTCGCTCTACTGTCTGTCTCCATGAGAGCAATTGTTTTAGTATTTAGCTCCCACATAAGAATGAGAACATGCAAGATCTGTCTTTCTGTGCTTGGCTTATTTCACTTAACATAATGTTCTCCAGCTCCATACATGTTGTTGCAAAGGATTTCATTCTTCTTCTTCTTCTTCTTCTTTTTTTTTTACTTATAAGATATTTGAATGGAGAACTGAAATACAATTTAAGGGTGACTATAGTAACTTTAATCTGTTATACATTTTAAAATAGCTGGAAGAAAATAATTTGAATGTTATCAGCAGAAAGGAAAGACAAATATGTAAGGCGATGGACATTCCAGTCACCCTGATCTGATTATGAATGTATAAAACCATCATATACACCCCCAAAATATGTACCTCTACCATGTGTCAATTAAAAAATTAAAAAAGAGATGTTAATCTTTTATTTAATTTAGTAAAATGACTTACTACTCCAACTAAATAAATGTCAAAGGTGTGTTCATTGGTAATTCCTTCTCTGAATTCCTTGTCTGTGTTGTCTTGAAGTTCATCGAGCTTCTTCAGAACAGCTATTTTGAATTCTGTGTTTGAAGGGTCATAAACATCCATCACTCCTAGATTGGTCATTGGCGCCTTACTTAGTTCCTTTGGCGAGGTCATGTTTTTCTGGATTTTTTTGATGCCGTGGATGTTTGTCAGTGTCCGGGCATTGAAGAGTTAGGCATTTGTTCTCATCTTTTCAAGCTGGGCTGGCTTTTACCCATCCTTCCTGATAAAGCTTCCCAGGTATTCAAAAGGATTCGAGTGTTGTGATCTAAGCCTTTGGTCACTGCAGCTGTAATCAGCAATGGGGTGGCCCCAAGCCCAGTGTCACTGTGACTCTTGTAGATTCCTGGTGGTACCACCTTGGTGGACTTGGGCAAGACACGTGAGAATTCCCTGGATTACCAGGCAAAGTCTCTCACTCTCTTCCCTCACTCTCTGTGCTGGGCTGCTGGAGTTGGGGGAGGAGAGACACGGGCAATCCCTCATGGACACCACAGCTGGGAATGCACCAGGTCACACCTGAAGCCAGCCCAGTCACTGGCCCACCTGGCTACTGTAGATGTTTATTCAAGGCCCGAGGGCTCTTTAGTCAGCAGGTGGCAAATCCTGCCAGGACCGGGTTGGGTTCTTCCCTTTAGGGCAGCAGGTTCCCTTTTGGCACAGGGTGGGTCTAGAAATGCCCTCCAGGAGCTAAGGCCTGGAATCAGAGGCTTCAGGAATCTGCTTGATACCTTTTACTAAGGCTGAGCTAATATCCAAGTTGCAAAACAAAGCCCTTAGTATTCTTCCCTTTCCTTTCCCCAAGGGGAAGAAGACTCTTCCTGAGCCCTGGAGTTGGGGGGGGGGTGACACAGGTACAGGTGTGGCTGCCACCACAGCTAGTGTCTCACTGGGTCACGTGCACCCCAAGTCCACTAGCTCTGAGCCAGTATGGCTGCAGGGATTGAACAAGGACAGCAGTCTTTGTGGCCTGACTGCCTTACAAATTTATTCGAGGCCCCAGGCTGCTTTCATCAGCTGGTGGTGGAGCTAGCTGGAAGTCAGGTTTCTACTGCTGGGGCAGAGGAGTCCCCTCTGGCCGCGGCTGCTGGTCTAAATGCTCCCTCCATGGGTGCTGCAGAATTCTGCCCTGTGCTGTGTTCCCCATGACAGGATTGCCCTGAGTTCCAATACAAAGCCCCACGATCACTTCACTCTCCCTCTGCCAAGCACACAGATTCTCTCTCCGCCTGGCGCTGGTGTGGCGCTGCCAGGGGATGGAAGGGGCTACAGAGACAATGCAAGAATGTCTTTCCTACCCTCTTCCACGTCTCTTTCCTTGATCCCAAAATAAAATCAGGTACTGTGATCACTCACCTGACTTTTTGTTCTTATGAAGATGCATGGATAGTTTTGAATGATGCATGAATCCTTTTGAATACCTGGGAAGCTTTATCAATTTGGTGTTCCTACCAGGGGATTATCACTGGAGAGTTCTCTTTGGCCATCTTGCTCTGCCTCTTCCAGAAATGAATTCTTTTCTTAAGAACTATACTGTTTAAAAATATTGTACCACTATAAGAAGTTTAGTTTTACCCATTGTTACTTTCCTTGGGATCTGGGATTCCATTACAATATTGAGTCTTAAATATATTTACTAATGATACGAGTTGGGGCAGAACAAAACAAGAAAGAATATTTATTGCATATGCTGGCTGGCACCTTTAAAATAACAAATGAATTCTTATACTTCACCTTAGAATTGGTATGATCAGTATCTGACAGGTAAGGAGAAACTAAGGCTTAGATGGGCTCACGTAGCTTCTTTGTGATACAGCCAAGATGTGACGCTGAGGTGTCATTCCATGACACTGCGGTGAGCCAGTGGCTGATCATCCCACACACCCATGGTGAGACCATCTCTGGACCTTCATTGCTATTGTGACTGTGTGTGGAGTGAAAAATGAGGACATATTCTACAGCAAATGTGGGGACAGGGAGGAACATGTCTGGAGGATAGACATTCCTTGCCAGCCTGTGAAACTACCAAAGTTACAGTACATCAATCTAGAATTCTCCCAGATAGACAGACAGATGGTTAAATAACCCAAGGGCCATCTTTTGAGGCAAAAGGTTGCTATTGGACTGATTGTGGGCACAGTGGAAGGCTTCAAACCCTCCCAATATGGTTCTACTGTTATTCTTTTAGTCCTTTAGTTCTGGAAGGCTTTGGGGCCAGCAAGAAATTAAAAATTCTTGGGGCCAGCAAGAAATTAAAAATTAAAAAGATATTAAAAATATCCCAGTAATCTGTTTAGAAGAAAGCAAGGAACGAGAGTCAAGGCGCCAAATATTTTCAGTAGACATTAGAGCAGAAGAGCTGAGGAGGGAAGTGGAAATAAAAGGATTTCAGGTACAAACTAACTTCATAATTTTGTCCTTGTTCAAATGGGCTACCTGATTATTTTAGAGAACAAAACAAATGTGTTTGAATGTTATTGCCTTTCCCAGTTGATTTAATATGTGTTCTGGACAGACTTTTCCAGATCTCTCGTCTGACAGGAGTGAATAAATAGACAAATACCATCTTATCATTATGTTAAAATTCTCTGAGCAAGAGAAATTATTTCAAAACTGATAAAATCCTGAGGTCCATCAATGTCGTCTAGGCTGAACTGCAAAACTAGATGAAAGATCCAAGTGTTAGTGATAGGTGACAGAATCTTTCTCATTAGCCTTAGAAAAATAAGAGGAGGAGGAAGGAAAGGAGATAGTGCAGTTATCATGTTACCAATCGTGTCTCTTGTGGAGAACACAGTCCTGCAACATAGATGTTAAGTGCCGGGATCAGAGGCAAGATTCATATATTCTGCAGAATGGCTTAGTTCAGTCATTCAGTGAATCCACACATTCCCTTAAGACAGACAGTTGGCAGACGAAGCAAGTTCTTTGTTGCTGTCTTTGCCTGTAGCACTCGAGGTAATCTTGTCAACAGTGTGAGTGTAACAAATTGCATCTGCTTATTTTTGCTGTTTTCTAAAGGGAAGAGAAGATATTCAACTGGAGGTCCATCTTTTCTTCCTTGCTCAACCTGCAAACCCTTTTCTGTGTCGTTCTCAGATCGAGGCACTTATGGAAGGTCTTGGGCAATTGCAAAATGTGCTGGGCAAAGAAATTGGGTTTCTTAGAAGAGAGCATTGATGAAAAACAAATGAGCAGACAAAATAGGAATTTAGATTCCTTCAGATGGGCAAAGTGATTTGTTTCAGAATTTCTGCCTTTATATCACCTTTCCCTTTAAGCATGTGGACATTGCATGTATTTTAATTGAATGTTCTATTAGGAATTAACTCCTATGTTACCCATGGCTGCTGAGGTCTCTAGCCAATTTTAAAAGACATACCACGTCTCTCAAATCACAGCTAGCTTTTGGACCTCCAAATGCTACAACAGACATTAAGGGAAGCAGAGCAGGGTGGGGAAGAAGATAGGAGGTAAAAACATTTTAATATGTCAGCAGGAAGTTTTTAATGATGTCTAGAGTTAAATGTAAAAGGTGAAAAATGTTGTGCAAAAAAGCATAGACACAGTAAAGGTAGGAATCAGCATTTCCAACAGGAGGCATCTCCAAAAAGAAGGGGGTGTGAATTTAGGAGAGCTAAGAAGCCTTTTCAACCAAAAAGATGTCTATTGGCCTTTGCCAGAAATTATACTGTTAGTTATTCCAGTGGGGCAGAGTGGTTCCTTCTACTCTGCTAGACCATAGCATTTGGGATTTTTGTGGAGGTTTTGACTGTTCCTGGACACCCGAGAGAGAGGCTCCTGATTAATGGTGGCTCACTGTGCCAGCAATTGCAGAGTGTGTGTGTGTGTGTGTGTGTGTGTGTGTGTGTGTGTGTGTATGCATGTCTGGGAGAGAAAATGGAAGGCCTAAAAGGGACATTTCAGAATGCTGTGGTGGAGATATGCAATTTGAAAATATTCCTCCAGGTACTGATTGATGCAGTACCTGGGCATTTTCCTCATCAACCTCTTAAGAAATGGTGATCCGTAGTTTTCAAATCTAGCATGCATCAGAATCATGAAGAGGGCTTGCTAAAACACAGGTTGCCGGCCTCCATTCCTGGAGTTTCTGATTCCATAGATTTCAAGTGGGACCTGAGAACCTGCATTTCTGTGAAGTTCACAGAAGGTACTGATTCCGCAGGGCTGAGAACCACACTGATCTAGGTCAATTGGATCAATTGGTCAATTGGATCTAGGTCAATTGGTTGGGGGGAGAAGGATAACACTGCTACTGGCATCTAGTGAATAAAGGCTAGGGATGCTGCTAAACATCCTATAATTTATAGGGCAGAGCCCACAGCAAAACAATTACGCTGCTTAAAATGGCAATAGGCTCAAAGTTGAAATCCTGACATACATTCTATTTTTCAAAGTGCTCACCATCAGACCTCTTGAAGTTTTCTTAGTCATCTCATGGTTGGGTAAAGCTCATCCTTTGCAGATGGTATTTGTGCAAGAGTCCCTAAGTCTTGTATGCTTCATGTCCTCAAATGCTTGAGTCTATTTAATTCCATTTGGAGTGTTGTTTTATAGTTTTCTTCTGTGCATGGTTGCTTTTTTCTGGGGAGGAAGGGGCATTCCCCTTAATTGATGTGTGTTGAAATTGATTGTCTGACTTTTTGTAATGCCTCTGTATGGATCTGTTAATTTAATTAATTTTTGTGATATTGGGTATATTACCAAAGTCCTAGTTTAAGGATTCCCCTCTTGTCAGATACTTTGGTGGATTTTTGTTTGGTGGTTGAAGAGGGGTTGTGAAGTGTGTGTTGGTTTCCTTTTGAGTTACAGAACTTTTAAGTTTTTCTTCTTTGTTTTTTTCCCCTATAATCAAAGGGTACTTTTTTTTTTCCTCTCCCAGAATCTATACATTTGAAGACTTAACCTTCAAACCACACATACTTTTAAGTCCTTCCGTCTGTATCTGTGCTCTGATCTACCTGGATACTTCAGTAATTTTAAACTTAAAGTAGACTTAGTCTCTCTAGTGGTATATTTAGATCGAACCAAGCCTCCTTCTCTGACTTCTCTTTTCTGTCCTCCCTAAAGTTTTCCTTAGTTTTTCTTTGCCTGCCAAAAACCCTGCTGGGGAGCAGGGCTGGGGTAGGAACCTGAGAAACAGAGATTTGACCTTTTTTCTTTCTTTAATTTATAGTTATTTTGAAGTTTGGGCATTCTCTGTTCTTAAGTTATGTTGAAGGCATGGTTTGTGCAGACTTGTTTTTCCCTTTTTATTATTCCGTATTATTTTCTAGGGGGGGATATTTCCAGTGGGCAGAGGGAAGATAGACAACCACCACTGTCTCCAGATACCTGGAATCCCTAGAAGTTTTATCAGATTACACATTAAAATACTGATTCTTAAAACCCTCCTAGAGTTTTTAATTCAGTAGGTCTGAAGGGGGCCTGAGGATTCTGCATTTCTAACAAGTTCCCAGGTGATGTTTGATGCTGCTGGTCTGGGAACCACACACTGAAAACCACTTTTCTGGTGTAAAAGCAGCCTCTTAGAAAAATAAAACAAGAGAAAAGGGTTATTTTCCAACACACAGGGATATGCACCTGACCCAGGGAGAGATGGTACTTAAGCTGGTTGCCTCCATCTGACATGGCCTCAGGAAAAAAAAAAAAAAAAAGTACAGCCAGTCAGATTATTTTAGGAATTTCAGCTATGACGTGATGGCAGTAAGAGATGAAGCCAAAGCTGAAATGGTGAGCAGAGATGGAGTCACGGTTATGAGACCATCAGTGTGATGAGGAGCTATCACAGCTCAAAGTTCGAGGGAACAGACATACAGAGACAAAGGAGAGAAGTGGTGGCTGAGATGTATATGTATTTCAAAACAATATGATGATTATAAAGAAAATAAAAGAGGGTTACATGATTAAACGTGAAGTGGTAGAGACATAGCATTGGGCGGTGCAGCAGATAAATCGAGATTTGCATGAATAAAAAGGCTTCTTTGAGGAGGTGATATTTGAGCCAAGTACTCAGTGTTGAACAGAAGTCAGCCATGCAAAAATCAAGGGATTAACAAAATGTGGTATATTTACACCATGGAATACCATGGAATTCAGCCATGAGGAAGGATGACTTAATGCCTTTTCCAACAATTTGGATGGAACTGGAGACCATTATCCTAAGTGAAGTATCTCAAGAATGGAAAAGCAAACAGCACATCTGCTCACTATTAACTTGGAAGAAACTAATGGGAACACATGTGCATGGGGGGAAGTAAATCTCAAAGGAAATCAAGGAGAGGGGAGGGGGCAGGGGGGATGGGCAAAAACCGACCTAACAGGTACAATGAACATTATCTGGGTGATGGGCACACTTTTAACCCTGACTCAAGCATTACAAAAGCAATCCATGTAACCAGAAACATTTGTATGCCCATCATACTTTGAAATTAAAAAAAAAAAAATCAAAGGAAGAGATTTCCAGAGGGAATACCAAGGGTAGATGTCCTGAAGTGGGAATGGAAATAAGAATGGCAGCTTTGAATCTACACCTTTGTAGATCTATGACTAAAGGCCCGTACACCTCTTTTTCACCAGTTCATTGTCTGAAAAACACTGGAGTAGGACGCCTAATGGATTGGCTCAGCTCATGTGCTCATCATTAAGTTAATTATTATGGCCAGGAGGCAGGGTTTGAAATAAAGTAAAAGAAGACATTAGAATACTTCATGGAACTTGTAAAGCACCTTTGAGAAATAACATTTGAAAACCACTGTCTATTTCAGTTAGTAAGTTTCTGTCAAGCAGAGGCTATCCTGGTTTAGTTCCTTTCCATGAGGAAAACTGTCTTCCTATAGTTACTTTAAGTGCCAAGTATTGCCAGAGTTATTAACTCACTCGTAGAAATTATCCTGGTTAGGTAAGTGACTCCAGAAGCCATCAATGGTTATGTGTCTAATAGATACCCAGGAAACAATGATCGTAGATTCTACCCTATTTCACTCTGACATATTCTTCTTGGCAATTTGCCAGCATGGAGATTGCTGTTCTCTATTTCCCATCTCTGTGATACTGTTAAATGTTAATTTATAAGGAAGTATGTTCCATAACCTGTGTGAACAAACCCACATATCTGTATTTATACAGGAAACTGGAACTCTAGGTGGTAGGTGGTGTAAGGAGACAGGTGAACCACCACTGACAGAATGAAAAAACAAAACACGAACAGCCTCCTAATCCCAAAATACTTGGCCACTGCTTGGACAAACATATTAGACAACTAAACACTTGGAATGTTTTTACTGTGTGACTTTTTCCCTGCTAAAAGTGGGTGATTGTAAAACTTGATTAATAAAATATAATAAAATACCCATGTTTTAAGACTGGCATAAGTATTAGAACACCAGGATTAAGTCCAAATTAGCTCTGTGACTTTGGTAAACCATGTAATCTCTAAGAGAACCCCTCTTCATTCGCGTAACAAAATTGTTTACCAATCTGCGGGGCTCAATAGGAATCATTTGAGATGTTTTCTAAAGATGCTGATTCCTGGGCCCCATCCCACACCAAACAAATCAGAATTTCTGGAGCTGAAGCCAGAGTTTGGTATTTGATCTTTTTTTTTCCTAGGTGATTTGATGTACACACTGAGCTGGAAATCTTTGCTCTAGGGTAGAATCCAGTTGGCCTCTAAAGCCTTCTTCAAGTCTCTTCTAAAACTGTAGCTCAGTCTTAAACTCTAGTGTCCATTGGAATCATGTGTGGGGGCTTGTTATTAATAAAATACAGGTGTTGGGCCCCATGCCCCACAATCTGCATACCTGACAAGTTTCCAGGTGATCCCGATGCTACTGTTCTGGGGACCAAACATTACGAATCACTGTTCTGGCCCTGAGCTCACTCGGGCTTATTCCATTAGATGCAAGTGGGCGCACGTACATTCTGCTTAGAAGTTCTTTGGCTTGTAAGCAACCTTTGGGATTATCTCCTAAACTCTTCATTTTATAGCCCAAATGAACTGAGACACAGAGAATTGGAACAATTGACAAGGTCGTGGTTAAACATTGTGTGGCTCGCAGAGTCACATTCCCTGATTACCAGTTCTGTATTCTTTCCAGTGCTTAGGAGAAGGGAAAGAAAGAATTTTTGCTCTCTAAAGAATTCAGGGACAACAATCTTATTGATAAATAATGAGTCAACGGTAGCTGCCATTTAACGAGTACCTACTAGGTGTCAGACACTATGCTTTACATACATCATCGTAGTCGACACTAAAACATCCTGAGTCCTTGTATTAATCTATTTAATCATCCCAACAACTCTGACCTGAGTAATATTCACATCCCTATCTAAGAGAAGAAAAGCTGAAGTGGAGGAAGTTAAATACCTTGTCCAAAGTCACAGATTCAAACTCAGGCACTCCACCCAGCGCTCTTCCTCTTTCTCATTTAATCCTCATAACAACCTCATAAGATCATTATTATCACCCCTCATTTTGTAGATAAGCAGACAGGGTCACAGAGTGCACAAGCCACTGCTAATAACGTACTTGCTCATAAATTGGTGAAGGTGGTGGTTGGAGCCAGGGCTGGCTAAATTTCAGAATCCTGGCTTTTCCCACTAGGCCAAGTCCTCAATCTGTACACGTACCCCTCAGGGTTACTGTCAGGCAGATTATGCCAAACACGTGGGATCGGTCAAGCTGGACCAGTCGGCTTATCTTTGAGCAGAAGAAAAGCCAGTATCTCACCTTTCCATTTTCCAGTAGTCACTGCACTAGAAAGTGGTGTGGACAGAGCATGGTGGATAGATGCTTTTCCTCCTCCTGTTCATCAGCTTTGCTCATTGCCACTTTCCCAGACAGGTCTCCTGTTCAGCTTCCGTTGATGCAGCTGGAGGGCGAGTCACGTTGACCTGATGACTTTGCTTTGCAGGTTTTTCCCTTTTCCTAGCTACAACTGGGCCTCCGTTATTCACCAGCTGTACGTGTTTATTAAATGGCGACTGTATTCCTGGCACCAAGCTCAACATTACTGAGACAGAAAATGCTAAGACCTTGCCCAGACCGTCTTCACAGTCTTGTTTTCTAGTTGGGAAATACAGAGAAATTAATAAACAGAACTAAGTAGTACAATAGAAACAACGAGAGAGTGAGATAATCTATTAAGAAGTATCAGGTTTCCAGCATAAAACATGGGTGCAAAAGAGTTTGAGAACTGAGAAATGACACAGTTGGAGTTATCTGAGAAGGCTTCATGAAGTTTCCTGGAATTGATGAAATAGCTGATGTCAGTAATTATAACCTTTGAAAAAGAAAGCACATAAGGAGGGCAGGGGAAGAGGTCATTTGGGAAGAGGAAACAGGAGCATGATGGGTAGATCCAGGCTAAGGCAGACACTCCCACGTAGGCACTAGGAGGAGAAACTTACATGAGAAAAAGTATCAACACAATGGGATGCATAACCTGTATCTTACTGCCATTCTGTGGAGAGGTGTGCTTGACGTTTTTACAACAGGAGTTTAAGAACAGTTTCACAAGCAAGAGAAAAACAGTGTGAACTTGGGCAGTCACTGCTTGTCAGGAGATGATGTTTTCTGTGTCTCTTGCATTTCTGCACATCTTGTAAAGTGACATATCCACTGGCTTTTGTTCAAACTGTCTTTTTAAGGATGTGTATGTAGCAAACAGCCTTGGAAAATATAGTGTGTCCCTCTGGAGCAAAAGGCAGACTTGATTAAAGCCTTGGAAGGTAAGGAGAGTATTTCTCCCCAGAGCAGAGGGTAGACAAGCTTATTCCCATTATAAAAGATGGGGTTCCCAAAGCTCTGGGTGTCTCTCCTGGAATGCAATCCACTGTAGGTGAAGACGGCATCTGTCTCTTTTCATATCACCACGTAGGAATGAAGTCTATGGAGGCTATTAAGGGAACTAGACCAAGTGCTGTTACTCTGACTAGTGCTATTGCTGTAACAAACTGTCCTTTGTCTCTAATTTAGTGGCCCCATGTTTTCTGCCAGCATCCATGAAAATGCAGCAAGCTCACTTGTTAGCCTGTAAGTAAAGCAAAATTTCAGACCCTTCACAGTTATAGAGGTTTGAGTCTATACAATCATGAAAGCAGTGAAATTCACAGCCACTATGGTCACAATCAAGGCAAATTGTTAGAACATTGGCAGATTACTGGGGGGAAAGGGGACAGGGCACATGATACTGTGAAGGAAGAAGGGTAGCAGCTGGGCCATCTATGGCTCAGCCCTTCCTGCAGCCTCAAATCCATTTGAGGATGGCAATAACATGTCTCAGAGTCTTTGGCTGTAGGATTTGGCAGCTATAAGGTAGTAGCCCCTTTAGGATGATTTCCCTGAGAAAGACAAAATCCCATGAAAAGCCATATATAAGGCAGTGAATATGGAGAATGGGTTTCAATGATGGTGAAAACGATCCATTGGAGAATGAGGAACTGTCCCAAAGAAATTTATATAAATTCTTGAGATCAGCCCCCTTGTCCTAGAAAACTCTCTTATTGCTTATGTTGGAAGAAGGCAAGAATATATGAAGTTTTACCATGACAATGAGGCAGCAAAGTTCAGGATCAAGGTGGAATCCTTAAAAAAAAATGTGCTACTGGGCATAAGGATAGACATGGAGATCAATGGAATAGAATGAAAAGTCCAGAAATAGACCTTTACACTTATGGTCAGGTGATTTTCAACACGGATGCCAAGACAAGTCAATAAAAGAAAGAACAGGCTTTTTAACAAGCGCTGGGACAACAGGTATCTACCTGGAAAAGAATGGAGTTGGGCCCTTTCCTTACCCATAAACAAAAATTAACCCCAAATGTATTATAGATTGAAACGTAAGAGCTACAATTTTGAAACTCAAATAAAATCATAGAAGTAAATTTTTGTGAACTTGAGTTTGGCAAAGACTTCTTAGATATGGTATCAAAATCAAAAGCAGAAAAAAAAAGATGAATTGGATTTCATCAAAATTAAAATCATTTGTGCTTTAAAGGACAGCATCAAGAAAATGAAAAGACAGCTGATATAAAGGGACAAAATATCTGTAAATCATATATCAGATAAGGGAATTGCATCTAGAGCATATAAGGAATGTCTACAACTTAATAATAAAAGATCAGTACTCTGATTAAAAATTGGGCAAAGGATATGAAAAGATATATCTCCAAAGAAGATATATAAGCTCATAAATAGGCACATGAAATTATGCTCAATATCATTATTTGGAAAATGTAAAACAAAACCACAATGAGATACCACTTTGTACTCTCTAGGATGTCTATAATCAAAATGACAGACAATAACAAGGGTTGGTGAGGACATGGAGAAATTATAACCTTCATACATTGCTAATGGCGACATAAAATGACACAGCTGATTTGCAACACAGTTTGGGAGCCCCTTCAAAAGTTAAACATTAAGTTACCATATGAACTAGCAACTCCATAGCTAGCTATACAGCTGGCATAGTCTGTTCATGCTGCTGTAACAAAATACACAGACAGGGTAATTTATAAAGAACAGAAGTTTGTTTCTTACAGTTCGGGAGGCTGGGAAGTCCAAGGTCATGGCACTGGCATGTGTTGTCTGGTGAAGGTTATTTTCTCTGTTAAGATGGCGCCTTGTTGTGTCCTCACATGACAGAAGTGAATGGGACAAATGTGTCCTCACATGGTGGAGAAAACAAAAGGACAAAAAAGCGACTGAATGCTGTGTGCAGCCTCTTATAAAGGCCTTCGTCCCATTCACGAGGGCATCACCTTAATCACTTTCTAAAGGCCCCACCTCTTAATACTGTCACAAGGGGGGTTAAGTTTCAGCACATGAATATTAGGGGACACTCAGACCATAGCAATTCACTCAGACTATAGCAATACCCAGGAGAACTGAAAACACATGTCCACACAAAAATTTACACATAAATGTTCACAGCGGCCTTGTTCATAGTAGCTAAAAGTAGAAATAACTGAAATGTCCATCACCTGATGAATGGATCAACAAAATGTGGCATTCATATAATGGAACATTTGGCCATAAAAAGGAATGAAGCACTGAAACATGATTTAACATAGATGAATCTTGCCAGGGGATGGGGGGAGTCAGGAATCGGGAGTCACTGAAAACAAGCACATGGTTTCCTTTTCGGGTGATGGAAATGTCCTAGAATTAGATGGTAGTGACGGATGGACAACATTGTGAACATACTAAAAACCACTGAATCG
This sequence comes from Lemur catta, assembly GCF_020740605.2. NCBI lineage: Eukaryota > Metazoa > Chordata > Mammalia > Primates > Lemuridae > Lemur > Lemur catta. The sequence continues at coordinate 10,692,542 of NC_059149.1, read as the reverse complement.
TACACTTTAAAATGGTGAATTTTATGTTGTGTGAATTATATCTTGATAATAAAAAATTGCAAAAAAAATATACATAGATAAACCTTGAAATCAGTATGGTAAGAGAAAGAAACCAGACTCAAAACGCCACATATTGTGCAATTCTGTTTATATGAAATGTCCAGAATAGGCACATCCGTAGAGACAGAAAGTAGATGAGCAGTTGCCAGGGGCTGGGCATTGGGTGGCCACGGCAGTGAGTGGGTAGTGACTGCTAATGTGTGTGAAGGTTCTTTTTGAGGATGAAAGAAGAGCTGATTGTGGTGATGATTGTTCTGTTAATATATGAAAAACCATTGAATGCATACTTTAAAAAGGAAAATTTTAAGGCATAATTATATCTCAGTAAAATTGTTATAAAAATAACAGTTATACCCATGTCAGAAATAGAAAGTTATGCAGTACCCATAAATAAAATTGTTTAATAAATCTGTATATCTTATTATTTACCAAAGAAAAGTTACTACTGTGCAAGTCAAACCCAAGTTCACCAAAACGTGCAAACCATGTGGTTCTAGTTAGAAAGTAAGGTGGCCATGGTTACTAAGTCAAAGGTTTCCCAAAACTGTAATAGGTGGGCTTTGGATGGGTTAGAGAAATTGAAGTTTCATTTGGTTGAAATCCAAGGCACCATCTTACTCAATCCTATGCAGGGAGGGGGAACTTGAGTTCAACTCTTGGGTTTTGAGCAAATTGGTGGGAAAAAAAAAACAGAAAAACAAAAAACTAACATGACCTTATTGGTGGAGCCCTTTGGGCTGATTCAAAGTACTGTTATTATTGTTTCTACACCCGAATATGCAGGGGGAATTGATGTGTTATGTGATTTTACTTCTCTGACCTATAAATGCCAGAGGGGATTATTCCAATCAGGAAGAGTTGCGTGTACAGAGGTACTTGTACTTTTGGGGGTCCCTTAACTCTAGAGTCCATTTGAACTATTAACATAAGTCTCTATGACTTATGATTTTTACCAATTGGACCCTCTGGCAGAGGGATCCAGCCTTCATCTGGAGGTGCCTCTGTAGAGTTTGGACTCCTTGCCTTCCTTTGAAAAGCTTGCATTTGGACTCTTGCAGAAACTGAGCCCTTAGCTCCTAGAGGTTTTAATACTCTACAGACTGATATTTCTATATGGGATGGATCAATTCATACTCACTGCCTGATAAGGTGAGAGGGGCCCAACAAGATTTCTCTTGGAAATGGTGTATTGCCCCAGCCGTATCTATTTTACACAGAAAAATAACAGCTATTTCCTTTAGAGGGAACTTCACCCCTTACTCCACTGCCTGTAGCAAAGCCACTGGATCAATGGGGCCTCCACTCACAGAGATTCTCCTAGATGCTTGGGCCTGATTAACTGATGATTTAGTGATGCTAAAACCTGGTGGTGTCCACTGTCTCTCTACACAGTGGGCAGAAGACAAGGTTGTTCTCACAGTTCTGGCCAATACCCACCTTTAGGAACTGTGTTACATATTTTTTTTACCAATTCTTGAACTGTTTTCAGTGGTCTAGTTGTTTGCTCTGCTACTTGGAGCACCAGAGAGTGGCAGATGAAAGATACTGTTTGCAGCAGACTGAAAGCAGTGTTTGTTTGGGACTGCTGATGGAACCAACTGTGTCACGGACACAGAGGCCCATGGTGAGACCTATTTTAAGCAGGCTGCTCCCGGAGCTCATACTGCACAGACTCATTCATGGATGCCTGTGTCCCTTGTCAGGTTGAATGTGGCCAGACATCGACCATCACAGACTGGGGCACAGAGGACTCCGTGTTGCTGACACTGGCCACGCCACTGTGGCCTTAGAAACTGATCATGTTTTCAGATCATTTTCAGACTGAAAATGTGGGGCAATAGTATATATACTGCTGATAGTAGAGATATTTGACGACCCTTCCACATTCCTTAACATCCGCAGGCACCTGCTGTTACTGAGCTTGGAATGGCCTCCTCAAAAATCAACTCAAATAGATTTCTGACTCTACCTCTCTTAACTGCCCCACACCCTAGTGAGGCAGTGTGGTCACTGAATGCAGCTCTCTCCAAGGAGCAATCACCTTCTCTCAGCTGCTGCCTAGGCAATGATCAGGACAAAAGGAGTAGGAACCTATTTTGAAAATTTGGTATTCCTCCCTAACCATTCTTGGAAGATATGCTTTTTACCTTTCCATAAGGACAACTTCAGGATAGTCCCATTGACCCTCTGCGAGACAGAGGGGCCAATGAGGGTCTCAGGAGACTCAGACTTAATTCTGGTTCAGGGCCTTGAATTATAGGTCCAAGACCATAAAGAGAATAACCACTTGGTTGGACGTACTGCTTGCAGAGTCTCCCCATGCAGGCCCATGTGGGCCAAAGTTGGATGCCATGAGTGTCTGCAAAATTTATAAAAATTCCTTTTCCCCTCTTGTACTAGGCTCTCTTAGAAGTTCTGAGAGTGTGGAGGAGACGGGCTCCATTTTGAGGCAGTGGGATGAAAACGTCTCAGCACCCTGGGAGGGAAAACTCAGGCCCTGGGAGGGATGGCAGGGGAGAGTGGTGGTGGATATTAATGATCTGTATCTCTCAGGGTTGCCCCCAGATTCTTCCTCATAAAGACAAACACCCTGTTGTGGCTCTCCCAAACTATTACAAATCTCCTAACTTTAACTGTGGGCTGGGGCTGCCATTCCTGACCAGACAGCTTTGACCACAATTTGGTCACCTTTCTTCTTAACCTTACTGACTAGTCCATCAGAAACAGCAGGAGGTGGCCCCAGCTTCTATCTGCCATCCCCTCCTGACATCATCCCCATCCTGTTCTCAGTCATCACATGGGGCAGACGAGTGCCACCCAGTGTGTGGTATGGATAAACATGACAGATGGGACTGACCACCCTTTGGAAGTCCCTCCAAAAACAAGTATTCAAACTGAACTGGAAAAACCTAAGTAAGGACCTGCCATCTGACTATGGAGGACCATGCTGGAGGTGCTGTTGGGTCTTGGCCGCCATACTGATGTAGGTTCCCCTCTGCAGGCCATGAGATTGTAACCTTTTCCAATAGGACCATGTGTGCTGTCAGCGTTACTCCTTGGGAGAAAGCCAGATGTTTATCAGCTTGCCTCTCTCCAACAAACATGGTGTCTTGCATGTTACAGGTGATCATAAGAGACCTTCAAGTGTTTTAAGAAAATGCCTACAAATATTTTGTAGCCCTCAGATGACTGCAAGATCTCTCCAAATAAGGCTACCCTTGGATATTAGGAGGAAATTCCTGGAGGCATAACCGATTCATTATCTACCCTCACCCTGTAGATAGTTATCTATATGATGAACAGTTATATACAATGAGTGTCATCTAATTAGAAATGTTGGTATAAAATTTGTCTCTGACATTAGCTGAAGTCTTTCATGACACCAGCTTTACCCTAGAAAGCACTCTGTTTATCTCTCTCAGGTAAGTGGAACTCTCAGGTCAAGTGGAAAAGGCAACACAGAACTTGACTTTCTAAAGTCAAGTTCAACTGGCTGGGTCAGGGAACCTGGGAGGCATGGCTGAGGTCCCTACCTCAGGTTGGCCTCGTGCTGAGGCTTGGAGTTCTGCTGATGGTCACTTTTATCAACTACCACAAGAGACCAGTTGAGTGGATTTGGTCCTAGCCTCTGCTGGTCAGATTAATCAAAGTAAGCACTGCAGTGGCATACTCGTGGGAGACTTTGCCAGAAGCAGGATGACCCAGAGATGACAGGTGGATATTATCGGGGGCCAATTCTCCATGGTCTCTTGCATTTCTGTTCAACTTGTGAAGCAAGACACTGACTTCCCTTTGTTCTAGACTTGCATAGCAAATACTCTTGGAAGGCAGAGAGAGTCTTTCCCTCTATAGCAAAGGACAGGTTTACTTATAGCCTGGAAAGGTAAAATTACCGTCTCCCTGTGGAGCACAGGGCAGGCATGCTTTCTGACCATTGTAAGAGATTCCAGTTCCCTAGGCTCAGGGTTCCTCTCTTGGAATGGAACCTACTGCATGTGAAGGTTTCATATGGTCCTCTTTGTGTTACTCTGTCGAGGAACCAGGGTAAATGCTAATATTCTGGCACATGCTGTTGCTGTGAGTAATATCTTTTGTCTCTGACGTAAGAGTCTCGTGTTTTCCATTAGCATCCATGAAACTATGGCAGGCCAACTTGTTAGCTTGCAAGTAGAGTAAAATTTCACAGTTCTTGATACTGTTCAGAGCACTTACTAGAAATGCCAATACTAGAAATAAGACTGCTCACACTAAAGATCATGTAAGATGCTGAGGCCATAGCAGGTATCTCTCTTTGCTGGGGGGCAGGGAGAGGAAAAGGAATTTTGGGGGCAATGTACAGCGAATCCATAGGGAAAACAGAAATTCCACTGTCTATGTTAAGCCGGCACTAAAGAGTGACAATAGGGAGCTCATGAAGATCCTTATGTCAGAAAACATGATGAAGGCAGTTTGTTAGGTACATTAATCTGATAGTGTCTTGTAAAATGGATTGTGAGTCAATAACATAAATTCAAGCCAGCTGACATATTGAACACCTACTGGGTACCAAGCCACTATACTGGGCTCTGCAAATGATGCAGCATTGAATAAGATGAGAAAAAAGAAACAGCTAATAATTTGGTTGGAAAAAAATTCGTATAAAATCAGGATCCCTGTTTGAATAAAGTAAGTGAAACAAATTGTATAAATGCTACATAAGTAAATAGGTGGTTGGAAATTTTGGAGGAAGAAAGTTAGGTGAGTTTGCCTTGTTTTTAGCATGGCTTCCTACATGTGAGGTCCACATCTCTGGCTAGTCTGCAAGTGTCAAATGGAAAGCTAATGGGTGAGCTTCTCCTTTGAGAAGAGCAAGGCAGAGACACAAGAGAAAATTCATTACGAAATCCACTAAACATCGCCAAGCCTTCACAACACTGATCACCCACCTTAGGTTTTAGAGTTGGGATCTCTCTCATCATTTGTTGAGGAAAACTACCAGACATGGAGAGAGAGCAGAAGATGATGAGGTTTAAGGAAAAGAGGAGATACATAAAGAAAAACATCCTTCATCTTATTATGCTTGGATCTACTTCTGTGCTTAAAGTTATAGACATAGACTCAGACACTAGATTCTTGGTTATGTCTCTGAGATTGCTCATAGCACACAAAGGGATCTCGGAATAATTCCTTCACTAGCATACATCATGATGGTTTTTGTCCTCAAGGGCTTGTACATGTGGGATGTGTAAAGTAAGCCTATGATAAAGTGACTTTTTAAAAAAGTTTATACTTTTGAATAAAGCACTTGATGAGTTAGTTTTATCTGCTAGAAAATCTTAAGCTCACAATTTATAGTTTTATTCTAGCAATAAAGTCCTTTGGGACCACTTACGGGGTGGTTGTGAGGATAAACCAGAGTCAATATATGTGAAAATCACTTGGTCAACAGTGAAACAGTAGAGAAATTTAAGAACTCATTCAGTTATTCATTCCAAGTCTTGCTCTAGAAACAAGTGCAGACCTATTATTTATATTTCTATTAGTAGCTGGTCATCTACCTTTTGGCTAGGAGCAAAGCAACTCAGATACCATCTTTAAACATTTATTCTAACTGTTCTCTCTCTTCCCAGAGTTCCCACACTGGAAAACTCCTGCCTTCGGAGTATAGGTGTGCCTTCGGGAAGACTCAAACAATACCTACTATACACACATGCACACACACACATATATGTATATATAGCATACATATATTGTTACTCTTTTCTGATAATATATTTATGTCTCAGCCTATTTAGAAAAGTAAAGCTAGAAAAATGAAAACAACCTTCAGAAGTAATCATTGTTGACATTATCGTGCATTCTTTATCTTTTTTCTAAAGATCATACACATTGTTTCAGAGCCTGCTTTTTAAAATTTTTTCACTTGACTATTATGAGCCTTTTCTCATGTTTACAAAATTCCTCTGAATCATACTTTTAAAATTATAAATGAATGGATAGTGGTTCCATTGGTGATGACCTCTTGATTTACTTATCATTGTTTGTTTAAAATTTTTCACTTAATGAGTTAAATATACACCTAGCACTTGATACAGCCAATCTACTGCTTAGACATTTACCAAATGCAAAGGAAATGTTTGTCCATACAAAATCTTGTATGTGAGTATTTATAGAAGCTTAATTTGTAATACCCCAAACTGAAAATGACCCACATGTCCATCATTAGGTGAATGAATAAACAAATTGTGGCGTATCTTTACAATGCAATACTACTTACAAAGAAACAAACTGTAAGTACATACATGTGGATGAATCTCAAAATCACAGACTGACAGAATCCAGACACAAAATAACACGTGCTATATGGTTTCATTTACATAAAATTCTACAGAATAGCAGCTGCCTATGGACCAAGGTGGAGGGA